>NC_072852.1:30378835-30686041 GCF_028858705.1 Grus americana | reverse complement strand
GCAGGGTTTTCAGGTATCACATGGCAGCTTTTCCCTCAGCTAACACTGTAAACCATTTAGGCACACATTTGGGCATCATCGAGGTTGTAATTGATGGAGTCAAGAGCCATTTTCAGTTTCTGTATTAATAACAGCCCTTTTCCTGGGATTTGCTTTGCTTACAGTTTCGAACCCATTTTTAACTTATATACATACCAACAGCTTCCATGGCTTTCTCTCACAACGACCCTGCTCCTCTGGCGGTGGCCTTTCCTTCCTTCCTCCAGCACTGCACGCTCATCCCTGCATCCGTCATTGGTGCCCAGGGACACCCCACCGGTGCTCAGGTTTTCCTTGGGTGTTGCATTTCGGGTAGGGGTCCTACTGCTACAACTCTCCTCCTGTAACAGACCCGGCTGCTTCTCTCCACACCTTCGAATGCAAAGCAGCCCTCAGGCTGAGCAGCTTTACAGAGTTTAAGGCAGCCAGGAAGAGTGTTTGGTGTCAGCGGCTGTGATCTGCCTTCTCCAAAGGCCGACAGAGCTCAGCGCATGCATACAGGCAGGAGCCATGCCTTAAAGACTGTACATTTAATTACTAATTTCTGTGAGAAACCTCAGCATTTTCTTGCTCTCGTTCTCTCTGGTGCTTGCGTGTAGCCCCTGGCAGGAGACGGCTTTATCCCAGCAGCCATTTGTCACGCAGCAAAAGAGAGAGCTGCCACTGCCTCAGATGAGAGGCGAGGAGGTGAGAGCCAAGCACCCACCCCAGCCCTGGCTCCATGCACCCGGTGACAGTGACTCGCTCAGGAACATTGCAAGCAATACACAAAGAACGCCGGCATAGCAATAAGGCCACAAATGTCGGCGCAGCCTTCGGTATCAACACATTTATATCTGCAGAGAGGGGAAAGCAAAATCAGCGTGAGGTAGAGCAACCCATGATGAGGTTAGCTTGTGCTACCAGGCCAGGAGGGCACCACAGCCACTCAGGGAAGCGGGAAGGCGCAGGTCAAGCTGCAGCCCTAGAAATAAAGCGCCCCAACAGCCCACCTGCCCAAACAGCGCTGGCTGAAAGCTGCTGGATGCCGCAGGGCTGGCCGTGTGCTGGGAGTGGAGACTGACAGACAGGCGTAGGAGGACAGCGGGTAGCAGGGTGGCTGCACCACACTGGTGCCTCTGGGCAGCACCGTGGGCTGCTGGGGTCCCACACCAGCCGGATACAAACCTACACCGCACAACATCTCTTCCTCTCCCCGAGGGCACGGTCTGTTGGATCACTGGATTTGCAAAGTGACAGAAACGCGGAGTCTTCCTCTCAGTCGATAACCCCAAGGGGCCCCTCCAGAACCCTCCTCCTTCTGCCTGCACCCAGCAGGCACCAGCTGGCCTCGCAGCTGGGTGCAGAAAGCAAAAGCAAACATTGCTGCCAGGCCCAACCCAGAGCAACCGGTCCCATTTTCAAGCATGCTACCCTTTGCTTTCGCAGCCCTCACCTTCACATCCCTCTGCCGCACGCCACCCTGCCCGCTGGGGCAGGCAGCCTGCCTGCGTGCAGCCTGTCTTGGGAAAGTTAGGCACGCCTGGGAAGTTTCTTGAGAAGCCTCTCTTGCCCGCAGTTGGCAAAGAGCAAGACAGCTCTCCCCACCCTCTGTCATTAACAACCAGATAAGATTTTGCATTTTCCAGCACTACGAGGTAGCTCAGGGCAGAGCATCACCACCCTGCTGGGGACATGTGTAGGAGATGGGACTTTCCTCAGGGGGTTCCAGCGAACCCCGGGGCAGCTCTGGCGTTCAAAGTCTCTCTGTTTTGAGGGATAACTCTACAAGGGCCAACACTGACTAATGCCATGCAGTTAGACAGCCGAGCCCTCGGCCCCTTTCTTGTGTGTTAGCTATTTCTGTCCCCTGCCAAACATCTCATTTATTGGGTTCAGACTAAGGGTAACAGCAGGCACCCAAAATGTGTAAAATCAGAAACAGAGCTTCTGGGAAACTCCCCAGCTCCAGTTCGCTTCTGTTTTAGCAGGCACTATACCTCAGCGATATTCTCCATTGCCTGGGGGCTGGATTACGGACAGAGCCAAACAACAGTTGTGTGGATTTGAGGAGTGGTTTAATGTGCAAGGAGCAGGCAAGACCTTAAACACAGGAAGATATGAGTGGAAATGGTGATCTGGCATCATAGTTCTTGCCTACTTCTTTTGAAAAAGACAAGAGAAATTTTAATTTCCATTTGACTAGCCACCTGAGGCAGGCAAATTTGATGTATATCCTGCAGGACAGTGATAAATATTGTCATATTTCAAACCACTGAGAATAGGCTTACTCCTATCTGTTTTCAGTGTTTTTCATTTCTTCATCTTGGTTAGATCTTTACTATTACCTTTTCTTCCAGTGCGAGCTGACTGCCATCTTTCTGCTCCCCTCATGACATGCATGAATATCAATCACTTATCCTACTGTTCAAACTAACAAGGAAGAAAAATTAACTATATTAAGCTGATTCATTATTTTACAATGTCTTTCACCCCCTGCCCTTGGCACTGAATATCAAGGCAAGGTTTCAATCTCTCCATCTTGCTTCAGACCACCCCAGAGATGTTATTTGCACGTGATGAACACAACCTCTCTCACTTTATTATTTCATCATAACTCCTAACGTCGTGGCAGTGAGGCCTGCCAGTGGGTGACCTCCTATAATTAGTTTGCAGATTTGAAGGGAAATCTGGACAAAACCTGGTATTTTGAAGAATTCAGAGCTTGTTTCCCTGCATTACATTCACCACGTGATACCCTGGCGGCGCCGGCAGGCTTGAGGAGCCGTGTCGTGGGCAGACCTTGCCGGGGACCGCGCTCCTTGGGGGTGCAGTTTTGCTCAGGACTTGTCACTTGGATGGCTGAAAGAGGCACGCTCTCTCCCGGGAGCGCTGGCCTAAATCTCCATGACAACAGATTTGGGATGGAGACCTGGCAGACTGAGTGCCAGAAGGTCACAGCGGCAAAAAAATGTATTGGGGGGGGGGGGAAGAGCAGCTGGGGAAGAGGTCAAGGGGTGGCTTGCAGCACCTTCAATCACAGTGAAGTTTGAGTTCACTGGCTCCGTGTGCTGGGGCTTTTAAAACAATTTTGTGAGAAGTGATTGCTGTGGAGAATGAATCTAGTCACATCCTGCGTATTTCTATCTATTATTACTTTCTTATTACTGTAATGGAGCATGCAGAGACCAAAAATGCATTTCTCTCGCCACAGACCTTGCAATCTAAATTCAGGATGAGAGACGAGAAGAAGACTGGTAGACAGACAAAAAGTGACAGTGCCGAGTCCAGCTTCTTAGGATCCATTTTCCAATGCAATTCATTTTTAGCCTGCTTTTCTAAGGAATTGGAGCTGTGCAACCACAGCGGCTGCCTGTCCCCCTGTCTGCCTCCCCACCCCACAAAGATTCCTGAAGCTGTCAGGCTATTTTTACCAAATCTGCCAGAGAAGTAGAAGTCTCAAAGTCATTTAACTCCTACGAAGATCATAAAATGCCAGTGAACAGATAGAGCAGAGAGTACTGAAGGGGTGCCCTGAAGGAGGAGAGGAAAGGGTGGCTCAGCCCTCCTCCGCTGCAAAAGGCATCGCTCTGCTGCGTGAACAGCATGTGCACGCTGGCAACCGGGCAGCACACACGTAGCTCTGAACCCAACGGAGCATATGTTGCCTCTTGAGCTGCCAAAAATATAGAGGCATGAGAGGAAGATGAAGCATCGCAGTGAGGAATTAGTGAAAGCATGATGTACAGCTGAAGGAACCGGGGGACAGAGTCAGGGAGATGGAGGAGATCTGGCCAGTGTTACATGAGAGTGGGTGCAGCGACGAGGAGGAGGTGACCAGGATAGTTGTGTGTGGAAGGATGTGGGGGGACGTGTGAAATGACCCAGGTTCTGTCCACAGAACAACTACTTGGAAATAACTTGTGCACGTGATGTAGCTGCGTACCTGGGAAAGCTGCTGGGCTGAAAAACACGGCAAGCCAGGTCCCTGGTTTAGGTGAAGGACAGGCGTGATGGAGTCAACAGCAAATCAACATCTGCCCCTTTGGTAAGAGATACCTTCAAGGAAAGGTAAGCCTGTTGTTCACCGAGCTTCTCGATCTCCTGTTTCCCTCCTGGGGTCAGTGGTAAAACTGCTGAAGAGCATAAGTGCAGTGGAAGCATTCTGGAAAGCGCTCTGAGCCCCAGCTGCAGAGCCACTACACCCGAATATGTGTGCCTCCAGCGCTCCTCCTGCTCCACATGCACACACACAGCTCACTGAAATGTTTCACTCAGGCTGCGATCCGCCTGTAAATGCTCCCAGGCATCTGGTTCTGCCAAAGATAAAGGCAGTTTTCCCACAGGTTATGAAAAGACAAATAAACCATAAATATTTTATATTGTCTTCTGCGCACCTTCATTCTCAGCCATTCTACAAGAAAGCAATAAGTCTGATGTTCGTTGCTGTAAGCAGCCTTGAATCATAGCAGACACCTGCCTGCCACCACAGCTGTCACCATGCAGTCCCTGCTCATCCTGCCGTTCCCTGTGAATTCCTCATTAGGCCATGCTTGTCTCTAATGTCTCTTTTTCTTTTACACACCTTCTTAATGTGACACGTGAACTAGGAAAGCATCTTTGGTTAGCTTATTCTGAACAGCAGTGATATCATATACAAAGTAAGTCCAAATTCTGATCACGGTTATTCTTGAGCAATTGCATGAGAGCCAGTTGTATTTCACACAAGTAATTGAGAGTGGGATTAAAAAAATAGAGAATGACAGGTAAAAATTATTTAGTTCATTGCATGGGGTAGAGGTTCATACAGAACATTTTATTCAAGACTATTACTTTACTCCACCATGCAAGAAAAATAGCTCTGCCTAAGGTTAAGTTTTACATTTCTGGGTATTGCATTCATTTTTGTATGCAAAATATTTGTCGAGCGTAAATGACTACGCTCCAGAGAGTGCTGTGCACTGCCAAATCATTTATTATCCCCAAATAATTTAATCTGATCATATGGAAACCATGCTGAACTCCAGAAACCTGGATGCCATACGGGCAGGCTGCCAGCCAGGGTAAACCAAAGACATTCTGTCCTTGGGGTGGGAAAGGTACATAGTTGGCACAAGCTCTAAAAAAAAAAAACCCAAACCTCAGCATCAGGAAGTATCTTGGCCAAGAGGAACTTGGCAGAGCGGTATTTTAGCTTTGCTGAGGGACTCTGTATGCCCATTGAAACAGTAACATCTGTGGAGGAAGGGCAGAGCGCGCGGATACAATGCAGTTTTATGGCAGCACTGCTTAGTCAGGGAAAGGGACTCCAAAGGGAGCCGATGGAGCCAGCTGGCTGGCTGATGAATGGGGTAACGATTGTGGAAGAGATCAAAAAGCTAACGAGTCCTCCATCAGCCCCCAAAACAGCGGCAGGATGAATTTCTGAGGATTAGTGAAGCTTGCAGTTGAAGTATATAGGGGTGATTTCAGGAAATATTAACTGCTTTTTGGATTCTTAAATCATTAAAAATTAATTTGAGCTCGCGAGCAAGCCAACGCGAAAAAAACTCCAAAGAATCTGAAATTCAGCACGAATTAATGGAGTACAGACAGAATACTGTGCTTTTCTTCACAAAATGAGGGCAGAAATTCAACATATTTTGTATTGGCATGATGGACTCTCACTGGATTCAGCTGTGCACCTCATGGACTTACTCTCTGTGCAGAGCAGAACAAAGTCTAATTTTTGCTCTGAAATATGTTATGGTATGCAGCAAAAATAGCTTCTAAAGATATTTATTTATTTTTGCTCAGGTTACTGCATTTTTTATTTCGTCTTTACTGAACTCTAGGAAATTTATTCATTTTCTTTCATTTACCACAGTTACCGAACACCAGTAACTATAGGGATGTTGTCAGTTCCAAAAAGTAAATGAAGGTAATTTTTAACCCTGCACCTCTCCTTGAACTTCCCTGGGTAATTTCTATTGTTTCACATTTACCTGCTTAAAAACCAAAATGTTCTTTTTCTCTTTTTTCCCCACTCTGAAAAAGCCATGCAAACAGCGGGGAAATGACTTCAGCAAAGCCATAAAATTGATTGCAGAGCTGCTATATTAAACGCCTTCCAAAACACAGAGAAATACATTTTTTTTTCCTTATGTTTTCTAATATCATCATGGCTGTTACATCAGTACTACAACAATGGGTAAGGCAGTTCCAGGGAGCATTGCAATTTTCAGCTGGCAATGGTCCTTCTGGTGTGTATTACCTTTCGAGATGCTCTTCTGGCATCTAACAGCTGCCTTCAGGAAGATTTATATGCTATTTTAGTTTGTTTAATTTCTCTTCACTGTTAATGTGCCTTTGTTATGGAGTTACGTGGAGTTCATTAACTGCACCAGAAGATGGCAGCAATGGAAACAACTTTCGTGCCCTCCATTCATAAATTACATTTCATGCTGAGCGGCAATCAGTGATATGGTATCAGTCGCCGTTTAAAAATTGCTTTAAAAAAAAAGAAGAAAATTGATTTAAAAGCAGCAGTCTTCACAGCTGTAGACACTGAGAGATGTTTAAGAAGCTGTGAAACGTGGAAGGAACCACGTGCTCTTTTCCCAGGATTTGAAGGTTATTTTTCCAATGCCTCGCTTGCAAAGACCAGGGATAGAGATGTCAGTAAACAAAACCGTGGAAAGGCATGACTGTCCCAGGCTACCATGACCAAAGGAGTTTAAAGTAGCCTTAAATCATTTCATCTTCATAGCATGCAACAAAAAGCATTTGACTCTGGAGCCGATGAGGACTGGGGAGATTCTGCAGAGAATTCATAAAGATCAGAACTATGTTTTGAGGCTGCTGGATCTTGACTTGTGTCACTGATTCGGTGAGAAGAGGCACTGGGAGTAAGCTATTTATTTAACTGTTTTTATAAAACATGTGAAGGAACACGTAGAGCCAGGCAGACTGTTTCCTTAAGAGGAATGAGTATTTACACAGGCAAATTAACATACATATTTCCCACAGGACACAAGCATTATTGGACCTGTTATGAGCTTTGTCAGCAAGCGTTAAGGAAAAAAAAGAATCTTATTTACCCTTCTAAATACAGACCAGTCTTCAGGGCAATACAGCTGCTAAACTTATTGACACGGGCGCTTGTGTTACAGCCAGGATTTGTCATGCATGATAAATGCAAAACTGTCATTAAGTGCCATCAGTCACAAGCTTTTGCTCCTGGAATATTATTTATTTTATTTATTTATTGCCCAGAATAAAGAGCACATTGGGAAAATGAGCGTCCCCGCTGGGGGTACGGCTTGCGTTTGTGAGCCAAAGGAGCAGAGAAGCTGAGGGCCAAGACGAAGCCCCAGTGCTGTTGGGCCGTGCTGCCTGCAGGGCAGCGATGGCAGCGCCAGCTCCAGCACCGGGGCACTCCGGCTGGCTCAGATGCTCCGATATATCCACAGCTTTCAGCACAGCTGGGGCAACCCCGGGCACGTGTCCCCAGGAAAGGTTAGGAGGCAAAGGTTGCCGGTTATGTGCTCTCCTGAAAGGGAATTTGAGTGGTCAGAAAAGACACAGCCCCTCGTCATGTTTCTTGCTGAATTTGGGGACGTAAGTTGTCTTGTTGCCTTTGGGAATGAACTGGAACTCCTGTCCTGGAGAAACATCTGTTTTCATCATCAATGTACCCTCACAGAAAAGACTGTAATACATAAAGCTTTGGCAAATTGCTTGTTTTAATGAGATAACAATGTAAATCATGTTTATGGAAGTAAATCTGTCCGGCATCGCACTCCTTTCAGCAGTGACAAATTAGTCATGACTACTGGAAACAAATGATGTTATGAGGTTTTATGGGGCTTTCTTGAGTTAGAAAGGCCAATACTGCCACAAGGAATACATGGAGTTTGTAGCTACAAGCCATTTCAATCATGGTAGATACTTCCAAGCAATTTTGCTTTCTGAAAACTAAAGATCCACAACCCACAAGGTATAATGAGCTCTACTGCAAGAAAATCTCACTCATACTGCTCGGAGATGTCCCCTGTGCAAATCAGGTCAGGGATTATTTTGATGTAAAGCAACTTGTTCTAAAAGAAGTGCAGATCAAAAGAAGCCTGCTTTAGCTACACAAAAACCTGTAATTATGAGGTTAGTTAATTTGCAGAACAAAAGATCGCAACCTCTGGGTTTGTTCATAGTTCAATATATTCTGTGTCTGAGAGCACAGAATGGACTTTTGCACCTCTAATTGTTCCTGTGGTTAGTCTGTATGAGAAGCGCCTTCTCTTAAACACCTCAAATGTAATTATGTCCTATTACTACCTGTGTCAGAAATGTTATTACAAGCTACAGTGAGTATTCATCCTACCTGAGTCTATAATAGTCTAATATGTAAATGTGCCTCTCTTCCTTATTTCTAGCTACTCAACTGCATCGAAAGGCAGCCAGATTTACATTTTCAGCTTGTTATTCTACTGCTCCTGAGATGTTTTCAAATAAAAAATGGAAGAGATGGTACACGCAGCACTAGTGGTATATTGTTAATCTATAGGATATGTCTCATTCCTCCAGCCCTATTTATATAACATATAAATAGACCGCAGAGATTCTAAGAGATTCTAATAATCCTAGGTACAATTATGAATAGACAAATTCTGTGAGGCAGGAAGAGGGAAACGGTGTCTTAACTGCCTTCCAAGGATATTTTCTTAATGCTGGTAAAAAGGGCACGCAGCCATGTGGTATCACACAGAAGCATGGAGGTCCTGGGCAGCAGCATCCAACGGAGGCCTGCTATGTTTTGGGTTTTTTTTTTGCTCTGTAGGTTTCACACTGCAGGAGGAGGAAAGGGCACTTGAAGCCTTGTGAGCTCCATCTCTCTCCATGCTGCAGGCTGGGTGCTGGCTGCCTTTTCAAGTTGCAGCAGAGAGCTTTACTGTGAGCCTCCTTTAAAAATCAGATGCCCTCTGAAGCGCCTGAATTTAGATGCAGATGTATTATGCAGGCTGGAATAGCGATTAGCTCTTGCCAATGTCACCAGACAAAAGGGAGCTTTCTCTATATTTAGTAGTGGAATCTAAAAAAAACCCCAAAAACCACTCATAAAAAACCCCACCAAAACCCACACAAATGGAAAACAACCCAAAAGAATGATCTTGCCCTTTCCTTGTTGCTTGACCAACCTAGACCTCTCATAACCACAGCAGTCATATCTTATACGATACAATACTGCATTGTATTATATCTTACAATATCTTATCTTTTCCATTATTGCTTTGCTCATACTGTTTTCTGTCCTGAGCCCATTGACTCTGTGCTAGAAATAACAGGGAGACCAGAGGAGCAGAGCTGCCAATGTCAGGGGACCCCTCACCGGGACGGATCCTGACCCCCACCCACACGTGGGCTGTCTCAACCTGGCCTTGGCCCGTCCCCATCCCCATGGAGGTGCCTGATGGCTGGGGCTGCCAAAAAGGCAGTAAAGGACTGAACAGGGCTTTGGTGCCGACTTCTCGGAGATGAGGATTTGACTTTTAATGATGTTACTGGAAGGTGTGGCCAGGTGCTGGCATCAGTTTGACTGGTTTGGGATGCTGACCTCAAGGCAGAGGAATGCTGCCTGTGCTACACGTTGTGATTATCGCCTCCAACGAACCAGCTCATGAGGTACCGTGGATATTTCCACTGCATCTCTGCTGAAATATTCATAACAGCTCCCATTAGATGTGCATTTACTGGGCATGTTGAAGCCCTTCAGGGATGCGGGGACAATCCCTCCTGCGCTGGTACCTGCAGGAACAGCCGTCAGAGGTGATGGCGTGGAGGCCGTAGGGGAATCCCCGAGTCTGCAGACACACTGCCTGTTTGAAAGATGCCACGTGCATGTTCCTCGGTGCATGACGAGGGTCTGGTAGGCAGTATTTTCAGTGTTTTTCTCTCTTATATGAGAAAGTGAGCTGCTGCAGGCGAGAGATCTCCCATGTGGAGTCTTACACATCCACTCAGTGTGAAAGTGATGCAGGGCCACGTATTTCCCTCTCTACTTTTTTTTTTTTTTTAATAGTTTCTTCTTCCTCTTTCTATCTTAAGGTCCTTTGCTGGGAATACTCAAATATCAGGAAGACAGCATATTTTTACCCACAGACCTCTCCCAAATGCGATTATATATTTCTGATGGCATGCATACGTGTATTGTCCAATAGTTTCTTTTGGGGATGGGTATTTACACAACAGTTCTCACGATAAAATTCTGCATTTCTCAAACAACCTGCAAAAATTGCTTGCATGCCATAGGGAAACCTTGAAAGGATGGGGAGAGCAGGTGCCCACTAAGACTAAGAGCCTGTACTGCTGCATCCTCGGGGCTGAAACACACTGGAGAGCAGATGAGAGCTGTGTGGCAGCTGAGCAGGTCAGTGCCATGCGGCTGCTGAGCACAGGCAGACCCAGCCAAAGGTGACAGAGATGGGACAGGCAGCGTAGGCTACTGACGTGGCAAAAGTATTGTGGCTTGTCACGTGTCACTGAGTAGCTTAGTTATGAAAGACACTGTTTAAACAAACTGTTGTGTACATTTCCATGCCAGTACCTGTCTGTCCGGATTCTTATTTTCAAAGTGCAGCTCTTAAGCATATTTGAATGAGTCAGTATTTTTGGCCAGCATCGACAGCAACTGGAAAATCTAAACATTACTGTCCTGTACACCCCCTGCACTCCATAGATTGCACAGGAGTTTTCTGTATGGGTTGCATCCTATTTCTGCTCCGTTCATACCCTCTTTTCTCTATTTTCATCCGAGAACATTCTTATTCTGCCAGGAAGGGCTCTCCGATTCCTGCCAGACACGTATGGTTTTTTCCCTCAGTGAAAAAGCACCTCTGTACAGTTGCTTATTGAGCAAATGGTGAGTACTTAGTACTAGCAATTTGATTTTTTAAATTTTATTCATCAGTGCCTGAAATGTTAAAGCAGTTTTGCATCCAGGAGTGAGTCCTCACCTTTGGGAGCTGGAGCCAGGGCTCACCTATCCATGTCTGCTTGTTTATGTTTGCCTGTAATAGGGTAACTTTACAACATCACACTCAACTATTTACACAATATTAGAGGAATGTTACAGACATCCTCAGGCAGAAACTGCCTGATATTAAGGACAATCAACCAGAGAGCGCTGGTCAGACCCTCTAGTTAGCATGTCCAGCACTTCCAACAACAGGCGGAACTGTCCACCTCTCAGAAAATATGTTGATAAAATCTTCCAGCATCACAAAGATGTCAGCTCTTCTCAGTGTTAGTCCAAAGTGTTTGATTAAGTTGGTGAAAGAGAAGGGGAGAAGGATGAGAGAGAGGGGAACCATGGTGGCCATGGCCATGGTGAGGGAAAAGGAAATGAGGGGCACTGAACCCCTCGAGTGACGAAAAGTTTACCCAGATACAGGTGACGCAAGAGCCCTGGAGTGAGGGAGGACTTGGAGATGGTGAATAGAGAGTGACAGGAAGGGAGCACAGAGTCATCCTGCGAGGAAGAGGAAGGCAGGAATGCAGAAGTATCTGGGATGTGCCAGGACTTTGGCCCTGAGGTACCACAAGGTGTACAGCCTGGTATTTCCTTGCTTTGACTGAGGTAGAATAAAAGCCATGTAGCTATCGGCTCTCTTGATACCACAGAAAAAGACCAACTCTCCCTTCTTTGGAAATGACTTCTTGTCACTCCTCTTGCTCAACCAGTTCTCTGTAAGCCGGCAGCTGAAACAATCTTTCCCCTCCAAAAATGAACCACTCTTTGTATTTCCGATTTTCAGTGTAAAGAGAAGTATGAAGTCTTGCATATCATTCAGACCGTGGAGCATCGGCTTTAGCAGTTCCCAGCAGCTCCACTGCGACTTGCAGTGAGAAATCACCTTTCAAATACGCAGCAATCAAGCAGCAATCAAATAATCATCTTTCAAATAAGCAGCAGTTTCCACTGACGGAATGGAAATAGGGCTGCAATTACGTGATAGCTGATAACAGCTTTATTGTTATATTTCCCTCCATTTCAAGAACAAATTTATGATTGGGAAATGACACCTTTCAACATTCGTTATCTGGGCACCCTGGCAAATGCATAAGCCTCAAGTGGGTGACTATTCAACACAAAATGCGGACTTCCGATCTTGGGAGCAAGCAGCCTAATGCTGTTACTAATGACCAGGACACCAGAAACAAGGGGCTGTTAATGAATTTTAAAATTGACATGTAAAGTGGGAGGCGATGTCTTTATGAAGGAGGTTTTAAATATTGCCTAGGAAGAACTGACCACAAGGTCTAGGCTGACAGAAATAAAGTAAAATTTAATAACCCATGGTGAAAGATCATGGGCTTCAGGACTAACATGAATTGCAGGTCTAAACTAGGGAGTTAATGAACCCTAAATCATGGGAAGGAAGCAAATACAGTACAGAATTCAGGCCTGTTTAAAGTAAACATTATGGCAAACTATTTCAGACGGGGTATTTCCAATTGACAGAGAAACAGGAAAGCTAGTAGCTAAAGACAGTGACGAGACTTCATCTGGAATACTGGTCATCTATGTTCAAGAAAGATAAATTCCCATGGGAACCAGTGCAGAGAAAGACTTCAAGACTGATCAGGAGGTAAAACCCACCAGCATTAAAGCCTAGACTCATGCTGCCCAACTGCAGGTACTTCACAAAGACACATAAATTAGAAGCGCAGTCACCAGGGACTCCTGCAGTCAGTGGAAAGAGAATGGCATCTCCAGTCATTCAGCCTGCCTAAGTTCTGACTTGGCTCCTAAATTAGATGTTTTATTTAAATACTCTAAGCTACATAGGAAGAATACTGCCCTAGGGAATTTGCACGGTGCCCTCAAAAACAAAGGCTGAGAAAGGAACCAGTTGCTCCCAGAAGTGTAAACACCACAGAGGAGGTGAAGGTCAGGTTTATCGGCAGGACAAACTGGTAAATGCTGAGCATGAATAAATTGTTCTGATAAACAGAAGGTTGATCTTTGGAAACAGTCTTCCATATGTAGGTGAGGGAATAAGAAAGTTCGCTAGAATTAAATTGCAGCTGAATGAGTTCATTTAAGAGGTTATGGGATGAACATACCTGGAAGAGCAAACATTTGGACTGGCAGATACTAAAAGGTCCCTTCTGATCCTTTGTGCTATGCTGTTTTACTTGGATTTTTTTGTTACTGAATACAAACGGGACTATATCTGCATCAAAAGGGATGTCTTTCAAAATGATGTGTGTTTTGGTAAAGAATTAATGGAAGGTGCTGCTGCCTTATCATTGTTCATCTGCATCAAGGGCAAAGACAGCAAAATCTATTTCCTGGGAGCAGAATTGCTCAAGAGGAAAACAACCGAGAACGGCTGTAGTGCTGGGGGTCTGAGCTACCCTTGTGTTGTCTATCCCAGCAAACTGAGCAAAATGCTTGTGCTGCCCAAGGTGAGAGAGGACCACTCTCCTAAGTGATGGGCAAACGCATAGCAAGGTGCTATTCAGAAGGAACAGGATTGCTGTGAACGCGCTTCCAGTTGTCACTGGCACATGTGGCGTGTGCAGTAGGTCCTGATGACAGGTTAGGCCAAGTGATTGTTCTTCCACTTCATGACTGTTCCAGCAATGGAAAATCATTGCCCATGGGCCAGCCCCACGTGCAAGCCTGAAGTGCTTGGGACACGCAGTTTGAAGTGTCCCAGCAAACACAAACACAGACTATCGATTGCAGCTGTATATTGCCAAATGAGGTGGCAGAGCATAGGCAAGCGCCTGGCAAACAGCTAGAAAAGGACACGGGAATGTGAGCATGGAGGGGTTTTGGCTAAAGCATTGACAGAAATGAGATTTGGATTATTGTCTCCTGCTATTTAATCCTTCCTAATTTTCAGTGAAATGAGCCTCTATACACATGGCCCAAAAATAATGGGGCAGAAACAGAGAAATAACTGATGCCTCTACAAACAACACTGAATATTGGCTAACCAGTCGGGTCAACAGTGTTATAATGCAATAGAAACATGTTTGCTAAGGGGAACAAGATGTGTACTCCTGATTATCATATCACATGCTAGGGGAAAGGCTGTGTCACAGTCCTCTAATTCTATCCAAGCCTGATATTTTTGAAATCAATTTGGGGGGACGGAAGTCATTAGGAATTTTAGGCTTAAACTTGAACCTGGATCTAAAAAACCAAAGCCATTAAAAATAATACATTGTTTCAGAATAGCAGAAAATCACTGATTTTCCTCAGTAATACTTAGCATCGACTTAGTGGTTGATATTATGAAACCCGAAATTTTGCAAAACAGGCAGAGAACCAAGTGAAGCAAGACACAAACTGACAACATGCAAGGCCTTAAGAGGCATGGCATACTTGCTTTTACAACAGCACCAACATTCATTACTCAAAGTTGTTTGTTCACTGAAGGCCCACAAGAAACAATAACCTAGAGAAAAATCTAGAGTCCCATACATTTTTTTGTTAAAAAATTTATTCACCCTTATTCTAGCAAAATCTTATTAGCTATTGCAAAATGTTTGCAAGCGCTCTACGTTTGACAAAGAGCCTTTCTTTTTCCGTGGGGGCACGGTTGCTCTGTAATGCTGTTATTGTTAGGGGTAATGTTTGTGGTCAGTTGCTATTGACAGTGACAGTCGAAGTTCAGGCGGCCAAATTTAGACATGAAATTAATAATGGCATATGTACCAGAGAGCTTAAGTATGCATTGCTTCTTCATGATTTACCAGGAAAAACTCGTACTGAGGTCCAAGAAAGTTTGGCATGAAGAAGTCATAAATATGGAGTGAAGGATCTGCCTCAAGAAAAAGAGGTAAGTATCAGCATAATACGGATAAAATCAGCCAAAATATCTGGAGTAGAAATGCAGCTGAACCCCCCTGCTGTGTGAAGTCACGGTAGTGTGCGACTGAGGATATCTCAGCTGCATAAAATATACAGCGTTTGATAAAGACCACATATATTGTGCTGCAGAAATTGTTAATTTAAAGAGGATTGTAAATTTGAAAGAGCACGAGCCACCTTTCTCTTTACGTGCCAAGTGCAATACATGCCTCTAGCGCTGTATATATAATATAAACACCACCAGGGCTGAGAGGCGATGGTATCTGTGGCCATTAACTGCTTAGCTGATTTGCATGGTCATGCCTCCATCTCAGCAGGCAGGCTTGCTAAATCCATCCGCTCACCTTAAATAATTGAACTTCTTTCCTGATTGCTTTCTTTTCCCTTCAAAATGTCCTCTGCACATCCATACACACAGGGCTGCTGAAATTAGGGAAAAGAGTACGGGCTGCTTTTACATCACCTTACAGCTCTGGACTTCAGCCCACTGTAGACATCAGGAGCCTCCCTCGATGTCTGAAGTTACTCCTTCAGCTAAGGCCAAAACTCCCTCAGACTCTAATAACAGTGACTCCAATAGCGAGCCTGCCATCACATTTAATTTTATTCTGGACTTGGCATTCTTGGATGTACTTGGACCACAACTGGTCAGGCTTCCAAAATATAAACAAGAAGATGGGAAGTAAATGATGTAAGAAAACTGAAAGTACCTCCAACCTGGATGCTGTACAACTTTTGCTGCAATGTAATACCCCTGAAATATTATAGCGGGAACTGTTTAGCCCTCCAATGTGTGTTCCAGCATTCAAAGGGAAAAAAGCTGCAGTTCTTGGCTTTCCCTCTCTATATTTTTATTTGGCATTTATATCTTACTGTTGTCCATGAAAAATTCACGTCACTTGCAATCGCTATGTCAGAAATGTCATTAATCACTCTGTAAGAACTGATCAGATACATCTTGCATGTATGCCTGGAAGTACATGTGTCCATCTGAGCACTTTCCCAGTGAAGACCTGACATGAGCTTTCCCTTCCAAGTCCTTCTCCTCAGATACAAGACCAGGTGCCCCACCTATGTGAAGGAAACAAATGAGTTGCCTTTGCCTACAAAGTTGAATATGTCCCAACCAAGCATACCACCATAGCAACTGCAGACAGAATGGAGGAGGGCCGCAATTTGTTATGAGCAGATTTATTTTGGGCAGTGAGGCTATACATCGATGCTGACAGCATTTGGAGCATTAAGTGTTCCAGACCGAGGACCGTGGCACTAACAGGTTCACACTCTGAAGGTCTGTCAGTCCTGGTAGGTCACCAGAAACACAGGCATTTTGTAGTATTCATCCAAGGACTGCCTTAGCGTGGCCCATCTTCCAGCTTTGAACTCTTTTCTTGGTTCTGACATCTTTTATGATTGTGAGAAAGTTGACTGTGCAATACAAGGCAACCAGCACAAGCCTGGGATTCTCTTCTGCGTCTGAAGAGAGTTGTATTCTAAGGAACGGCAGAAAGAAAAAAAGAAAATCCAAACGATTTTGTCTGCAAAGATAGCAGAAGCATCATGTCAAAAGAGGAGGAAAACATACCCATATGAATCAAGGATCCACGTGATTCACTCATTTCTGACTTCTTTACAGCATTTAATGGTGTAAACAGAGTACGTCTGGCCATGCCTCCAATCGTTCATAATATGATGATGGTTTATATGTCTTTAAAATTATCTCTGGCATATAAATACTTACTAAGCCACATATACTGACTCAGTCACATGCGTATGTCCTTCAGCTGGGCTGAAGTTCTTCATTAGACCTTTTCTTGGGGCCTTTCTCAGCATTAAGCTGCCTGTGCTGGAAGGCAGCTCTGCCGTGGTCCAGCCGAATGGCCTTGGATCAGACTGCTCTGTGAGAAAGAGCTGTAAGAAGCGAGGAGCTGCTTACTTTCACTCAGGAGCCACGCTTACACTGAAGTACGCTCCCTTGGCCCTTGCCTGAGCTACACTACAGGTACGCCTGTGTGCACGTACGTGCTGGTCCAGACCCTGACCCACCTGGCCTGATTTCGGATCCTCCCCACCACTGCAGGCTTGTCTGACGATGACCGCACGGGTGGCTGCCTGGCCCTGGTTATTGTCATGGGACCAAATTCTGACCATGACTTGCTGGCTTGACTTTCCAGCCTGACTGTGGTGGGTTGAGCCTGGCTGGGGGCCAGGTGCCCACCAGAGCCGCTCTCTCACTCCCCTCATTCACCAAACAGGGGAGAAAAGGCATAACGAAATGCTTGTAGGTCAAGATAAGGACAGGGAGAGATCACTCACTAACTGTTGTCACGAGCAAAACAGACCAAACTTAGAGAGGGAATTCATCTGATTTATTACTAGGCAAAACAGAGTAGAGGAATGAGAAAATAAAATCAACTCTTAAAACACCTCCCCCCACCCCTCCCATCTTCCCGGGCTCAACTTCACTCCCGGCTTCAACCTTCCCCCCCCTCAGCGGCACAGGGGGACGGGGAGTGGGGGTTACGGTCAGTTCATCTCACGGTGTTTCTGCCGCTTCTTCATCCTCAGGGGGAGGACTCCTCTCATTGTTCCCCTGCTCCAGCATGGAGTCCCTCTCACGGGGTGCAGACCTTCAGGAGCAAACTGCTCCAGCGTGGGTCCCCCACGGGGTCACAAGTCCTGCCAGCAAACCTGCCCTGGTGTGGGCTCCCCTCTTCACGGGTCCACCGGTTCGGCCAGGAACTTGCTCCAGCGTGGGCTTCCCACGGGCCGCAGCCTCCTTCAGGTGCCTCCACCTGCTCCGGCGTGGGGTCCTCCATGGGCTGCAGGTGGAATCTCTACACCCCCTCATCCTTCCTCCATGGGCTGCAGCGGGACAGCCTGCTTCACCATGGTCTTCTCCACAGGCTGCAGGGGGATCTCTGCTCCGGCGCCTGGAGCACCTCCTGCCTCTCCTTCTGCACCGACCTTGGTGTCTGCAGAGTTTCTTACATCTTCTCACTCCTCTCTCCGGCTGCAAAAGCTCTCTCTTCAAGTGTTTTTCTTCTTCTTAAACATGTTATCACAGAGGTGCTGATTGGCTTGGCCTTGGCCAGCGGCGGGTCCGTCTTGGAGCCGGCTGGCATTGGCTCTATCAGACACAGGGGGAGCTTCTAGCAGCTTCTCACAGAAGCCACCCCTGTAGCCCCCCGGCTACCAAACCTTGCCACGCAAACCCAACACACTGACCTCAGACCTCCTTGTCACTATGGCCACTTGGATTGTCACTCTGTACTCTTAGCTGAAACTCATAACCACCACCAGACCTGCTTCGCTCTTCCTGTTTGGGTGCTGTGGGGCTGCTCCGGCTTGGTAGTGAAGCCACTGCCATGCCACCTTCTTGTCACTCTCCACTCCCAGCTTACCTTGCCGCTTGGTAAAATGCGTTTCTCCGAAGGATGCCACCTCTCACCTACCACTGATATCATCGGTGCCAGTGGGACTGTGACACCCATTATATCAGTAGCTCCAGCACAAGCCAGACAATAGATACACAGATTTCTGACACCACATGGCTCTCCTTTCAGCCAAAGATTTCTGTTAGAAAGTAGTCTTGAGCCAGCCTACTGGCGCCATGTGTTCCTGCCAATAGGATAAATCAGGATAGCGGGCAAAAAGTCAGCAATCGAGACAAAGTCTGTTCTGTCACAGACAGACAGCAAAACTAAGCAGTGATACGCAACCCTTCTTGTGAGATCTCACTGACCTCTTGGTCAGATAACCAAGGAATGTCTGTAACCTGGACACGGTGCATTGCAGAAGCCCAGGTAAAATTCAAAGTGGTCACATATTCAAAGTAGCCACAGGTTCTTTGTTTTTGTCACCTTTTGTAATTATTTTGGTTGCCAGAGTCTGGTAACACCTCTGTATACCTTAGCAGTTGCTTTTCCCACCTCAGCTGCAACATTCTCTCCTCTCCCTCACCAGGATGTTACCTCCATCTATTAATTTTCAAACATACAAGGGCTATGACACTTCTCTTCATTCTTCCAATTCCACCATGAGGTAATACTGCTGTCATGCCTGCTTGCTACAGGACACCTGGACTACCACAGTTCTGCACATTGTTCCAACTCTCTGTCACACCTGCAAGGAGTTCAGCATTAAACCTAATCCTCGCCAGCAGCCTCAGACAGCATTGCTGTGAGACGGGGCTATCAGCATTACAGCGACTATTTCACTTAAGTCTAGGCCAGTCAGCCTGCGCCTCCAAGATTAATTTATATATTAAAAGGGCCAGCACACAGGAAATTGTTAGGACACGGCTGACCTCACTACAGTGGTATTGGCATCTTGCATCTCAAATACTCCCACCGTACAAGTTTGCTTGGCTGCTATTAGGTGTTGTAGCTTATCCAGCGTTGCTCCCTCGTTCTAATGAGTCTGGTGTACCCAAGGGCACAGTTACGCCTTCCATATTTAATTGCAACTCCTCTGCCCACTTACCTGGAAGGCTGTCCTTCGCTCTAACACATCCTGAAGGAGAAAAACTAGTGCCTCTGAGACACTCTTGTGTCTTTTTTTTTCCCCTCTTAATAGGATGCTAAAAGAACTGGCTAGACCTTTTCAGAAATGTGACTCTCCCGTGCCTGACAAGGGACTTTTTCACCAGGAAGCTCAGGCTGCACAGCAATGCAAAACATCGGGCTCTCCAGCGCCCACAGGTATCACAACTGACAGCTACCATTTTCTAGAACTGGACACTACTAACATTCAGCATGCACAAACGGGTCACAACCCCCTTTTCTTCTTGTTTTTCATGTAGCCTTTATGTAAAATTGTTATGAAAGTTTACCTTTCTGGAAGTCAGTGTAAATATATTTTGTATGCACAGGAACTGAAATAGTGTAATCGCTATTGTGCCTTACGTAACTTTTCAGCATGTTCCGCAAAATTGTCCTTCCTCCCTCCCTCAAATACTGCAGTACTGTTAGGGCCCATCAGTGAGATTCCACAAACATTCACACTTCAGAAATATTCTTTTTTGGTGGATAAATAAAATCTTTTTTTGGTGAACAGGAATACTATCCTATTTCTCTTTATTTCAAGTTCAGCAGAAAACAGAAAAAAAGTATTTTGGATAAAGAATAAAAGCATATAAAGCAGAAGTCCCTAAGTTGGAACACATAATTGACAACAACGTAACAACAAAAAACATTTTTGTGTGTGGAAGAAAATCTTTTTTGAAGAAGTAATCTGTCTATCCTGTATCTACTCATTTTTAAATGACAGGCAGCCAAACTCTTCTGGCATTTCCCTTGAGCCACACACTGCAACCAGTGCCGAAGACGTCCCTGTACACCGACAATACTTCATATGACAAAACCGCGGTAACATTTTCCACTGCCAGCGACGAACACGGCACGCGGCCCGATTTAAAAGACCAGCACGTAGAAATCTTCACGGGCACAGCCGCGCTGCTCCCGTCTCCGGCCCGCACGGGCTGCCCGGGGTTTCTCCCCGCCCTCAGATGCCCCCTGCGCGGCGCGGCCAGACCCGCTTCCACCCCCGGGAGCCGCGGCGGGCGCTGCGCTGCGGGGCGCACCTCCGCAGAGGCCGGGCGCTCCGCCATCTCCCCGCCTCGCCCGGCCCGGCGGCAGCGCGGTATTTTTAGGCGCCCTGAGGAGGCCCCGCCGGTGAGGAGAGCCAGGGCGGGGACGCGACCAGCTCTCTGCCTTTCGCTCGCCCCCCGGCGCGCCAGGAGCGGAATCGCGCACGGTGCGGGCCCCAGCGGCCGCTGCCAGCCTCCGCCGGCAGCCGAAGGCGGCGGCCCAGCGCCAGCGAGGCGGGTCAGACCGGGCCGCCGGCGCCCGCCTCCCCCCCCCGCCCCTGCTCCTCCACCGCGCCCGTGGGTTGGCGGCCAAGCCCGCCGCTCCCAGCGTGCACCGCGGCGTGGCGCGCGAAGCGCCGATGACGTCCCGGCCCCACCGCAGGGTAGCTGCGCGGTCGCGTCACGGGCTCACGCGTCTGAGTCACCCGCTCGCTGTCGCAACGCCCGGCCATTGGTCGCGGCAACGGCTCATCGCTAGGCCCCGCCCCCGCAGCCCGGCGGACTATAAAAGCGGCGCCGGCGCCCGCTCCGCGCCTTTAGCCCCAGGTGTCTGAGAGGAGAAAGATGCATCGACTCCGCTCACGGGCCTCCACGGGGATTTCTGCCTTCGCCGCCGGTTCGTCCTTCGCCTGCTTTCGCCAATCACCTCCGCTGCCCCGGCCCGGGAAGTCGGCCTCGCAGAGGCGTTGGAGTAAAAAGCGATCCTGCTCTTCTATCGGCTGATTGTCGCTGATTCCCGGGCGGGGGGGAGCAGAGAGACCGAGACCCGGAGAGGGGCCGCGGGAGCCGAGCCGAGCGCCGCTGCGACCATGCCCAAGCCTAAGAAGCGGGGGAGCAACCACCAGCGCGGAGCCGGTGAGTGCGGCTGGGCCGGCGGAAGGGGGCTCGGAGCGGGGCGGCCTCGCGGGGCGCGGAGTTCACCCGTTTCCCGAGGGGCGGCGGCCTTCGCCGGCGGGAGAGGCCGCGGCCGGCCGGGCCACCCTGACCAGCTGCGCCCCGGCTCCCTGCGGGACTAGTGGGAAAGCGGCAGGATGGGCAGACGCGGCCGCGGAGCTCCCCGCTGGACGGGACGGAGCTGGAGCCGGGCACGGGCCGGGCGGCGCCGCCGCTGGGCTGACAGGAGCCGGCCCCGAAACCGCCACCTCACGCCGTTTGCGCGCATGCGCCCGGCGGCGCGGGCGGCCCCGGGGAGGCGGCGGGCGGTGGCCGTGCCTGGCGCCGCCGGCGGCGAGCGGCGCCCTGAGGGCAGCGGCCGGCCTCGACAGGCGCCTGCCCCACCGGGGGCCTCCTGCCCGCCGCGGCCGCGCGTGCCGCCCGGCTGGCCCTAGGGCAGCACGGGGAGCCGGGCTGCGGCGGGGGGAGGCCGGGCCCGCGGGGCGCGGCGGCGCGTCCCCGGCACGCGCAGCCTCCGGTGTCCACGCTGCTGCACCGCCGCCAGCGTGGGCCCTTCCGGGGCGGGGGAGGGGGACGGCTGCTGTTGTCACTCCCGTGTCTCTGGTGGGCGGTGTGGCCGTGTGTCAGCGCATTGTGCTCTGAAAGGCTGCAGTATTTTAAAAAAAAACCCTCAGCCTAAAAGAGGATGTTTTAAAACAAACAATCTTCATTCAGATCCAGAATGTGTGTGGCCGAGGTGCTGATTCCTGGACAGAATGGAGGTTTTGTGGGGTGGGGAGAAACTTTGATTCAGGCTACCATAGCCGTGAGCAGTCTGTCTCTGTAGTATCAAATGCTTAGGAACTGAGCAATTCACTGGGTCTTTCTGCAGCTGCTTTTATTTCAGTTTGTGAAGGGCTGGCAGTCATTCTTGCTACTTCTCCCACTGAACTTCTCTGCTTGACATCACTAGAAGCAAGAACGTGGCTGTGCCAGATCTCTGAGCTTCCAAGTTTCTTGGTCTGTGCATTGGCTAATGTTTGTCCTTTGTAACTATAGGAAACATCAAGGGTTATGGTCCATGATACAAGTAGATGATTTACAGCTAAGAGCTGCAAAACTTCTGAAGTGTGAATTTAACTTTTTTGGAAAGCATTTGGACAGTGGTTGATTCTGCCAAGATAAAACTGCTTTTGGGGGGTCTTGGTAGTCAGGAAGCCTGCCTGAAGCTGATGAGCACTGTGCACTGCCTTCTTAAATAGTTTAGAATCAGTTGTACCACAAAAAAATAGATGCAAGAGCAGAATTCTGCGTTCTGTCAGTGACATTTGGAAGCTGTTGGAGAAATAACAGTGAAACTATTTTGTTAATCAACTTTACTAGACACAAAGTAAGGGCTAGAATAGGACAGCAATAGAAATTACAGTATTATCAGGTCAAACTCCTCTAACTCTTAATGCTGTAACAATAAGTTACAGGTTTGAAAAGTTGTAGAGATGAACACTGGTAAAAATAATACTGCTTTCTTCAAAAAGGCTGAAGTTACTGAATTGAGACCTTCTTGATCCTGAGAGGGGAATACTTTTTTCCTCTGTTGAAGCATTGAATATTTTGGCTTGTATTTGTAATTTAGTATTAAAATAGGGTTGGACGTTGCTGATGCTGCACATACTACACCTAATCCTGTAAATCCTGCATTGAACTGGGTAATGTATGTTTGTCTAAATGTATAGCTTATCCTGGCTTGAAATCTCAAAATCTAAAAATAAAGATTCTATGGCAATTTTTTAAAGGTAGCTCGTCCTAATAGTTAAATTAATACAGAGCTATTGTTAAAGCACAGTTACAGGAAATTGCATTAACTTGAAGTAGATTGTAGAAAGATCCTAAAGCTGGAGTTATGTAGAAAAATCCTAAAGCTAGAATTAGGAATTCTACCAGTACTTTGAAAACTAGATGGACTCTTCTCTACCATTCACAAATGATCTTTGAGAACAGAGCCAAAAAAGTCTTCAGAACAGGTGGGAGTAAATGACCTAGCAGAGGAAAGAAATGTGCTTTCTGTGTCTGAGTCAGGGAGAGTGAATCTGTTGGGAGGGTTAAATTCTACTTTTGGTGTTCAGATCTTCCTTTTCCATATGAAAAGTGACCAAACTATTGTATTCATCTTTCCTTAAGGTGGTCAGCCCAGAAATGTGCAGCCTTTTAGTGATGAAGATGCTTCAATTGAAACTATGAGCCACTGCAGTGGCTTCAGTGATCCTGCTAGCTTCACTGAGGATGGTATGTTCTTTCATTTATATCTATACATCTTTTTAAAAACATAAAACCTGAGTTGAATTAAGAGTTTAAGTACTAGACTAGACTGTAAGTAGCAGTAGCAAAATAATGACATTCTGTTAAACACTGTATGATTGTTAATCTAGTGGTTATTTTGTTTGGTAAGAATATACTCCAGGTTTCATGAGCTTCTCTTGAAACTATTAGGCTTTTTTCTATTAGAATTATACAATGCTAACCTTTGGGGACAACAAGAATTTTAAGGTGCATTATAAGACATTGATTTTCGTAACGCATAGTTGAGGTCGTAAGAACTGTAGAAGAGTTTGAGAATGAAAGAGTCACATTTGCCTGTTTTGAACTAGATTTGTGCTTTGTCTCCTCTACCATCTCTACAACCTGGGCTGCTCTAATGTCCTTTTGTTGGGAGGAGGGGACCCGAAAGCCTGCTACAGGGGGGTAAGGCAGGGAGCCTTCCCTATGAATATCTGCTACTCTTAACTGAACTACTGTTGCAGAGGCATCTGAAGTGATGCCAGATAGGACAGGCTGCTTAGACAGTACTCACTGCATCAACAATGAGTACCCTGCTGTACTCCAGGGGTAGATGTGTGGACTGGATGAAAACGTGTTGCTGATAGGGTTAGCTGATGGACATCAGTTGTAGCAAATTTAC
This sequence comes from Grus americana, assembly GCF_028858705.1. Classification (NCBI taxonomy): domain Eukaryota; kingdom Metazoa; phylum Chordata; class Aves; order Gruiformes; family Gruidae; genus Grus; species Grus americana. The sequence goes on along the minus strand of NC_072852.1, from coordinate 30,661,741 downwards.
GTAAGACCTGATTAGCTCTCTCTTTCATTCTTGGCAGATATAAGAAGCAGATATAGAAAAAGCACAGTATATCAATAGATCAACTTTTTTCTAGAAGTATTTTAAGGTACAGTTTGATGTAGTAAGCTTCACACCGTTTTGTTGCTGTAATACTGAACAATTCTGTAGCTATTGTTTATGTTAAACTACTTTCTTATTAGCATTAAAAATGTTAAGTGTTGGATACTACTGTGTCTGCTAATAAAATGTATATCAGTAGGACTAAATTATTTCCTCTGGATTAGGGCCTGAAGTTGATGAAGAAGCCACTCAAGAAGACTTAGAATACAAATTGAAGGGATTTATTGATCTTACATTGGACAAGAGGTATAGTATGCTTTGAAGAAATGCATTCATGTATAGTTTACTGGCTTCCTCTGATATACAAAGGGAAATGAGCATTAAACTTTTTAATATGCTTACTGAAATTACAGTTATTTCATGCTAGGGAGGACTTGCTTTTCTTCTGGATCTGAAAAGACCTTTCTCCCTCCACCAAGTTTTTGGATAAGTGAGAATCAGACTTTCCTTTCCTAGTAGCTTGAGGCAGAGTGACTTTATTTCTAGCCTGGTGTACTATTGTGAACCCTATCTCCAACCCATGTTTCCAAGTCCTTGAGAAAGGAGGCAATTCGTAGCATTTCATACTTCATGGTACTTCTGTGGGTTACTCTTCTATTGGGCACAGACAAATATAAACTAACATGAAAAGAAAGGCTGAGCTTTAATTGGTGTGTGCTGATTTCAAGAGCTCTTCCTTCTTTCTTCTAACAGTGCGAAGACAAGACAAGCAGCTCTTGACAGTCTGAAAAGTGCTTTTTCTTCTAAAATACTATATGAATTTATCATGGAAAGGAGAATGACACTAACTGATAGCATTGAACGCTGCATAAAGAAAGGTAATTAACATGCTTGCTATGAGAAATAGCTTAGTGCTTAAAAGGAATTTAGACTGCGAGGCTTCTCTAGTACTTCATAGAGTGCTTAATAATTTAGTTATGTTAACAACATTCCTTTTTTGAATTTAGATGTCATATTTTAACTGACCTAGAAAATTAACTGAAATTATCTTGTCTATTAGTTTCTGAATTTCCACTTGCAAGTTTTCAGACTATTATCTTTAAAGGAAAGAAGCAATGCACAAGGTGATTACTCATCATAGTACGTTAATCTGTAGGTAAGAGCGACGAACAGTGTGCAGCTGCCGGACTGGCATGTCTTCTGTGTGTGCAGATGGGGTCAGGAATTGAAAGTGAAGAGATTTTTAAGACCCTTGGTCCAGTTCTGAAGAAGATTGTCTGTGATGGAACAGCCAGTATCCAGGCCAGACAGGCTGTAAGTATAAAATGTTTATTTGCCAGGCAGGGTCAGAGGGCAGTTTTTGACCAACTCGCTATTGTGTAATGCAAAACTAAAGGTTACTGCAGCAGTGTAAACTCAGAATGTTGACGTATACTCTGAATGATGCATAGCAGTTTTCACTGGCTTAAAAGTTCCACTTGAAGGTCGAATGTCATTCTCTTCTTCAACCCAGGAACTTCTTTACAGAGCTGTTACATCTAGTACTTTGTCAAGTGTCTTAACTCATTATGTTGCAGTTTCCTTACTGCAGTTCTGAGGGCTGACGTTGAAGTCCTGTACTAAAAACCAGTTTTCCCACTGACATATTGATGTATCCTTCCTGTATTAATTTTAATTTAACAACAGGGGAATGTTACTTATGTAAATATATATGATAAAATTACATATAGATCTAGAACTACATACTTGATACATTTGTACCATCAAAAGTATTTTAATTTTTTCATCCAGTCACTTCATCTATACATCAGCATTATACTTGAAATGTTGACTGAAGACAGTCTAAAGTTCTTGTCAAGATTTCTTTTTTAAGCTTCAGAGTTTTAACTAATACTCTCCAACTTCTCACTTCTCGGCCTTTTGGCCAAAGTGTAGTTTTGAGCCCTGTGTGGTTAGTGCAAACATCACTTTCAAACATTGTTTTCTTACTCTTTGTAAGAGGAGGTGGAGTAGAATAGGGGATAGGGAAGGGATGTGTACGACCTCATGGGAAAAGTTGGAAAGGTCTAAGAAAGACTTTTGGAGTCCGGTGTTTACATGCCATTTAATTGTAATAGTGGGCAGAGAGGGGAAAATATTTCCCACAGCTGTGAATAAGTATCATATGTCCATTGCTGTCTTATCAGCATAATTTCTGCTGGTGAATCCTGATGGGATTTAGAATAACTGGGTGAAAGGAGTGCTACGTGTAGCTTTTTGGAATGGCTTTGTAAGCTATATTAAACAATACAGCATGAAAAGTGAAGGCTTGTGAGTAGTTTGTTGTAAAATCATCCTGAGAGTAGACAGGAACTGAGAGCTAACTGTTACAAACTAGCTGAATTAAACAGTGTTGAAGACTTCTACTCTGCTAAGGCCTTAATTTCAAGTTTCCATTACTCCAGATGTTAAATTTCAAAGGTCAAAGTTTGAAAGTTTGGTCAACAGTAACATTAATGTCAAATACTGACACTTTTTCCTTTTGTGTTTAGTGTGCAACCTGCTTAGGGATTTGCTGTTTCATTGTCACTGATGACATTACGGTGAGGATAATTTTTTTTTTTCTTTTAATAAATTGACAATATGAAAATGTGTGAATCTTAAGCCACTTTCATGATCTTTTTTCCCCTGTTCAGGAACTGTATTGTACTATGGAATGCCTGGAAAACATCTTCACAAAGGCCTATCAGCGGGATAGAGACACTAATGGTGTATCAAGTACCCATAATACTGTGCTTCACATCAGTGCTCTCTTAGCATGGACACTGTTGTTGACCATTTGTCCAATGAATGAAGTGAAGAAGAAAATTGAAATGTGAGCATCTTTCTTGGAAAACAAAATTTGTAATGACTGTTTTTATATGCCATGAAGCAGTGTCAACAAAAATTACATCTTAATGACATGTGACTTACTCCTTAGGCACTTGCATAAACTTCCAAGTCTTCTGTCTTGTGATGATCTCAACATGAGAATAGCTGCCGGAGAAACACTAGCCCTTCTGTTTGAACTGGCCCGTGAAACAGATGCTGTAAGTAGATGTCAGCAGCTAAATTTTCTTGCATTGGGATGATAACAAATTATTTAACCTGTGTTGTATTGCACCCTGGATCTCACCAAGTGGCATATAATTCACTGGGTTGTGTTCTTTGTAGTGAGTTTGTCCCAGTCTAATTGGGTATAGCAATGATTCACAGCAATTTAGCTCTTATTTTAACACTAATTTCCGTATTGCAAAACAGAACCAGTATGGCAAAACACATCAAACAGTACTTAAGAGCAACTAGAAATGTAGTGTGCAAGCTTTAGATTCTAAATCCAACATCAGCTTTAATAAAAGAACCAAACAAATTAAAAAAAATTCCTAGAGAGATTCTAGGATAAAATGGGTTTGTTTACTGTAGTGGAAACACTCATTAGATACTTAGTTTTCTGAAGACAAATTCCAGTGATTCCCAACCTGCACAATTCTGCTCTCACAGCTGAAAATCTATCCTTCAGTAGAAACCATGTTGACTTTCAGTATTGTTTTTTCAATATCCTTATTTAGGTACCTTGAGAAGAATAACTAGTATTGCATGACAGTTTCATGGCATTTATGACTATTTTAGTCAGTTGGGGACTAGTCAGTCAATTTAAGGGGGGAGATTTTGACAGGATTTGTAAAAAATTTGCACAGATACCAGTATTGCTACATTTGGTGAGATTTCTTGGGGTTTGCTTTTGAGTTGGATGAGGTGCAAGCTTCTCGGTATTACCTCATGCACAGCTAAACGTGCCTTTACATTCTTCAGTATGCCATAACTAATTTCTGAACTGTTTTCTTGACAGCATTGAAGGAAAGTCCAAAGTGAAAAGATAACGCCAGTTGAGTCAGGATACATGACACACTAACAGTGCATAATCTGAAACAATTTCCTGAGACTTCTGTATAATTGCAAACAGTAGGGAGTTCAGTCTCTTGGCTATGGAAGCCAACTTTGAAAGAAAAGAAAAGAAAATGAGACCGGAACTTGATCCTTTATTTAATGAAACTGACCATAAGTAACTAAAATCTTAAAATTCATTAACAAACGAGACTATATTCACTAAAAAGTTTTTTGTTCCATTGGGCAGACACTCCTTTAATCATTACAAGTGATTCTCTTTGGATCCTTAGCAATCAGTGCAGGTTAAAATGCTTACTGTGTTTTGCCTATGACCAGTTTCTTTCAAAAAGCATGCAGTAAACTCAGTCTAGTCAGGTGACATGACGAAATGTTCAGATAAGATACTTGTTTTTACATAAGTGGTTTACTAATCCAGGTAAACTAGCACTGAATCAGCACATGGTAGGGAGAAGATACTTCCTATTAAATAATTACACGTTAAAGTTTACTTAGAGTGGACCTTCTGTTAAGCATTTTCTTTAAACCAACTGTTTTCTAATTTTCTACCTCATATAAGACTTACATCTAAATATTCCTTCCTGTGAGTCTAATGGTGCCTTGCGATTGATCTCCAGAAGCATGGATTCTGTGCTGACAACCTGAAAGTGCCCTCAGCTTGTCGACAGGAGCAGCAGCCAGGTTTAGCAGATCAATTAGGCAGGCAGTCCCTTGGGATTATGGAGCAGAACAGATTGGCACGGATATACGTGCACTGAAAGAGCTGTACTGTTTCATGTGGCTCTGATTACCAGAATAGAGTTTGATAGTGTCCTAACTGGTAAACTGGATGCTGTGGCTTTATTCTTACTGGTTTAAATGCTGCAAATGGAACCACAGGAAGTTAGTGCCATCTCTGTCTCTTTAAATAACAAGGTAACAGGTTGTAGAGCTCTACATGCCGTAATTTGGAGATCCGTTTTTCTATTTGCAGGGAAAGATATTAAGGCCAGAAATTTTTTTTTTTTTTTTTAATTTGGACTAGGATTTCTTTTATGAAGATATGGAACTCCTAACAGAGAAACTAAGAGCTCTGGCTACAGATGGAAACAAGCACCGAGCCAAGGTAGATAAAAGAAAGCAGCGATCTGTCTTCAGAGATGTCCTACGAGCTGTTGAGGTGATTTTTTTTGTCTTACTTCGAATGTCTGGATTGTAATTGTGTAGTGTATACTTCAATGAAAATGGTTTTTTTATTAAATAGATACTGTTTCAGTGAAAGCAACAGGAAAAAAAGTATTTTAAATGAGATTTCAAATTCTGATCACTTACACAAAATATAACTGCTTTTTTAGGAATGTAGACCAAAGAAAGTCAAACTTCGCTTATTTTACTCAAAACTTGATTTCCATATTGAAGAATTTTGTTTTGTTTTTTCTTTTTTTTCTTTAAAGAAGGCTAAACATTGCACTGTAAATGCTAAATCCTTTCTATTTTATGCCATGAGCAAATTTTTTTCATACAAAACTTCGTAGGTTATCCAAATTAGTGTCCTGAATTCTGTGACAAGGTTTATTGTAAAATCTCTTGAACTGCTGTGCATAACAAAAAGCACCTTACTAGTAAGATATGTTTCCAAATGGCACCTCTGTCAGCAGCCAAAGAAGTAATTGGGTGTGGGGCAGTTGTTGTCCTAATTGTTGTGCCATAATCTTCTGGTTTTCCATACCCAGACTAAGAGAACAATACACAAAGCAGGACTCTAAAAATACTTGATTAGTAACATAACTTCTGAGTAAAGCTTTTAAGACAAATGTCAAACTTCTATCACTTTAATGGATTATTTCATAGAATCATAGAATGGTTTGGGTTGGAAGGGACCTCAAAGATCATCTAGTTCCAACCCCCTGCCATGGGCAGGGACACCCTCCACTAGACCAGGTTGCCCAAAGCCTCATCCAGCCTGGCCTTGAGCACTTCCAGGGAGGGGGCATCCACAACCTCTCTGGGCAACCTGTTCCAGTGCCTCATCACCCTCACAGTGAAGAATTTCTTTCTAACATCTAATCTAAATTGACCCTCTTTCCATTTAAAACCATTACCCCTTGTCCTATCACTACATGCCCTTGTAAACAGTCCCTCACCATCTTTCCTGTAGGCCCCTTCAGGTACTGGAAGGCCGCAATTAGATCTTCCCAGAGCCTTCTCTTCTCCAGGCTGAACAACCTCAACTCTCTCAGCCTGTCCTCATAGGAGAGGTGCTCCATCCCTCTGATCAGCTTTGTGGCCCTCCTCTGGACTCGCTCCAACAGCTCCATGTCTTTCTTGTACTGGGGCCCCCAGAGCTGGAGGCAGTACTCAGGTGGGGTCTCACAAGAGCGGAGTAGAGGAAAGAGAGATTTGTTACGTTACACCTCTCAAACTAGATTTTTTACTTGTCAGATAATTACTCTTTTACATTGCTGTATGGGTAAGACCAACTAAGTATTAGTTGACATTCAGAACAATTAAACATCTCAGAAGGTAAGGAGAAGGCTTTGAAGTGAAGTCACCTTTGAGATTCTGCCTGTAGAAGAATCTGAGTCACTACCACTCATTACATTCCATTGTCAGAAATGTAGCTCACTGCACTTGAAAGGTGGGGACTAAATGAGGCTTACAAACAGACTGAAAGGTGACCCCTGCACTCAGAACTGTTTTTCTGGAGATAAGTCCAATTCTTAAAGTAATTCTAAAGATGAAAGTTAAGTGTTCTTTTCAAAAATACTTTCTGACTTGAAGAATGTCAGCTTCAAGTGTTACATGAGATTTGACTTTAGATGTGCGTCAGCTCATGAACAAATACAATCTGTAGTATTTGCATATTATTTGGAAGGTTTTTGGTGTGCCAAGTTTGTTAATGAAAATAAAGTTAATTGAGATACATACAATTCCTAATAAAAAGACTGTTTAAATTAAAATTATATATGTTGTTTCATAGGAGCGTGACTTTCCTACAGAGATGGTTAAGTTTGGACCTGAGCGCATGTACATTGACTGCTGGGTTAAAAAACAAACTTACGATACCTTCAAGGAGGTTCTGGGGTCGGGGATGCAATATCATTTGCAGGTGAGCTGCTGTTTGATAACATGCTCAGACTGTTCCCTGTCTGGCTTCTGTGTAGTAACTCAGTCTGAATTACAAGATCACAAGTAGAACTTGGTGAAATGATGGGCTTTGCATTAGAAGTGTTAAAAGACAGCACTTAGAAAATGAACTACAGTGAGCTAGAACTATGTGGGTGAGCTGTTTCTGAGTTGTAGCCTGGGTGCGTTGGGTTAGCTATGAGAAGGCTTCTCCGAGAAGAGATTCAAGCTGAGTATCTTCTTAGCTTCAGGGTTTTCCCTGAATCCTTATGCCCTCTTTCAGCAGAGTGGTGTAGTCACCGGCTCCTGCAAAGCCGCATGCCTCCACTCTTCCTGTTCCAGCCTGTAAAAAGGAATGCAAAGTTTTAGTCAAAAATAACGAACACAACTTGCAGCCCAATGATGACAGCGTTCCAGAAGGGAAGGGATAAGCCCCTTATCTCTGTTCTAGGAACTGCTTGTTCACTAGTCATCTGTTCAGATATGTGGCAGAAGCAAGAACTCTGGCTTAGGAGTATTTGCTCCCGAATTGCTATGATACTCATGGGGTTAATATCTTCAATCCGGTATCAGTTGCATTCCCATGTGACTGAGGGAGCCCAGGCATGTAGCAGCTTTTTCAAATTGTTCAAATACTGCTTTTGCAGCCAGATATTTTAAAATTGGTGTGTTGTGAAACCATATGGATCTGTGTCCAGCTGCCTAATCTTGTGTAGAGGATGTAACAGAACAGTGTCTAATTTGCTGGGACAAAAAAATCAATGGGGAGGGGTAGCTGTGTCTGTCTTCTCAAGAGGGCAGTTTTAGTTGTTATTCTGATTGAAGGAAGAAATGTTCCCTGGCTTAATTACAAAAGATACTAAGATTTGTGTCAAATTGCTGCTATTTCTTACTGGAATACTTGATATTTAACAGTAGTCATTTTTGGAGACTTGATAGAGGAGAAACTGAACATTTGATGTGTTTCTTGTTTAGTCAAATGACTTTCTTCGGAATGTGTTTGAGCTTGGTCCACCAGTAATGCTAGATGCTGCAACTCTTAAAACAATGAAGATATCCCGTTTTGAAAGGGTAGGTTATTGCACCTTAATATATTTTCTTCACTTCATACACTAATAATATTTCTCCTGGATTAAATGGTACTCCAAACATGCACTTCAGAAGCTGTCATCTTGAAACTTGTCACTTCAGTTCTAGCAGTGCCCCGTATTGTCCTGGATGAAACCAAACCTTGCTTGTATGCGTCTTTGAGCTCATATTTTAGATTTTCCACTCGGCACGTGTCTGCTACTGCTTTTGTCCTAAGGGGGTCTGAAGGTTGACTTGGTTGCTGATTGGTGCCAGATTCATGCCCCATATGTGTGAAACTCAAGCTTTTCTGGGTAGGAACATACAGGAACCTATAGAAACTGGGTCTGTATAAAGACAGTATCTCAAACTCTCCAGCGTGAAACGGACATGCTTAGGAGGATAACTTAGTTCTGTTGGCTGTGAATGTTCCTACGTGGGACAAGTGCAATTTGTGGAATGGGTGCTACTAAGTTTAATTCTGGGGGCAAACTTAAGCTACTTTGTGTCTGTGTAATGTTCAAGACTGACTCAGCTTCCAGAATTGCTCCGAGCTCAGCCCTTTCTTATACAGTCCAAGTTTCCTTTAAATGTATGTATATTAAAATGAATCGGCCTTTAGTGCTAAGATAGTACACCATAAATTTCAGAAAGCCTACCAATTTGCTTCAAAGATTAATAGATATTTTCAACTGTTTCTTAACATAAAAAAAAATCTCTAAAGGATGTGAGCTTTTTGAACATCTGTGATTAATTTCTCTTTTTATTTTGTAGCACTTGTGCAACTCTGCAGCATTCAAGGCTCGGACAAAGGCTAGAAGTAAATGTCGTGATAAAAGAGCAGACGTGGGGGAATTTTTCTAGATCTTCTTTTCCATGGGGTTCAATTTTAAGTATTTCATAATTAAAATAGATTTGTAACCTGTAAATGAATTTTTTTAATTTCTGTAATCACAGTTTGCACTTGTGCACAGGGATGTTGTATAAAATTTGTAAATACAATGCATGTTGTTGCTTAGTTGCATATACACTGTACATAGATTGATGTAAGACTGGGTGCAGGGATATGTTGTAACACTTATGTTAGCTGCAACTTGTTCCAAAGGTGAATATATTGTAACTAAACTGTTCAATGAGGTGGATAACTGTAGCCAAAGGCTGTGTGGCAGATTGGATTCCTTACTTTATATAAAGGGAAATTAAATGAATTCACTGACTGTGTTTTGGTAAGAATGTGCCAATACAAAAAACATGATCTTGTTCATGTTGAAGTTATTTTAGTAACATTTTTAAACTCTTCAGTGGCAGGTGGACAAAGAAATTTCTGCAGAGTATGACTTTATCCTGAATGGATCTATAAAGTTCATTAACCTTCACTTACAGTGAAGTAGTGAAATGACAAATACTTGCCTCAATGCAAAATAAAAACAATATTCTCATGTTCTGAAATTGGATGTTTAATTTTTGGAATAAAGTTGTTTCTCACTGCTTGCTTTCTGTGTAAAAGTGATTACTACATGAATAAAAAGCTGGAACGCTAGCAAAACCTAAAGGGGGAAACAGATGGGGTTGTCTGTTTGCCCATTCACACATGGAGTTGTGTTAGTCTCAGTGCTTTAGTAGATGCGACATGAAACTCTGCCTTGCCATGTTTGGAAAGTATATTTTATTTATGTATGGTCTGCATAACAGCCTACTGTTGATTTGTCATCGGTTTTGTAATGGTCAAATGTTCACTATTTCTGGTGCTGCAAAACACCTAGTCCTGTCCCTTGGAGGAGCTGGCCCAGCTGCCCTGTGTTTGCCACAGTGAAAACTCCTCCTCTGCCCTCAGCTCCTGGCTCTAAAGGACTGAAATGCACCAGTAAGGGAGAGCTGTCTGTCTTAGGGGTGGGGGGGAGGCTGTGTAGTAAAGACATTAAAGCCTCCATAACTGGAGCTTCTGAACTAGAAGATCTATAAATAAATGTGCTTGTTAGAATAAACATTCTTAAAATTGTAGGTCATGTTACAAGCAGAGGAAGTAAAACTTACACCCAAAAAACCCCACCCCACCCCCTGGAAATGGCTGCTTGCTCTGATAAGGGAAAGGTTGGGGGGAAGGGTGTATTTGGGGGTTTGTTTGCTTGTTTTTGTGGGATGTTTTTGGGTTGGTTTTTTTTTAAGTTTCAGATTAGAGCAGAGCCTATTCCAGCAAATCCATACATGCTAAGTAATTGTACCTTCTAACTTTTTTCCTCAAATAATGCATTATGTAAGGAATTGGCTTAAGAATCTGATTACTTACACCATAACAAGGCCTTCAACTGAAATTGATGATATTATTGACATGTGTTGTCAGTGTGTGTCACACGTGGAGAAGAAACTTCTGATCCTTGAGCTAGATGAAGCCGTCTACCTGTGTTTGCCCAGCCCAAGACTGTCCCCCTTTGAGCTAGACTGTTCCCACAAGCCTGCTGGTCTCCTGTGGCTGCTGGGTGGTCACCTTTGGCATGCTTTGCTATGTAAAGTAGGGCTTCTGAAAGCTTCCTCTCCTGAAAAATTGCTTTCTACAGCATCTCCTGGCAGGGGGCCGAGCACGTGGTTGCCCTTTCCCCCATTCCACTGCAGTTGCCAGCCCCAACAACCAGGACAACTTCTTGGGGTGTTTAAGAGAAGATGGGCTGTTTGCTGCCCTGCAGAGATCCGGTGAGTTTGCAGACCTTTTCAAGCTCAGCCGGAGGGGCCTGGCTCCTTGTCTTACAATTAGGATGATGTCAGGAATCTATCGGGGATGGAGGTGAGATTTTTTTTTTCTGGCTTGCACATCCTCGTTTGGAGGGAGGACTCCTAGGGGACCCCTGCGGAAAAGGAGCAAGCTTGTTACGTCTGCATCTGCCCGCCTACTCAGACTGGACAGCAGCAGAGCTTGTTAGCTTGGGGTTGGAACGACCAGTCAGAAGATGTAACTTTTCTGTTGTTACCTGAAAGAAAAATGTATTTGTTGTCAGTTTAAAGGGGTTCAAAATTTTAGATGTATAGAATGGCTTCAGAAAGGATTTGTTGTTTTGAGCTGCGCTCCCTTTATGTAAGCGTCAGCTGCTTGTCGTTCCAGTGTGCTCTAACATTGTGTTCTGTAACATCAGCAAGAAAAAAGTGATCAAAAGAACTGTCTGCGAAGGAGCAATTGCCAGTACTCACAAACAGGTTGTCAGAATTTATTTTTTAAACAACTAAGGATGCCGTACAAATTAGTCCATCCCATAATACTGTGCCACTTGAATTTGTAAGGTGTGTGTGAGAAGGAGGAGAATACCCTGTTTTTTCTAGTCTATGCCTTTAAAGTACCCATGACTGCAATACTGTAGATATGACTCTTCTGCATAGCAAACTGGTTACTCATAGCTACAGTGTTGTAGATAAAACTCTTCTGCATAGCAAAGGAGTTTTTAAAACGCATCATAAACCAAAAGGTTAGTGAAATACTGATCATCAGTAACAAACCTCAGTCTCCATGATGGAATAGTATCATAATGATTCCAAAATAATAAAAAAGAGCTGTGTATACACTGATTTCTTTTTAAACAGATCAATATTGTGAAGTCAGTATACTTAGCCAAGATGAACTCTAAATATAGATTGAAAGGGACAGTCTGTTTCATAGCTGCCTTCATGGGTCCTGCAGGACTTGACAGGCTCCTAGGGGTCTAAAAGTAGAGAGAGGAACAGAAGAACGAATTTTCTTCAGGTGATTTTCACTGGCTGATTTCTTCCATACTGGCACATTACCTGAATGCAGTTATGTTGTAAGTAACATTTCGTTCTCCTGGGGTTTAATTCCTTTTAGACTTGATTTCCTTTTTTCTGTGAACGATTTTCAGTGTGTTCTCATTCTAAGTTCTAATTTTACCACAGCAGCTTAAGCAGAAATGTAAAAATCGCATGGGGAAAATACTCTTTAAGCAAGGTTAAAGTACCAAGATAGAGCGAGTCCAAAAGCCCCAATGTTTAGATTAGTTTGTTGGGAAAATAATCAATACTTTTGGCCAGTGACACTGATGTCTGTATCCTCTCTCCTTTGTTTGGCATGTCAACGGATAGCACACAAATGCAATATAGACTTCGTTGAATTAATAATGGTTATCTTCACTGCGGTTACATACACAGTGAGGAAATTGGGTTTAAATAATTAATAATGAATACAGAAACATATAATTCATAATATTAATGAATCAAAGGTACTCACATTTATTACAGCTCAAGTTAAGAAGAGTCTTCCCTGAAGTTGCAGGGAGGTACTACTCAAAATACCCATGAGAAACAACTGCTCTTCGGAAGCTAAAAATAACCAAAAGCCTCTGTGCACGAGGTGGTAACTTTTAGCACGTCGCTGTTGAAAAGCAGGGCTCCGTAATGAGTGCAGCTGGCCACAGATGTGTTTGTGGGGAGATAGCAGAGCCAGCGCTGGTGGGGACGTGGCTCGCAGACCACGCTGCCTGGCACCACATGACAGTCTAGGGCAAGGGCAGCGGACACAACCATCTGTCCTGAAATTACTGCTGCACACCTACAAATCCTAGGCTAGGTAAGCCAGTTTTTCTACCTTATCTTTGTATTTTGCAGCAACAATTCTGAACAGAGAAAAAAATCAGCTGCAATCTTTTCTTACACTCTATTAAACAGAAATATAAAAGTACACATGTAGGCCCCTCAATCTCCACTATCAGGACAATGAGCCCCATTGTCAGGAGTGATTTAAGCACTTAGTCTTCCGACTTACTGAGGCTGAGTGAATGTTTACTTGGCTGTGTGCTCAAGTTTGTGGGAATTATGACAATCTTCTGCAATTGTTTTGATGAGGGAAGGAGTGAATCTTTTCTGTAAACACTCAGGGCTGTATTCCTCAAACTTTAGGTTTTTAATTTAAGTGCTGTTAGGAATCTGGTCACACTGCATTCTCTATTGCTTGGAGAGGGAGAGAGGGCTCAGAGGCACATTGAGAGGGCAGGTCAACCCATCTAGGATTCCGAAGTCACCCTTAAGTGCTTAACACCCTCCATTGACATAAAGTGCTGAATTATATTTGGCAGGTAAAATTGAACTTGAAAGCTCTGATAAAATACTAAATGGGTAAGATGTAGTCAATTCCAAGTCTAAACTAATCTCTGTTAACTCCCCTCTTACATTCACTAGCAAAGGAAAGGTACATTTAGGCTGCAATTAAGGTCAAAAAGCCAAATCTTAGAATAAGAGGAATATTACCTGGAGGTACGTTTTATCCTTCAATAATTACAGAAGGAGTTCTCAGTGACCAGTGTAGTCTAAGATGCCTAGTTAGAGCATCTGCATCTCCTTATGGCCAGAACTGTAGTTTGTTTCTAGAAGACATTTTTGGAGTCAGGGTAGCATAAAAAAACCCAAAAGACTGTTAAGGAATAATGTGTAATTCATAGAGGAGCCTGCTTAGGTATTGCTTCTTTTCTATATATAATCTGCCTTCATAATTGTATTTATATAAACAGTCATTCAATGAGTTCATACACCCAGACTCTGCAGAGAAGCTGTTTTTGCTGACTGGGCTCATCCAGTGCTTTTTTAAAAGCAAGGAGTATTACTCTGAAGAAAAAGCTTTGCCATCAGGCTTTAATTTGTCCAAAACTAGCATCTATCTGGAGTAGAACCACATTAGAAGACTACTTTTTGTTCCATTTTTCACAAATAATAACTTCACAGTGATATTCTAAGGTATATAAGCAGACCCATATTCTTGCTGCTCATCTTCTACATCCATACCTGCTTTCTCTGTCTTATGTCTGAATTATTTGATGCTGAAAGCAGAGGACCTGGGTGACATCGTTCCTAGCAGTGTTATTGAAGGTTTGGCTTTCACTGTGGTCAGGATGTCACCCTACATCTTGCCTGGTACACACCAAACCGAAAGCGTTATACAACTAAATAACTAATGTTCAAATCAATGTAGAGCCAGTTAAGTAGACTTTTCTCTCTCTCTTTCTCCACACGCACACATATGTATATGTAGGTATAAGCATACACATGTGCGCAAACACAATGTAGAAATGAAATCTTATATTCAGCAAAGATCTCCAAGAATAAACAAGTGCTATGTACTGAGTTACCCTTGCCTTCAAGATCTAGTAAGTGTGCTGGTCCTTCAAATCCCTTTATTTTAAGGGCCATTAAGGCTGCTCAGCATTTCCTTAGAACAGGGCACCAACTGCTACCAGTTATTTCCCATATCCATGTTTTATTTTACCTTTTTAATTATTTCTTTTAGATACAATGGAGAGGCCAGCCTTGGAAATTAACCTGCCCGATACTCATGAAGAAGGAAAACTTTATGTAGTTGATTCCTTAAACAACCTAAACAAACTAAACGTTTGTCCAGAGGGATCCCAAGATGTGCTAGGTATGTACGACAGGTGATGCTCAGTGGTTTTCTATGCAAATCATGGGCCATCAAAAAAGAGTTATGTATGACATTTGAAAAGGCTGACCACACTGTGTATCACTGATGTCAACAGCCCAATAAGCCAGCATGTATATGTCAAGATATGTACTGAAAAATATATGAAAAAGATTGAAAATTACATAACTTAGACAAATCAGATTAATGGTTTAGCTGCCTCTGCTGAGTATTTCAGTTATTAGCTTCTTGAAAATCCTTGTGTTTGGCTAGGGATTCACTGTCAAGCCTGAACTTATCTTCCATTTCCATTGGGATCCAGGAGGTGAACCCTGCAGGATAATGTCTCTGTAATGCTCAGTATACACCTGTGACATAAATAGCATCGTAACTCTTCACAAGCACTAAAATTCACAGCTGGCAACAGAAACACCAGAGAATTTCTGTTCAGTCTTTTAAGACACATCCAGGACTCAAACCAGTTATCTGAAATATTCCATGAGACTTTTAAGCATTTTAATTTGCAGACTCTCTTTACTTGTAGTTTCAGATACGGGCTCTCACACTTCTGCTGGTTTTACTTGGCTTTTATCTTTGATTTCTCATGGCAACAATAATATTTTCACCCAGTGATAGCTACAATATATTTGAGTTCTTTGTGACCTGAAAACATCTTAAAACCTGGAGCTCTTCAGCAGCTTTCCACATAACAATATTTGAATCTGCTTTTATTTCCCCTACTATAATGGCAAATTTGACTGAAGAACAGCTATAGAACAACAACTATGTTTAAACGAGTTTCAAATGGCCATAACTTAATCATGTTTCTAGTTATAGAACTTAAATGCCTTTCTATTACTCCTGTTTCTGAGTCCTCTAACTTTTCCTAATGCAACTAACTAGAGTGGCGATGGTTTCTATATTTAACACAGAGATGTTAGACATAAGCTACTTAATTTTCCTATGATGTCGATTGTCTTGATATTGTCACTTCTGCAAGTACAAAATGAGACAATGGGATAGATTGGTTTTAATGTCAAAGAAACTCTGTGGTGTGACTGTCTTGCTTTCTTTTGTAATTTTTATTGGACAGTATTGTTTACTTACCAGTTAAATATATAGGGTTCTGTGGGATCCTATATGGTTCTGTGGAATAATCACATGTGTGCTCCTCCCTACGTTTCAGCAGTAAATAAAGGTAGCCTAATATGTATTTTATGCATCAATTTGTAAAGTGACTTGGCTCCTTCTAGGATTACTCTTAACACACTTATTATTATTATTATTATTATTATTATTATTATTATTATTATTATTATTTTAACTTTGAGATTCTCTAGATATCTTATCCTATCAGTTAACTACATAAAATGAATTTTTCACAGTCCTCAGTTGCCTTATTCAGCAGCATAATATTCTGATTCTCTTGCCAGAAAATCAGTGAGATCTGTGGAGTATTTTTCAATTTCTGATGAATTCTAAAATCTTGTGAATGATCTATGAGTAGTATAGCAGATGCCCAACTTGGTTTAAAAACAATGTTTCAAGAGTGTTGCAGTACACAGCAATCCTTTTGTTCAGTAGCATAATAAAACACACCAGCAATCATGTTAAAAGCTATTTAAAATATATATACCTTTTGATTGCTTTGGTAGCAGCCATGCAGCAATTTCTTTATGTTTAGATGATAAAATGGTCCCACTGTTTGCAGTTTGGCCAGAATGTGTGTTCAGTGATTCCTCACAACACTGCAGTCTGGCACATTCAGCCAGCTGAAATAGTAAGAAGAGGCATTCATTAGGCAGAGCAAGCACAGACCACTTTTGAGACCTCTATTGACAGCTTAGTATGCTTGAGAGACAGCAGTAGCAGGCCCTCCCCATCCTTATTATTCTGCTTAGAAAGCAATATTGGTGCAGGCACTTAGTATGTGATGCATTTGTTAGGAATGCTAAGGGAATAAAAATAAAACCCCCAAACCCAAATATGAAAAGGTTTCAGCTTACCCGCAAGCAGGAGGGTGTTAAATGCAATAAAGAAAAGCAGAGATATTCCCAGAGATCTCCTGCTAGCTCAGTGAATTGCTCAGCCCCAGGTTGGTTCATTATTAAAGTGCTGTAATGGCATATGCAGCCTTCCTTCAGCTTTATCACTACAGGCTCAGTTGCAAAGACCTCAGAGATTTCTACCAGCTAAAACAAGAACACGATCTGGAAATATATTTTTCACAGATGCACATGCTACTCTCCCTTTCAGAATGGCAAGACAGCAATTACAGGAGGAGAAATTACAGTAATTTGCATGTAATTTTAGTATGTATGAAACAGACACCAAAATGAAATTACATTAACTCCCTGTTCCCCCAAAACATACAATAAAACCAAACCCTAGTAAGTACTTAAAGTAGTACATAAACTTGGTATTAAACAAATCTGGCTCAAGTATGATTTTTTTTTTATATTCACATGAATTTCCTCATGATCTCCACTTGACTTTATCTGTTACCTTTAGGGCTTATTGCCACCCCTCATTTGATTGCAACTGTTTCTATGAGAGAAACTACTGACTTTCCCTATATGCAACACATTCTTTAAAGAGCAATAAACTGGCCTGCCGTGCTGATCTGAGGGCAGCATAGCAACTACTCACCCTTTTTTCCCCTCATTCATCATGTGCCTGAAGGACAACATATGTAGCCCATGTAAGAGTCTATTCCATTTTCGACAGTTTGGGAGGATGTGTACCTCATTTTATATTGGAATGAAACCAGCAAAACTTAAAGAAGAAGAATAATATTGAAAACATTTGTTTTAAGATAAAAAGTCAAGACCTACATTCATTCTATACAACATCAGGAGCTTAACCGAGGTACTTAATTTGGGAAATTAATAATCCTAGGGGTACTTCTATTGTCAAACAGAAGAAGAAGCAAATCTAGAGAATGACTGTGGGGGATGAATCTGTACCTAGGTTTTCAACATGAACTTTTCTCTCTTCTCTTTTGAAAAGGTTGAGTCCGTTCAGGCTCTTAGAAAGCCTTCTGATGAAAACCTCATTGCAACCTTTGTACATGTAAAACTGAGCTGTAAAACTCTGAACTGTAATACAGGTCAACTTCAACAAAACAGTGTATTTCAACAACAAAAACATTTTTGTTTAATAAATTCCAACAGCTCTAGCAGGTGTATTATTAGTATTTATACTTCCAAATTCAAACTGACCTCATAAAGTTGGTTTCTTCCCTTCTCATGCAATAGCACAGGAAATAAAATCTCTGCATCATTTCATGAAGCCAGAAGCATTTTGTCATGTTTATCCTAACCAACTTTAACAAACTGTATCACCAAATGATTTGTCATCTCATAACAGATGAGGAAGAGAACACTGGTGGTACTGGAGAAAACACGTCAGGAAGCAACATAAGAAACCAGTGTTTGTTCTTCGTCACCTTTATTCTTACTTTGATCATCAGTTTGGCACTTGTTTCATTCGTAATATTCTTAATAAGTAAGTAAACCAAAGAGTGGTTCTTAAAAATGTAGGGCCAGTTGGAAGAACTTTGCTGAAATGTGTCATGCTGCCTTATACCATGCTACTGCTCTATTTGCATGGTCAAAGGCTTTGGCTGGTTACGGGCAGTGGGTCTTGGTCCTGGGTGCAAAAGCACAGCCCTCTACTCTCTGAGCTAAAAGGCACAATTTTGTTCTTCCTGCAAAGGTTTCCTGAGCTTCAACAGCTGTGAAGAATTTAGCTCAGCAGGGTTACACTCTGTTGCTAAAATGCTGACTGGAAATGAAATCAAATTTTAAAGATGACTGTATGGCAGTGAGATACTTTGACAATGTGCCTTCCATTCCTTTCCAGATAAAACTCAGTATTGGTGCCATTCCACTGAAACTGGAATAACACCCAAGCCAACACTTAAGTCAGGCTACCTGAAGAAAGACCTGAAAGTTGCCAGCTAAGTACTGACTGGAAATTGGTTTGGAACTAAGCAAATCTCAAATAAAAGAAACAAAAAATTAGATAAGATATATCAAAATTGGCACATAGCATTGAGTCTGCAGACGTAATTACTGTTCTGCTTTGGCTGGACTGGTCGGGCTGGCTGAGCTAAACATATGGCTACAGGTGACCTTGGTTTACGGAGTTCTTGCCATCTTGGGGTTTTCTGGGCTAGTGGTATTGAACAGAACACAAGGTGCTTTATTTTAACTTACAAGTCCATTTTGAATGAATTGGAATCCATATGAAATCAAGATTTCTTTTATCCTATAGTAGGGAATTCGCTGGAGCATAGCAAATCCTCATTTTCCCTTTTGAACAGGAATCTTAACCCTTGAGTGAATTTGCTTACATGCGCTCAAAGAACAGAATACTAGACAAGTAAAGAGCACAAAGGAAATTTTAAGTGGCATAATTAAAATATCTCATACTCGAATTCCAGATTCATTTAACAAGGAGCTGCTAAAAGTAGAGCCCTGGTATAGAAAAACAAGTAATGTGCCCTTCTAGTGGAAAAATGGTAAAGTACTAGTGAAAATGGGATTAAAGGAGTTTGCCTGGGCTCAGGTTGGTGGAGGCCTGTGGGTTTTTGAAACTGATTTCCAGCAGTGTTTCAGATTACATTACATAATCTCAGATTTTGTTTGCAATCCATAGACATAGATTCATTTAGCATTGGCACTATTAGACTTAAGCTTCAAAACCCACGGGTAAATTTTTTTAATGTCAGAAGGCCAAAATAAAAATAGCTCCCAAAGTATACATGACGGATACTGTATATTGGTGTTCCAGAGGAAACCAGCATCCAAATGCCAATATTTGCAAGAATTTTCCTTTAATGTATGTGCTTTAGGAAATCCAGTGATGTGGCTGTAGTCTCCTGAGTGTTTTAGTAATTGTACTTTTAGAAAAATACAGGCGCATACTGCCCAGAAATAGCATCTTGGAGCCTGTAAATAAGACATTTTCCTGTGGACACTAATGGAATGGATACGCTCCTGAAGACTGCAAAATTTTTCTGAGCTGTATCTGATTTTATTATACTGCACTAAACCGAATAAAACAGAAAATAAGCAATTAAAGAACGTAGTGAGCAGGTAACTCCAGCAGACGCATCACTTCTTATCATTAGGTTCTGCAGTTGTTTTCCTGTTTAATATTTTTACTCATCATAATTCCCTACAAACTCCCACGGGAATGCAAGAGAGGGTAGTGATGCTCTTGACCTAAATGTTGTCAATTTAATGTGGTACATTTTCCTTTTCAAGTTCAAACTAGAAACAAGATGGACCAAATATCAAGCAGACTGATAGCTGAAAAGAAGAACATAGAAGAGCTTAAGAAAATGAACAATATGATATTAAAGCATCTAAATCAATCAGGAATTAAGGAAAAGGGGAGATACCTCTTCACACAGTCTCCTGATCTTCATGATTACCGCTTTACCCATGATGAGCTGGAAGTCCCTGGAGAATAGACCTTTGGAATGAAATTCAGCGTATTCATGTACTCAGATATTTTAACATATGGCACACAGGCTACTTAAACATTCTGATATGGTCACAGGGGCACTGAAAAAGACAGCTGAATGAAAAATATTAGAAAATAATATTTTATCCTGTTTTATGTGAATATAGATTTTGAAAACTAAGACCATATGATTTACAATAAATAATGGATTGTCAACAATTTTGAGCAAGAGTTCCAGATTCTCTGTGCACTGCAAATTGCAGGGCTAAGGGCTTAGTTTTAATTTAAATGTAAGTGAATGATCACAGAAAATAGTGATTTCTATTCACATGATTCCAGCATGACCTTGTTCACTTAGTCATTCTCCTGTTTCTTTGGAACAAGTTCTGTGTTTGCTTCTATATTATTTGTATTTAAGGATAACTTCAGGTTCCATAACTTATAAATACATCCAATTCTGCTACAGAATTTGGTGATTTTCCTTTCCGTGCATCTAAATAGCTTGACTTACTACTCCTTTTGTGAAAAAACAAACTTGAATAAAAACAAACCCTTTCATAACATGCATATTCAGCCCAAATTTGTATTCACTGAAAGTGGGTGTCATCTTGTCTTATATGCGAAATGGGTTCAGAGGACAGAGTCTGGTAATACCCAGCTCACAGCAATGCTAGTACACTGTACTCAGTATTTGCTGGCAGTTTCTGGGTGAAGGTCAAGTGTTTTTATAGAGGTGTGGGGAAAATACTACATGTTCTTATACTCTTCCCTACAGTTGCTGTTGGCCACTATCGGAGAAGGGCCAGGTGAAATCTGGTCTAAACCTTTATGTTTTTAAAATGGAGCAGTACCTCAGCAGGTAAAAGCAGGAGCTGACGCTTTCTCACTCTGAGTTTACATAGTTGTGGAGATCAACACCCAAAAGTGTGATCATGTAAGGGACTGGCGGGTAGCTTTGTAATTTTAGTATTCAGAACCTTCTACTAGTACATACATTAAGACGCCACCTCCATTATCAATAAATAAATTGAGCAATGGCAGCTGACGCTATGGAGTAAGTCCAACATCTTCTCTTTACGTCAAGTTCTCTTTCTCATCCAATTCCTTCTTATCTCTTCTGGACAATTTTACAAAAAAAATCTCAAAGTCAACAACTTGCATTGCAGTCTGCTTTCCAGAATGAATGATAGTCCTTTCTGTAATGACAGAGTGAAGAACTAGGTCCAGGAATCTTTCTTGGTATCACTCTACCTGGATTTGCCCACCAATTTTATTCCTGCTCTTTGGAGTGCTTTGCTTTACGCCTATGTTTTACATCACCTTCTTTCTATTTCTTGATTTTTCTTTTCCTGATGTATTACTGTCAAGTATTCACATGAAAACTGTGAGGTTTGGTCTTAAGAGTTTATTATTTCTGCTGTTAATTCCCAGCTGGAGTCATAATTATCTGCTCTGGACATCACAAGTAGTTGTTACAAAGATTACTTTAATATAGCTAATAGAGAATAGTAAAAGTAAGTGTAGAATAAGTTGTAAGGAAAGAAACCCTCAAAGCCCAAACCAAGTATCTTTCTGTAAATGCTGTTAAACGATAAAAGAAAAAGTATCATAAGACTAAAAACATGACACTTGCAGTGTTATTTCTCTGTTCTTCTCCAAGCTGTCAGCTGCTTTTTAATGACAGTATTAAGTTCTCATCTCTCCCACTCATCTTGTAGCTACCGTAACTGCTTTCAGGCTCCTGTCTCGCACTGACACACATCCGTACTTGTTAGCCAGGGAGAAACAACTCTAGTATTTGGCACTCTGCGTATCTCAAACACGTGGATTTGTCACATCCCTCATTGTAACTGCAACTATCAGAGCAGTCTGTGGTCCACTAGAAACTGACACCAATAGTCAATATTTCCTGGCAGGAGACTGCAAATAAAGTCTGTACTGCAGACAGCTTCCTCATCTCTCTGATCTTGTCCTCAATTACTCTTAATCTAGTTATTCAATCACTACTCATAATAAAGACACTTTTTCTGTCTCTATTATTGATTAGAAGTGTGAGGGTTTTTTTTTTCACTCCAGGGTTTGATCCTGCAAGTCGTTGAGTGCTCTCAACTGCCACAGACTCAGGACCAGCTGGGGCATAACAATGTGCAGGTATGCTCATTATCACACAGGACTGAGGCCCCGAATCATCCTTTTCATAGTTAATCACTTTTTCGCTTGCAATGATCACTGATTAAGATCAGCGACTGAAAAAGTGCAAAGGTCCAAGGAACTCTTTAGGCCCATCCTGTTAGCATCGCTGAAACACATCTGTCATTGGAGCCACTTGCGTCCAAGGGAGACACGGCCGCTTATGGCTTCTCAGCTCAAGTTACCAATATCCATTTACAGTAGGACTGCTTCCCTGTGAGGCCAGAGAGGGCTGCCTTGACAGCAGAGTGCCATAATCACTCCACCAACGCTTTCTGGGGTACAAACAGAAGCAAGTGGTGGCTCCTTCAGGGGAACATATCTGTCTAATCTACTGACAGTGAAATAGTCCCAAACAAACCAATACTTGACTCTTAAAATTTTCTACAGACTTGACCCTGAATTGGACTTCAGCTCATTCCAAACCTCCATAATCCCCACCTTGAACAAACAGCTAGGTGACTAGTAAACTCCAAGCTCCAACTGCATGTGGCATAACCACTGTGCTGTATATGGATGTTACAGTATCTCCTGTAGACATTGGTAAGATCTTTGTTCTTGGATGGCCGCACATCTCGGGAGCCTTTGCAATATCTGGTATTACAACAAAGAACTATCCGTACACGAAGGTGATCTGACAGTAACAGCTTCATCTTACAGCAGTCATAGCTTTTCTCTTATTTGCAGGCTCTGGAGGTAATCCAAAGTAATTTGCTTTTCAGTATTTTCTAAGTCCACTGTAAATAAAAATGACATACAAAGGGTTCAGATAGATTTAACAACATACCACTGACACTCACCTCTCTCAACAGCTGCAACTACTATCACTACTGAAATGACAGCTTGGCTTCAGGAAATTTTCTGCTGAATAAATCTGGACAATAATAGAAAGATGGTGGTAAGCAAGGAGAAACACCTGGAAGATTTGACCAAGAAATTACTTTCACTCCCATTAAAGGCATTGTGGTGCCACTCCTTGAAATGTTGGCTGAATCGTTAGGTGGTCAGGTAATATCAGTAGACAAATTGCTTTCTTCCCCTGGTTAGCTTGCTCAGACATTAACTCCTTTGTTCCAGATATCCACAACAGTCCATGTTCTTGTTAACCCAAAACCATCAGACCGTATCTGTTTATGTGGATCTACATGTGGAGAAACTATTACAGTAATGAATAGTAAAGCGTCAGCTAGCGCAGGCATTAGCTTGCCTTCCTTGGGGTCATGCCAACATGAGAACATCAGATGGTACTTGGTCTTGTGCTCCTCTGGAAGGAAGCAGAGCTCAGTACCTACAAGCAGCATGTAAGAACTGGGGACAAAACGTTCTCTATAGAGACCTGTCTAGGAACCTGTCAGAGGTGAGGTAAGCCCAGAGAGTGGACATCTTCAGTGGAAAATGATGAACAGACAGTAAAGGGGGATTTTAAGAGGCAATCAAATCCATCCCTTTGCCTGACAGCAGCAGCGGATTTACTCAAAGCATTCCTGACAGATGCTTGTCCATTCATTTTGTAAAACATTTAAATGATGAAGCTTCCACAGGTCTCCTTTTCTAGTGCCTAACTAAATACATCGTTAATTATTTTTTTTCCTGAAGTCTAACCAGATTTTTCCCTGCTGAAATTTAAACCCATTATTATCTGACCTATTGCTTGTGAATATGTAAAATAGTTTGTTACCTTCCAATTTTTCAGTTATTTTATATTATGCTAACTCTGCAAGGCAATTTTACTCTCAAGAAAGCTTTTTCACCCTGAGATACTTGGAATTTTAATACAACATTTATTCTTAAACTCTAGTATAAGTTCAGTTGACATGCTTCATTCACTGCTAACAATACAAAGCTGAACACGGGTAAAAAACAACGATGTGCATACTCTGAATCTGGAAAAAGAGAAAATTCCAGGAGTATCAAAAGGATTGTCACAAGTTTTGTTAGACCACACGCTCTCAAAGGTGATGTGCTGTGTATTGCACACAATCCAAACTGTTCAGGAACCCTAAATGCAATGTCAAGGTATTTGCAAAATGAGCAGAGTGGAAAAATGTTGAACAAAGCAGAAGGAATACTGTGAGAACTAGAATTATCAGAAGAGTAAAATCCCGTTTCATGGGGCTTTGAAGTCTTTGAAGATTCAGTAACTATTTTCATTCTACCAAAGCATAATCTTGTCAAATTATACATAAAATTGCCCGCAAATATGCATTTTCAGATGCAAAATTCCAAGTTTTCTTATTCATTTCACCCTGACTGGAGTTTCTGTTCTGGGATTCAGAACTTATCCCATTGGAAATGGCAGCAAAGCATTATGCTCCACGAAAGCTTTAGTGTTTTGAAAGTGTTTATTTTGACGAAGTTGCAACCAGTTCTAATTAGAACTCTGATTAAGCAACACCTAGATAAAACAAATGCCAAATAGCAATTAAAAATCGGATTTATGTTTTGACTAGTAAGAAAATAATCTGTCCGAAAAGATGCTTAATTCGATCTTCTTACAGGTTGATAGTGTAATTTATCTCAGAAGATGTTGGCGAATAACAGAAGTTGGATCAAATCATTAGGTCGCAGCCCAGTGCTACTGGGATTAAGGAAACTGTTCTCTTCAATTGAGAAAAAAAGCACATTTGGTCCATCACATGTTACTGCCCTTATTTTTTCTGACAGATTAACAAGAATACTGAGATTTAAAGAGAGGGACAGAGGGGATGAATGTACTGTCACTTCCTCTGGGACGCATAAGAAATACTGTGGCCAAAGAGGTTAGTCCTATTCGAGAACCCGGTCAATCTTAGAATTCAAGAAAAGTTTTTTATAGACTCTGTTTCTTATCCTTTCTCTGGTTTCTGGGCCACACTTCAGCAATCAAAATGCTGTCCACGATTCACTGATGAGCCAGCAAAACCCCTGAATGGTAATGAGAACCTTCCAGTGGAAACAGTCACAGCAGAGTGCTGCTGCTAATTTATCACTGTGAGGCAAACTGCATTACACACAAGGGTGAAAGGACAATTTAAAAATCGATTGCCTGCCAATTTAAAAATCTATTAATAATTATGGGTTTGCTTTTCAAGTTCTGCACTGCTCATTTAATCTTAATATCTTCTTCACCACGTAACTAACTTTGGAAAACAGTGCTTGTCTACAAGGTGACACAAAATTTTGAAACTCACAGACACCCTTTGCTCCTCAGCAAAGGCTCACGGCTAATTCATTAACTTCCAATAATGCTTTAGTTTTTTTCTGAAAGGAACACTGAAGCGTTTTCTTCAGAAGGCCTCTCCTCAGTACTCAGAGTCATATGGGTAGATACGTAGGTGATAACAACAATATTTTTATTGATTTTTCAACAGAAGGTGTGATGTGGATTCCAGTTCTTCTTGTGCATCATCACTGACTGACTTTGCACCCTGGAGCAAGCTTAAATAACTAGATAACGAAGAGTTTGCTACCTGTAAACCAATAATAACAATCACAGAGCTTAATGATATTATTTTTAATAGAATTTTAGGTGTAGTGTTTTTTTTTTAAAAAAAACCAACAATGTCAACCAACCTATCATGGGGCGGAAGGAAAGTTCCCTTAAAAAATCTTCTTGTAGATGCTCACCTGTAAGATTTTGTTCAGATTGGTTTGCCTGAGCTGCTGCTTTGATCCGAAGCAGCTCTTGGGTTGCACTTTTTGCTTTACACGGTTAGAACCAAATGACTTTAAAAGGGAGCTCCCTGAGGTCCTAGCATTTTGGGGCTGTTTTGAACTACATTCAGCTTCATCCAAAAATCCGCAGCAGGAGGATCCCTAGCTATTGACAGCAAGTGAGTCAGCTCGCTGAAGCGCACGGGGAGTGAATGAAACCTAGTGAACTGATTCAGCACCTATAAATAAATATCCACTGACTCATTTAGGCCTCCTCCTCGAGGAATGGTGGCCATAACAAGGCATTGAGCTAAACTGAAGAAAGAGGAATCAGCCCCTGGAGTTTGAAAGCTGTTCCTTAACGCTCTTCACTTTTTTGTATCTTCCCCAAGACATGATCTCCAACCCCAGCAGGTGCTTTAAGGCACCTGGGCAGAAGGAAGCCACGACCACTGCTCAGTTCAGGCATTTCCTGGCAAGCCTGGTGAAAACATGTCACCTTCCCTGTTCTATGTTTGCAGTGCCTGAGCAGGCCCCCAGAGTGGTAGTTATTTTTTGTCCTTAATACTAGAAAGATCTTCCATTTATTAAAACTTTGTGGCCATCTGTAGTAACGAGAAGCCTGCTGGCAGAGAAAAACAGGCCTGAGAAAAACAAGCCGAAGAAAACCAGACCGTGGCTGTTACTAAAAACTGTACCTCCATTCACAGAGGCTGCGCGCTGGGAGCTCGGCAGCGCCCTCGTTTAGGGTGTAACGTTTCGCGGCCGCAGCCTCCCCGGCCGGGGCGGCCCCGGCTCCCGCCCCCGTCCGGCCCCTCAGGGCGAGGGCGCCCAACGGCTCTGCGGCGGCCGAGGGAGACCCCTGGCGGCCGTCGGCGCCGCCCGCAGCCGGGCCTAGGGGGAGCGGGGGCAGGCGGGAGGCCGGGCCGCAGGCCTGAGGGGCACAAGGAGGGGAAGGGGCGCTGGGGCAAGTCCCTTGGGGGGGGGGGGGGTATGCCTGGCAGCGCAGTTGCTGCCCAGGGAGTCCTGGGCACCATCTCGGC
Organism: Grus americana; assembly: GCF_028858705.1. Lineage (NCBI taxonomy): Eukaryota > Metazoa > Chordata > Aves > Gruiformes > Gruidae > Grus > Grus americana. Next base: position 30,634,840 of record NC_072852.1, on the reverse strand, counting down.
AAAGTGTGTGCGACTCGAAAGACTGGGGAGGGGAGCGCGGGGAACGGGTGCTTTTGGAGCAGAATAATCCGATTTTAGGCTTGAGGCGCTCGCCGGGCTGGCGGGCCTGGCGGGGGGGGGGAGAGGGGGCACGGCGGGCTGCAGGGCTGAGCCCACAGGCGCAGGTGGTACCGCAGAAATGTTGGGGCAAAGATACGTGAGACGCCTCGGTGTGCTTAAGCCAAAAGGGCACTGCTGTTCAGGTTGCCGTCAGAAAAGCTGGATTTTCTTCAATGGTTGTCTTTTTTTCTTTCCCCTGACAATGGCCGCAGTAATGCCTTTTTAATAAGTTTTTAGATGCCGATTACTATTTTGATAGAAATTGTCAAGTCACGTACTTGTCAGGCTTACATATGGAGAAGGAGCAAGGAGGTTTGGCACAAGTGCAGTTAATCAAAAACATAAACTTAACAAGATGGAAATATTAATGTACTAGTGTAAGTTTTCCTTTTAGTATTTGCAATCCAGTCACTGCTGACTCCATTATCCCAGGTCCGTGAAGCTACTCTGTCATGTACTACAACGGTATGCCCAGGGGCTCATGATCACATCAGGTCTAAAAAGGAATTAAACAACCTAAGTGTCTTTTGAACAGTCCCCAAGTGTTTCAGCATGCCCCTTCGCTGTAAACACAACAGCCTGTTAGGAGAACAGGGAAGGAGGACTAACCACCAAGGTGAAGTCTGCATCCCTCATCCACCCTGGGAAGGAAGGGAGGAAGGGAGGAATGAAGCAAGGAAGGAATGAAGGAAGGAGCAGGCAAGACCTGCAGAGGATGAAGATGGATGAGGTGGTGGTGTCTGACAAGCCAAGCCCAGAAAATGTGGACGTCTCAAATATCTGCTTTGCTCATGTACAGGGCAGAGCTGGGGTAGGAACTGTGACAGGAGGAACCTCAGCCCGTCTTGGAGGTGGGGAATGGGCATTTTTGGGCCAGTGGAACCCATTGTGTGCGTTCTGGTGGCCCCTGCAGACATGTGAAATGCAGCCCTGCCTGGGGGCCAGTGAGGCACCAGCCAGGCAGCCCTGTGCTCAGCACATGGCGCTTGCCAGGCCTCGGAGATGGGGTACTGTTTTCTGAGAGGTAGGTAACTTCGATCTCACTAGTCTGTTCAGCATTATTTTTTCTACCTTCAGATCTGTGATAACATGACATTTTGCCAGTGACTAGAATGGTCATTCACATCCTGATGGAGAACGTACTGCTAAGCCTATTAGACAATCATTGACTTGGAGGTACGCATTTAAGTCATTACTTTGACAAGGGTTAGGCATATGCATTGATTTGGGGGAGATGTAGGCCCTCTTGAAAATTATTATAATGCAAGCGGCAATTTGATATCAGTGATCTATCCACTTATTTTGAGATGGAGAATTTCTTACGCCACTTAAAGAACCCTTCCCAATACTCTGCAGGGCTAGTAAAGACGAAGCCATTTCTTTCAATAAATGTCCTCCATTATACTTTATAGACCAGTATTTCCTTTTCTGTAAGAATCTGGGATTTGTAGTTTGAATTTCTATAGTCCTACTGAAGTAGTTACACTAACTGTCCCAATGTGATGTTATTATGCAATACCTGCCATCCGAAACTATCCAGCAAACTGCCTCTTTCTGCTTATGGTAGGAGCAGTTAAATTCTCTGGAGTGAGCTGGGTCTACTCAAAATGGGTCAGACCTCTCATCACCGAGAGATCACAGTCTCCTCTGTATTCAGATTTCCTTCTGGGGCACATCTGGTCTGGGCTTGGTCTTCGCAGGATAGCTGCATCTGACTGATTTTTCTGTTCTGAGTGGTTGTAACCTGTTGCAGTTTAAGACATTTCAAGACAAACTCTTGCTTGTCTCCTTAAAGTTGTCATTCTGGTATATAAGGAATTTTGACTGGTATTTATAGTCAATTTAGCTATCCATCTTGGCAGAAAGTGAAGCATCTTACTTGTAACAGATACCATCATAATTCTTAGGGCAGAGTCTTGTTTCCATTTAAAGGACCACAGGCTCCACATTGTTGCAACCACAGAAGTATTACACAGGCTAATTGGAAGGGAAACAGACCCTTCCCAAACAGTTGATATAGTCTCCTATCCTTTACTTAGGAATTACAAGCACTAATACCATTACTTGGCATGCAATAAACTATTTGGAAAACTTCCCATCCAGGTTCTCCTTGCCAGCTCCAAGTATCCTTGACAAGTAAAAAGTCTTTATGGTAGTTTCCAACAATTTGAGTTGTATAGCTTAGTTCTAGTTCTTTGTTAGGTATCTAAAAAAGCAATAGGGTTTCTAATTTCTAATTAATTTGCCTCTTTGGGGGATTCTTTTATGAATACCACAGACTGTACTTCACAAATGCTGTTAATTTCTTGCCAGCTACTCATGCACTGTGTTTTCTTGTTCCTCCTGCAAAAACATGAACTTCATATGAAAGTCCTAACTCCTGGTATGTTTACTTGAAACCTTTCCTTTCTCAAAGGTATTTTTGCTATGTAAATGGTACAACTTTAACAAATGTCACTGGGAGCTACACTTAAATGCCCTGTAATTTGAGAGCTATAGCCCTCAGCTGGGAAATAGGAAGCAATAGCTGAAATCTCCTTAAGCACGCCACATGATAGCTGCACAGCCTCTCATTGAGCTACTGGACAAAGCAAGAGAGGGGACAGTAACACTACCATTGCCTTTTTTGTCCTGTGTAGACCATGATTCATCAGATGTGCTCTAAAAAACAGAGCAGATTGGGCACCGTAGGAGAGAGAGAGACGTGCAAACAGCTCATTTCTGAATCCTGGCAGACCTTAGCTGTGAACTAGATGCTAACTGATCAGCATTGCCAGGAAAGGGTATTTAGATGCTCAGGGAAATTTTCTGCTGCAAAGATGTGTTCACATGCTTCCAGCATTACATGGCAAATTAGCTGGAGTTTTGAAGATCTCAATTTTGAGCACAGAAGAATGAAGCAGCAGTTAGCTGGAAATAAGGTGATGGAAAAAAAGCTGTATCCTGGAACTGGATCTGAATGATTAGGAATATAACCAAATAGGAGGAGGATCTCTCAGGATCTCTGTGGCACTCAAATCCCAATAACTTCTAAAGATGTTATAAATCCTGTAACTCCTGAAGGTGACTAACTTCATGATGACAGCCTTTTGTAAATCTACACCTTAATCTCTCTGAGCTGTACATCTCCAGGTGTGAAGTGGTGGTAGCAGCATTTTCCTGGTTCAAAGAGGCATTATGGGGATAAGCTAAATACTGTGAGTCATCTAGATAAGAACCAGATAATGACATCTTTTTTTCCAGGGAAAACAATAGGAAAAATCCTATGGCGTTCAACAGGCATAGGACTTTTCTCAGAGTCATTATTCTACCTGGACAATGTGAAAGGATGAGACATCCTTAACCCTGTTGCTCTTACCTCTGGCAATTCATGTTCAAAGCTGGATCTGAAAAGTAGTTTCTTCTCTTCTGAGGCCTAAGGAGGCATCTTGCTGACTTTGGAACAGGTGGGAAGGGAGAGGATGCTCCATAGGTGTACAAGGGGTAGAGACTTCCCTGGCAGCTATAGGAAGAGGTGATAATGGTACCATTTCCATTTGCCTTTCTTTAACCTTCTCCTTTGTGGAAGTTTTCCCCTGACTTGATTTGGCATTTCAGTCTCGGCACCCAAAGCGCAGAGTGTCCTGACACAGACAATTGCCTGAATGAGCGTGGTGGGTTTTGGTGTAGTTTGCACTGGAGTATGCACCTGAGTGGGGATCAGGGCTCCCCGTGAAGCAGATGGGCTGCAGGGAAGCAGTGACATTCATTGGCAGATGTGGCTCCATTTTTTAAGCTTTCCAGTTTCCCTTTTGCATTACAAATTGCTGAATTGAAATCACAGACATGCAATTCCTATATATTGAGACGTATGGTTTGTGGAATATGTAATGTCTGACACCTTCAAGGAGAGCTGTATACACCTGGGCACGTTCACCAGTGCATGGAAAAAAAGAAAACGACTTTGGTAATAAGTGCTGGTAAAAGGGAGCTTGCAATGGGAAGGTTTAAAACAGGCATTAGAGAGAAAGCTGAGCAGCGCTTTTCAGGACACAATACAGACTTTTTCCACTAGGTGGTGGAAATCTGCCACCATCCAGAGCTTTTAAAAAACAGGAAAAAACCCACATAATTATGAAGGGCAGGCTGAATTAAGATAGAAAATAGCTGTAATAACAGCTTACGATGTATCGATTAAAATGAGTTCTCTGCCTGTCGAAGAGACAATCATAGAAAATTATTCTTAATGCTATCCCTGACACAAAGGCAAAAATGTCAGTTAGGGAGGTTTTCTGATGTTTTAGAAAAGGAAATGAAAGGATAATTTAATCTAAATGAATTCTCTCCCCCTCTACAGAAGGACTGTCATCTGTAATTTCAGACCATAGGAACTCAGGAAACAAATCTCTCATGCATTTATTTATCTTCAACTGCCAAAATATATTTTTTAAATTAGTAATTTTAATTAACATGCTTCATAGATCTCCCCCAGCCCAAGAGTCGCTGCCATGTAAGCATTGTTTCTAAAGGTGTCCTCATGGTGGCAGCAAAACGATCAATTATTTAACAACATATTTGAAAATAACACAATTTTCTGTTGTTCTTGGCATAATCTGTGGCTGGAACAGCAGAGACAAAGCACATGCTCCGGATGCTAACATCACAGAAGGAACAAGGATTTGCAAAATCACCTGCTTCTAATACAGCACCAACAGACAACCGCTGCTGACTTTATTCCACCCTTCTTCCTTCAAAGCTACTCCCAAGCCATACTCGACATATGATTCATGTTTTCAGATGAAAGCAACTATCACAGACACAGTTTTTAAGGATAATGAGGACCTACTCTTTTCACTGAAATTCATGGCTGTTATCTCACTAGCAATTCACACATCCCACAGAATGAAGTCATCAACATACTATTTTGAAGGAAAAAAAAAAAAGAGATGGTGAGGTACCTGCTTTAAAGACGCTGTCGTTTAGTGAGCTTGCCCCTCATTTACTGAACAGGATACAATAAATCATGTTCTTGTTAATGTCATTCTGAGCATGCTGGGTTCACTTTCTGATCCATTTTATCAGACCCTATATTGCAAACATCAAATCTCATAAATTATAACCAGTTTACATCTTGTGTCCTGGAAAATTATCGGACCTGAACACAGCTCTAATGTGCTTCCACCCAGTGCTATCATTATGAATCTTGAGTTCTGCTCATCACACAGAAATCTTTCTTCATTTATGCATAGACAGACCTCAGTCTTGCTGTTGAATTCCTTGATTTCTTCTTGGCATCTATAATAAAAGTGGCTTGTAGTAGAGTTAAAAGGCTGAACTCTTCAGAGGACTGGGATGAGCCTTCAGTTAATGAGTTGCAGCTCTTCTGGTCCTGTCAATGAGGGTCACACCAGCTCTACTCCTTCATGTCTTTGCCAGGGAATACGATCTTGCCATCTCATTTCTTTCCTTGGCCTATCTGTCTGATCTCTGAGCAGCCTACATGTTGCATGGGTACCGCACGGATCTGCACAATAGCTGTGATACTTGCTCTTTCTGCCAATGAGATCTTGCATTCCCAAGTATGATTGGCAAAGTTTCCCCTGCCACCTTCAGAAAGACCTGTCTCTGCACTGTTCCCCTTCTTATCTACTTCTCTCCTTTCCTCCCAGAGTCTGACAGCGATTTCTGACTGTGGCTATGCGGTGATGTCACAGGGAGGCTGTGCAGAACTAGGCCAGCTTCATCCCCAGTAACTTTGTAGGCAGAGAGTGCCAGCCCTGCTGTCTGGACGGGTATTTTTATTTGAACACTATTATGGGCTGGGTTCTTGGACTTAGTGGTGGCAGTATCAATCTTCTTTCTGCTGCTTCTCTTCTCCTACTTTGTCCAGTCAGGGACTGGATTTGGATCAATCTTAGGTAAATATCTTGGCTAGTATATAGTAATTAGACCTTTTCCCTAAATTACAGCATCTGATACATTTGTCATTTCCAGAACATCAAAGCATTTCTCTTCCTGCTCTCACAGTCTTCTATACATGTATCACATTCAGTTAAAATTTACCTTCAGCATTGCTGTTGATAGGATGAATGGCACCTGAAAATAGTCTAATGACAAGCTTGCCTCTGCATCCCTGTACTCAGTACAATGGAATGGGAGTGCTCTGTGTGACCTGCGATTCCAACGGGTCATTTTACCTCTGCTGTACCTCTGCCATTAGAGATGCATGTACAGGACACAGCCACCAGCAAGTTGTGTCCTTCATCCCATAAAGCACATGCTCATACTGTGCAGCAGAGAGAGATCTGTGAAGTTCCTAATAATAATTAGGCTACATAATTAAAAATATACATTACAAATGCTAGAAATAGCAGGTTTTCTTTTGATATATATACATATATATAATATAAAACCAGGTTTTTCTATATGAAGGCCATTTTGTTGCCTTTATGATGCTTAGTGGATTATGAAAATAAGCTGTAGTTAATGTGGCTGGGTACTATCAGGAAAATTTTGGTAAAGAAATTCACAACCAAATGGAAAACAAAACAGAAAACATATTAGCACCTTTCTAGAGAATGGCCATGAACTCCAACACTGGTAGTAGTAACCAGAAGAGGGCTTGTTCAATTCTGTTTAAGAGCCCTTTTCATCATCTGTCCTTTCCCTGAATAAAGTGATTATGCCAGGAAACCTGGTTACACTTATCTCCAGCCTGATTGCCAAGCAATAATGGAGCATACAGTGGTTATTCTGAAACTAGTGTAAAATACTCTTCTATGAATTAACCATTCATGTACTTGGGTGGCTACTTAAGTTGATATACTTTTTCTGGAGTTTTTTGAGATGGATATTTGGTTGCTCCTCAGCTGAAATCTAACCAAACAAGTATGCTGGCTACATATACTTTACAATGGGAAGTCTAGATCAGAACTGAGATGCAGTGCTATAGCGATGAGTGACAGAAAATCTCAAGTTAGCTAGCAATACTTAGACAGATATAGCCATAACTACATTACTTTTCTCCTATTAATGAAAAGTTCTTTTTCCTGCGTGTTTTTTATGGACCACTGATAACCACAGCAAATAATATTGTGGTGGAAATGCTAATAAAGGAGGTGATTATTCCCTTTTTATTTGATTTGTGGAGTCTCATTTGAAAAGTTACGTTGTTTGAAGAACTGAAGACAGCTGCTTTTTTTTTGTCCTGCCTAAATATAAGGAGTAGAAGCTCTGCATTCCACAGATACTCTCTAATAATTTCCAGAAATCCATTATTCATTAAATGTTACACCTAATTTTAGGTCTCTCATTTTGCAATGTTATTCTTCACCCTCAAAAACGTAGTATCGCTTACATAAAGGTTATTTTAGAGGCTTCTATTACACAGAATCACATTAGCAATCCAAACCATTTCTTCTCTCTGCACAGACTTCCAGCTAGGACAATATTATTAAAATGCAGAAGTTACAGTACTTCTCTTCAACTTTATTTGCCTTTTAATGGTCCTAGTAAAGTACTGCTTCATTTGTAAATGTTCTCATCACGGAAATGGAATATATCAACACTAAATTGTCTTGACTCAGCTGACTGGGATACTCTTTCAGCAGCATCTCAGATTATAAGACAGTAAGTAGCACAGGGGCAAGCCTGTGCTGAATGTTGTACTCTAACAGCTACATTTCTCTGAGGATCCAAACTAGTTAGTTTTAAGTTAGGGTTCACACAGCTTTACAAATCAGGCTGCAGAAGAGACACGCTTCAGAGTCTATGATACTAATTGCCACAATGTGATTATAATCTCAGGGTTCAGGGCAAACTCAGTTCGAAGTAATGGCATTATACCTATGCAGCTTGCAGTTTCTTTTGTAAATCAGTGAGCATATGTGAAAATATTCGCAACCTTTCTTATATAACTTGTCTGTAAAGTCTAATGTAGGCTTACTCAGCACTTGTTAGACCACATCTAGATACCGCATCCAGTGTTGGGCCCCCCAGTACAAGGACCCTGATGAAGTAGCGTGAGTTCAGCAGAAGGTCACCAGGAGACTCAGTGGCTGGAGCACCTGCCCTGTGAAGACACGCTGAGGGAAGGGAGCTCCTTCAGCATGGAGGAAACATGGCTTTGGGGGCACCTAACAGCAGCCTGCCAGTACCTGTGGGGAAGGAAGGTATCAAAAAGATGGAGCCAGACTCTTCAAAGCAGTGCATGGCAGGAGGACGAGAGGCAAGGAACATAACTAAAACAAGAGAGGTTCTGACTGGATATAAGGTACATTTTTACCCATGAGAACAGTTGGGCACTGGAACGGGCTGCTTAGAAACGTTGTGCTATCTCAGCCTTGGAGCTTGTCAAGAACCGACTGGATAAATCCTTGAGCAACCTGGTCTGAGCTCACAGGTGACCCTGCTTTGAGCAGAAGGTTGGACTATAGACCTCCTGAAGCCTCTTCCAGTCTGAGTTATCCTATGATCTTATTTGTTCACATTTGTTGAAATTATTAATTCCTGCATGTATCACAAGACAGATTTTCAGTGAAATGGTCTTTAGTTTGATCCACTGTTGAGGGGCAACGCCACTGCCCAGTAGCCCTGGTGGCCCAGAGCTGGTTTGCCAGAATGGAAGATTCTCAGGAGACTGTGGATCACAGTCTCATCACTGAGTGCATCATGGTACTAGATGGTTTGTTGGAAAGTCTTCTTAGGGATTCCTCTAGCACACAGCACTGTAACATTGGAGCTGCTTCTCTGAAGAGAGAGAATCACAGCAACAGCGATCTGAAGAAATTGGTGTTTATCCATTCTTACTTGTCTGATGTAATTAGGTAGCTCCCAATGCAAAGTAGTTGCTCAAGCAATTGGCTCCCAGGTGGTACACACCTTCCCTTTTCCTGTGTCTATTTTTAGTGTAAGCTCTTTGCAGTAGGAGCTATTTGTTAGCTTGTGTTTGTACTGTGTCTAGAACAAAGCAAATTCAAATTCAGTTGGTCTTAGGTACCGTAATAAACCCAACAAATGATATTCAAGTCAGGAGGATATACAACACACCTGTGTATTAGCAATAACTGGATGCTGTTGCAATTCCCTTGGTGTAAGAAGGAGAAAGAGATCAAGGTAAGCAAGATGCCTGGAGGACAGAGCACTTCATATATCAGAGTGCTGTAAAGCCAATCACCCAGGCTGGCTGCTTCAGACCTGTGGGGTTTGTAATATATACCACTATGGCAAGAGAGGAGTTTCATCTCTGAGCTGTCAGCTGGGGAGAGGATCAAAGGATAGGTAGAAAAGTGAAAAGGCAACTTGTTGGAGGAATAATTGTACTCTCCTAATTCCTATATTCTAAATGGCTATCCATGTTTGAAACAGAAGATGGTAACACCTATTTAAATAAGAGTATGAATGTGGAATGGAAGATAAAAATATGAAATAGGTCAATAATAATAATAATGGTATAATTGTATCATTTGTGTGTGCGTGTTTTCTGAGAGGCTGACAATTAAGAGTTGACATATGCGTGAGTGGAATTACTAGATATGTGTATGTGTAGAGCATTTTGATGCTTTGGGAGCTGCAGAAATAACATTTTAAAATTGAAAAACTATCTCTGGAACTCTTATTTCTGCATAAGGGAGCCAATGATGGTGCACTGGCAGCTTTCATTCTAGCATCTTCTAATTTCTGAATACCTGAAATTGCATCCTGAATATTCTTTTGCTGTAGGCTTTTTTATATTACACACAGACATTTGCAGGCGCATGGGCATACCCAAATGCACACATGCAAACTATATTAAATTCACACACATCTAAATGCATATAATAATATAATTAAAAAAAAAAGTTATTGCTCCTCCAAAATTACTTTGATCTTACAGATACAGTTGCAAAAACAGATTAAAAAAAAATCCAGAAGTGTAGGTTAGTACAGATGTAATATTTAATCTTAACATGTACATTTTTAGGAAAAGTGATCACATTTCATTTTTATTAAAAAATTCTTCTATCCAATCAGGGCAATTTTACACTAGTCTGAAAGATTGCTTGGTAAGCATGAGACAAATTCACAGTGTTAACTGTTATGGCTGACACTGAATTTAATACATGATGGGAAACTGGAGACTGAACATGTTATAGGGACAATTTTCTTATATTTCAAGGTTCAGAATCCTGTAAATCTCTTATCAGGCTTCCTAAATTAATGATTACAAGAAATAGTTTCACCCGCTCTTGCACTGAAAATAGCTCCTCTTCCAATTCCTATCAGTTTTATTGCCACCATGAAGCCAATTTTTTTTTTTTTTAAATTTTTATTTTTTCAATTTAATAGCCCTCCTGGTCTTAATCTCACCATGTAAATGAAGAGAAACACCTGTACCTGCAGACAGTGAGGATGATTTTAACCTATTTACAGGTAAGCCATTGCATTTTCTGGCTTATTCTATCAATTCTCAACCAATACCAACAATACATTGAAACTTTTTTTGTATAGATTGCTATCACATGTAAGACCACAGCCACCAACCATCATGCAAAGCTGGAACAGACATGGCTACTGATACCAGCTGCTTAAATACTGAGTGCAAGATTGCATCAAGCCTTCTGTAGATTTACATGGTGGTGAGAACTACTTTTTTTTTTGCTTCCTTGCACCCAAGTTAGTAAAAACTTGTACTCATCTGAGCTCATTGCTTCCTTCAGGTAATGTGTGTCCCTAATGGATGCAATGGGAGTTTTGCCACTGACTTCAGAAATTTTCACCCAGTTGTGTCTAGAACTACGTGCAGATATATCCGTGGAGGATCTGGGAAACTTGCCCAGTGACTGAAGCTGGATCTGTTCTCCCCATGGCTCATGGGGAATGTTTGTTCTGCCTGAAATGCTGTATTCACTAAACGGCACAGGAAAATGTCAGTTGAGGCAGTGGACATAAAAAGCCTTGATTAGGAGCATGGACTTAGAGCTGGATCTTCTATATCCTGTTAGCAATACTCTAGGTTGCTTGTTTTCTATGTTCTTCTCAGTCTTGCATTTTGAATTTGTATTTGAGTCATGAAATATTCACTCTTGGTATGTAGCATCCGGCTTCAACAAAAAGGACAGAGAATGTTCCTTTATGCAGATTATATGTAGTCCTGTGGAGACAGCACTTGGTCGTGTGTGGGCTTCAGACCCCATGAAGCCAAAGAGCTTAATTTGGATTTGTCCGCCCTGCTCCTTGTTCCGTGGGTGACTACACAGGTAGCAGCAGGGACAGCCCTGCTGCCTTGGGGACGGGCGGTGGGGTGAGTGGTCTGCCCAGCGTCACGGCTGCCCTGGTACCTGCAGCAGCAGCAGGGAATAAAGTTTCTAGGCTTACCTCATACACCTCCGGCCTCAGAGCTGCTAAGGGAAGGTATGAATAGTATTCTGGATTACTGTCCTCAGCCAACATTTATGGTTTCTTAAGATGCCCTGTGGCATGAGGGCTATGAAAAAAGAACTGTGTTAGAGTGAAAAGGAGAAAGAAAATGGGTCCAGCAAAAAAGATGAAATGAAGAATATGACTATTACTGGGACAGGCATGTGAAACAGAGGAACAGAGCAACTGCAGTGCAGTCCAAATTGTTTTATGCACCGTCAGCCCTCATCTGGGATATCAGCATCATTCACTCTTCAGAAGAAAACTAGGATAAGCAGGAGGTTTCATCATGTGAACAGACTTAAAACAAACTTTGCAGTACTTTCTCAGTGCACCCGCTCATCTATTAAAAATATTTTGCAAAGGCTTCAAGTCCTGGAAGACCTCCAAGTCACTTTTGATGTGATTTTTGGGAAAGTTTTAATAATAAAAAATATTTTGATCATATAAATAAAAACGTTCTTCAGATCTGAAGTTTGAACCTTTGCCCTTTTTCTGCTGTTTTGAAATCCAGAGACTGTTAAAAATGTATTAAAATGTTCAGTGCTGTGGAGAATATTTTAGCATCCTAAAATCTCACTTGGGATTGTAGTTTCAGGCTTTCGTTTTGTTGATATTTTGCCAGAAATTATTTCATAAAGATTTTTAAAGATTTGGAATATCCAGCTTTATGTATGAATGTGAATGAGTTTGTATATTGAAAGCACTGGAAATTATATGAAGTACTGTTCCTCAAATCTAAAAAAAAATAAAAATTAAGGCAGGCTGGGACTGATTCTACTTTTTCAAATCTACTTTAAAAAAATTGCTATTTTGTTATTATGGGATTTTTATCCAAAACTGCATTATTCTTTATTGGCTATGAATGATAAAGCGTATTTATATTAGAATAGGACATTGAGTCAGTCACAGTATGTGAACTGTTACAAAAGAGAGAAAATGAGTACTTTGAGGACAACTTAGCTGCAGGTTATTGCTTTACAGTGTTTTTCCATCTATGCCTTTTTTATGTAGAAATAACTAAGCAGGTCAATCACTGTAAGCCTAGAAATGCCTTTGGAATTTTAAACAACAAACAAATGAAAATAGCTGATTCAGTTTTATATTTTTATTGTTTCTCCATGCCAACTATTTCTAAACTGGCAGTTTGAAGGGTCTGCAAATGTCATGCATATCCAGCATCCTGAGCAACCTCAGTCTGGATGCAAATGGAACAGTTTAATGGAAATTCCATTTTTGGTAACACTTTCTGCTTCCTAACAAATGTCGTAAGGAAAAGCTGTCCTTTAATACCAGAGCTGCTTCCTTTTTGATGTATTCTGTGACTTCAGTGGCAATTAGATGGTAACTGTCCAGGCCAAAGTTATTCTTCCTCAAATACGTCCATCAAGTACAGTTTGCGCAGAGCAGCCATGGAGACGCCTGTTGAGTTCCCGAGGATATGCCTGGATGAAAGATGATACATCCATGGAAACTCCCACTTTGGGAAGACAAACCAGACATCAACTATCAGTTAAGTAGGGTTCCTTAATGATGTGTGCCATCACAGTGACACAAAGCAACTGGAATGACCTGCTGTATCTTATCAAACGTAAAATAGAATCATAGAATCATAGAATGGTTTGTGTGGAAGGGACCTCAAAGATTGTCTAGTTCCAACCCCCTGCCATGGGCAGGGACACCCTCCACTAGACCACGTTGCCCAAAGCCTCATCCAGCCTGGCCTTGAACACTTCCAGGGAGGGGGCATCCACAGCTTCTCTGGGCAACCTGTTCCAGTGCCTCACCACTCTCACAGTAAAGAATTTCTTTCTAACATCTCATCTAAATCGACCCTCCTTCAGCTTAAACCCATTACCCCTTGTCCTGTCACTACACTCCCTGATAAACAGTCCCTCACCAGCTTTCCTGTAGGCCCCTTCAGGTACTGGAAGGCCGCAATAAGGTCTCCCCGGAGCCTTCTCTTCTCCAGGCTGAACAACCCCAACTCTCTCAGCCTGTCCTCATAGGAGAGGTGCTCCAGCCCTCTGATCAGCTTCATGGCCCTCCTCTGGACTCACTCCAACAGCTCCATGTCTGAATAATGGGCTGTATTCACTTTACACCAGGAATACCCAGCATAATTCCACTTTTATAGCCTGAACTACTGGAGTTGCACTGAAATGAAATGAGAGTAACAGAAGCGAACTGGGCATCATGCTTTTAGTGTCTGTGGAAAGACTAGATTTGAACAGAGGGGGTACAGCCAAAAGAGATTGCTGTCTATTAATAAGCAATGTTGTGTGTGTTTTCACTCTAGAAAATTTGAGAAGGGCTTAATTGTGTATAATATAAAATGAGGGATATTCCTCACTGTCCTGTGTAGGCTGTAGTCATTTGGCTAATACAAAATGGATGTTGATTGTGACCATTTAGAGTTGTTACCATTTCATGCTCACAGCATGCAGGTCACCTTCGGAAATTCTGAGGTGGAAAGGGTAATGTAAGTAAGTGAAGTAAAATATGTATGAGCTAGGGAGAAGGGAAGGTCCTATAATAAAGGAAACATCTTCTTATTACAATATATGTGTTTGAGGTTCAGTTTTGCCATTCCTTCCCAGGAAAGCATTGATTCAACTCCATTTTTGTAAGCAAGGAGAACAGAATACAACCCTTCATATTGTTTTCTAAATTTTACTGGACACTTAACCAGTAAACTTAGGAGCTGATCCCTGGTCATTTCCCAGTGCCCTTTATATTCCTCTAGTCAAAGGACAAGGATATGCAGGGAAAAAAATTAGAAATCTGAATATTTTTCTGCTAGAGGTCTGCAGTGTTTAATCACGAGGAAATCCATTAAAATTCATGGCCATCTAAGCAGATGCATAGATAACAGCTGCTGTCCCCCACACTTCTCAGATCTGTGCGAGAAAAATCTAAGTCTATCTAGTAGCAAGTAATGTTTATTATGCTGGCATTTTTTCTATTTGGAGTTAGGTTCTGTTTCTACCAAAATCTTCCCGAAGCTGCGGAACCAGAACCTCTTTTTTTTACTTGTATGTAAACATTCATTTTCTATGGTTACATTTAATATGATTTGTTAATTTTAATAATAAAATGTAGGAATGCTTGAGAAATTAGTGCTCTTTTTAATTTTTTCTGTTACTTATTTTCATACATGAAAAATAGTTGTGGCTTCGAAGTGTATCTATACATCAGGCTAAACATTCCTGTATTTGTAATTCTAGAGAACAAAGCATGATCACTAGTTTGTCTGTAATGAATAAATCTACATGGAGCTAGAAGTTTTCAGTAAAAAAACCCCAACAAACCCTTTTAATGGAAAAATATAGAGGTATGTGTCAGTATAGTGGGCTACTAGAATTATACTTTAGAGATATTTTAAACTCTAATTATAATATTAGATTTGTCCTGTTTTCGGCTGGGATAGAGTTAATTTTCTTCCTAGTAGCTGGTATGGTGCTGTATTTTGGATTTAGGATGAGAATAATGTTGATAACACCCTGATGTTTTGGTTGTCCCTGAGCAGCGCTTACACCAAGTCAAGGACTTTTCAGCTTCTCCTACTGCCCTGCCAGTGAGGAGGCTGGGGGTGCACAAGAAGCTGGAGGAGGACATGGCCAGGACAGCTGACCTAAACTGGCTAAAGAGATATTCCATACCGTATGACATCATGCTCAGTATATATCTGGGGAAGATGGCTGGGGGTTGGGACCGTGCCTCGGGAACTAGCTGGGCATTGGTTAGCAGGTGGTGAGCAATTGTGCTGTACATCACTTGTTTTATATTATTATTATTAATAATAATTATTATTATTTTCCTTTTCTATCCTATTAATCTGTCTTTATCTTAGACCACAAGTTTTACTTTTTTTTTCCTGATTCTCTCCCCCATCCCACTGGGAGGAGGGAGGGCATGAGCAAACATATTTGTGGTTGTTTTAGCTGCCTGCTGGGTTAAACCACAACAGTATTTAAATCTTTTTGTTGTTTTTCTTTCCTCTGAATGTCAGCCTACAGAGGTCAAGTTACACCTTGGAAACAGACCTAAATATTCCTTAGGCAAGAACACAAGGACTACATAAATAAGCAAGTACTAGTTATAGAGAATCAGTACCAAGTGATGTCCAGGGCACATCCCAAGAATAGCAGGTCAGTTGGATCCCCTCATCTCCGTGGCTTGTGGGGGCCATGCTAGAGCAGCTCAGGCTCAACTTGATGCATACCTGAGTAGATGCAGCAGAGCAAAGTTGGATAGCAGAGCGCTGTAGTCTTCTTAGTCACAACTATAAATTTAAGTGTGCAATGACATGTATCTGGCGTGTCATTAAGCACAGAAAGACAGAAGCTTCTGGCAACATTATGTTAAAGCAGTGCCTCAAGATCCTCTCCTTTTTTGCTCTGCCAGTTATGCTATAAATAAGTATCTACCATGTTGGAAAGGTTGTCCCAGCTCAGCTCCACAGGGTGGTGTAATGAGGCACAGCTGCATCCCCTCCTTGGCCAAATGCAGCAGTTTCAGAAGCTCCTTCCTTTGCTGGGCCTTTCTGGATACTGATTCAAGGAGTTCACAAAGGAGAACAGTCTTGGTTTTCCTTATTCTTCTGTATGATCTGAACTGGCTTCCAAATTATTCAGAAATATATTTTTAGTCCCCTGTTTAAGACAAAAGTTATATGTCTGTTTGGCCACTTGCACCGGCAGGCTGCCCTTTAACCCAAGAACGTGTAGGACAATCTTTTGCTAACTGAAATTCTTTTTGAGTTTTATCTTTACCTGGTTTTGTCCGAGTTGCTTGTGCCCTTCTGGACACTGATATGGGAAGGCAGGGGAGGACAACAGTGATGGCTTATGGTTAGAGCTTTAGTGCAAAGCATGAGGCAAAGCTGGATGCTTCTGGTCTTCATCCAGAAGATGAGGATCCATACTCATATGGGCAGTTCAGAAAGCAGAGTCAGAAAGCAGCATTTGTCTTCAAATATCAGGAAGAGGCTGCAGCCAGGAACTGCTATCAGAGGAGCAATCTAATATTGAAGGAAGGTTCATAAGACCAGGTGCTCCAGCACTGAAAACCAATCAATACCAGAATGAAAAGCTGCCGGTTATCTTGGCTTTTCTGTCCCATTTTGTACATGCTTGTTTTGGTTTATCTTTACAAAACAAAATTAGATTTCAATAGCAATAGCAGCAGTTGCAGTCCCTGTAACTTTTCCTTTTTGCCCCTCAAATAGGGCAACCACTGCCCTCTAAAAGGCAACTAAAAAGAAAGCATAAAATTAATGCTTAATACTTTCAGTTGCTAGTGCTTTCATTTCACCCCTTCGCTGTCTGTGCCTTTGATAAAGAGAACAAAAGATTTTTAATGGTAGTCGACAGTAAGCAGGCTTCAGTACCAGAACTGACAGATTATATGCAACTATTGAATTTCATATTGTGACAGAGCTGTGTTAACACTTTTAATTCTCAAAGTCTGCACACTGCATCAAAATGACTCCAACATCTCTAAAGGACAAATATATTCTCTGGCAGTACTGAAGGGAATTTTGGTCTGTGGACTTCAGTAATATTCTGACTGTATCTATCTGACTATCACCAAACTTTTTAAGTGCTTTGCCACCTAATAGGCTCTGCAGTCTTGTGCTCCTATGCTCCCCACACAAGAGTAGCTCTGTTCCAGCTGGGAAGCCTAAGCATGTAAGGTAGGCAAGACTTGTGGGGAAAGATGACATCTTCTACCAAAAGAAGGGACACAGCTGGAATAGCTGAGAGTGCCACAACTGAATCTAGAAAAGTCTGTGTGCTGATATGAGGGAATGTACACTGAGAGAGGCAACTCAACCTGTAAGAAAAGCTGAATGCCCATTGATAGGCTTTAGAGTGATGCCCTCCTACCCTTCTAACCTACACAGAGAAGAACTTAATCTTGGAGCTATGCACTTAAGTTCTCTTCATGATATGGAGAAAAAGCCTAGGTTGGTCTCCCACATCCCAAGAGTGTGTTCAACCCATTGAAACATAGTATCATCTTCAGCCTTGTGTTGACTTGGCAGTTGTGGTCAAGAACGTTCACCAAGTCATCACAACATAGAAGAAATGCCTGGTCTCTGGATGCCAAAAAGGTGGGAGCTTCTCAGCCCTATAAAAATTAAGACACATTTCAACCTGCCCAGAAACAGGCATTAAAGTATCCAGGAGACATTTATTGTAGAAAACCTTGTGCTTAATAATCTTGTGGCTACGATGGCAACTTTGCAGCAACATTAAGAGAAGAAGTCATCATAGGTCCTCCTGATCTTGAACCTTAAGCATAAAGCAGTTTTGCTGTTTTTAAATATCTCTTTGCAAAATATTGAAATAAAGTTAGAGAACAGTATTGTTCAAAGATTAATTTGCCGCTGAGATTGTTTATGCAAACTATATCTTCTGTTGAGTACTTTAATGTTTTATTGAGTCATACTGCAATTACATTTTTCCCCTTAGTTAGATGACGGTAATTAGCTATGCTACAGGAAATTGCCTAAATGGAAAATTTTATGTAGGCTTCCTACAAATTTATAGAATATATCATGGAAATGGTTTTCCTATGCGGCTGAGAGATATAAGTCTTCTCCCTCACCCCAGTTTTACACTGTTTTAAATCTATTGACTTCGGGAGAGTTATGCATGATTTACCCAAAAATGGTTTTTATCTCCAAATGAGAACAGAATCAGGTTCCTGATTCTGTATCAGAATCAGTAATGAGGCACCACATTGCTGTCTTTGCTCTTTAAAAAAAATGCTAACACAGTCGCTTGTGACTCAGTGGAATAAAAGCATCAGCAAACATAGAGTCTGATCTACCACCTCTACCTGGGATCCTGAGATCTCACCTGTTTAGTCCATTGAGGATCATCTTTTGCATTTACTTGTCCTAGACTTTTACATATAGCTGTTAAAGTATTTTGCTTACCTCTTCATCTTTATTTGTGATCACGAACATACAAACACACATATATACATTTCTAAACACATCCTTGAAAGGACAAGAGCAACCACACACTTTAGTGCTGCCTTCACTGCTGTTCTGGCCCCACACTTATATGCGTTCAGTACATATATTTTAAAGTTATCGCTTTTTATATTTTATCTTAGGTCAAAATGCTTACATTCTGTTAAAAAATTGCTCGAGTTTGAAGAACATAGACTTATGCTACTAGCAATCACATTTCAGCATACAAATGTTTCATTGTCTGAATGGTAAAAACGTCCCAAATGCTCAGAACAGCGAGGTTCTACTGTATATGATCATTTAAAGACACTTCATGGGATTTCATTTTATTTAAAGCTAAGTATTGTTGTTCTTATTTTAATAAAGGCCTTCTAATGCTTATAATCTTGTAATGCAAAATCTAAATTTGACTCTACTAAAGTAGAATATAATGTCTGTATGATGTGTGTCTCTCAACAAGGATAGTGGCCCTTTATACTTTACTGATTTCTGAGAAAGAAATGACAACATATAGATTATGGAGTGCAATATTTTAAGATTTTCAGTATTATCTTGCACTGAAAAGAACGTAAACAATGAAGTTACTGTTTTTATGATCCACAGATGTGCTTTGAGCCTTGTTTAGTATATCTAACTTTACTAATTGCATTCCTTCTGCAATGCTTGTTATATAAAGGTTTTTCTATGTTCAATACAAGGCCATGGGTTTTGATAAAGTTAATCCTAGTGTGAGAGCACAATTTCTAATTAGTCTTTAGGACTGTGTCTTTTCACAGTGTCTTTTTACAGGTTACCCTGCAGTTCATTAAAATGTTGATGTTTCTTGTTCTGGAATAATTAACCTTGTTCAGTGAGAGGTAGCTCTAAATTCTGCCTGGATAGAGGCATGAGAAATAGCCAGACACTCATCATAAATACATATACCAGACCCTATCTGCAAGGAGACGCATAGTCTACTTAGCATTTTGATCATTTTTTACTGGGCTCCATAAATACATATATTTAAAGAAACTCTATTTCTATGTGCTGCTTAAAATGATTTTCTGGGTTACTTTTGTTTACACACAATGTTATCTGCGTTTCTGCCTATATTTTAATTAATTTTTTGAGGGACTAACAATATTAAACTTAGTGCATTTAAAAGCAGAGAGTCTAAAAGGAGAAAAGCAACATTTTTTAAATGATGAAATTATGTTATTTGTAGACTACTCATGAAAGAGCATATAGGCCTCTAAATGTCTGGTTTGCTGGGTGCAAAGCATCCATCTATTTTTATGTTGTGTAGCCCAAGTATGATATTGTAGCTTGGCAAGCGATTAAATGATTTATGAGAAGAAAATGATTCAATGAAAGCAGACCTATAAACATAACCTCGCTGCTGAAAACAATAGTGATACTGATCAGTGAATTGCAGCAGAAATTGTGAGTACACTGAAAAGATGAAGTGCTTTTTTCTCTTGGGAGAATAGGTTTCTTAAAACAACAGTGACTATTCCAACAGCGGATAGCGGGCGTAGAATTGCCTTGTTTAGATCTTAGCTAGGCCGGAGTGTTATCCATCTCATATCACATATTGTTTTAATAATGGGGGTGCGGGGGGGAGATTACATGGGAGAAAGAAAGAAACCTTTATGTGGCTTTTTTTTTTGTAGTAAGTAGCATCTGTTTGAACAAATCATGATTTTGGAATACTATAATTAGCATGGAAAGATACTGATATGCCAAATTAAGCAGGATTGGTAGCAGTGCCAGTGAATGTAACTACATGGTACTTTCAAGATTAAGATCCAAACTTTGTTGGCTGTAGTTTTGCCAAACTTTAAATGC
This sequence comes from Grus americana, assembly GCF_028858705.1. Classification (NCBI taxonomy): domain Eukaryota; kingdom Metazoa; phylum Chordata; class Aves; order Gruiformes; family Gruidae; genus Grus; species Grus americana. Next base: position 30,614,550 of record NC_072852.1, on the reverse strand, counting down.
TGTGCTGAAAATTTTCCTGCTGGCTGCCTGATTCACACAGGATTTTCCCTTTCCCTGCTCCACCCCCTTTTCTTTAAAGTCAGCTGTTTCTGAGAAAGAGACAAAAAGAAAAGATGTTGTTCTGCTAAGTTAAAAAGAATTTTGGCAAACGTTACTTCTGACCAGCTCTTGCATCCCTAAGTTTTGAGTAGGGCTTAGAATTTGACAGTGAGCAGTATTTGTGGCCAGAAAGGCCTTATGCAATGCAATGCCACTCCGGATTGGTCATACTTCTGAAAGGGCCCAGTTTGTACCTGCTCAGCAGAAACTTGGAGAGCCAAAAGATCATAGAATCATAGAATGGTTTGGGTTCAAAGGGACCTCAAAAATCATCTAGTTCCAACTCCCCTGCTGCGGGCAGGGACACCCTCCACTAGACCACGTTGCCCAAAGCCCCATCCAACCTGGCCTTGAACACTTCCGGGGTGGGGCATCCGCAGCTTATCTGGGCAACCTGTTCCAGTGCCTCATCACCCTCACAGTGAAGAATTTCTTTCTAACATCTAATCTAAATCGACCCTCCTTCAGCTTAAACCCATTACCCCTTGTCCTGTCACTACACTCCCTGATAAACAGTCCCTCATCAGCTTTCCTGTAGGCCCCTTCAGGTACTGGTAAGCCGCAATTAGATCTCCCCGGAGCCTTCTCTTCTCCAGGCTGAACAACCCCAACTCTCTCAGCCTGTCCTCATAGGAGAGTTGCTCCATCCCTCTGATCAGCTTCGTGGCCCTCCTCTGGACTCGCTCCAACAGCTCGATGTCTCTCCTGTACTGGGCCCCCCAGAGCTGGACGCAGTACTCCAGGTGGGGTCTCACAAGAGCGGAGTAGAGGGGCAGGATCACCTCCCTCAACCTGCTGGTCACACCTCTTTTGGTGCAGCCCAGGACATGGTTGGCTTTCTGGGCTGCAAGCTGTGAGAAACCGGACTGTAAGGACTTTTGTTTCAAAGATTGCTTTGATCAAGCGGGAAACCCCTCCAGCTACTGACCGTGATAAGGACGATGAGGACGATTGCCGGGTCATAAGGACGATTGCCGGGTCGTAGAGACTTTCAACCTGCGAAAAACGCCTTGCGGGGTCATGCGCCACGGAGTCAGATAACAGTCGCGTGAAGAACGGGGCTGGAACTGCAAGAAGTGTGTACGCATGTGCAGGAACGTGGAGCCGTGTCATACGTGCCATCGTGAAGACTGCCACCAGTACTAAAGGGGACTGCCAAGATGAGGGTGGTGCGCCTTCACCCACCACCACAGAACAAGAGATTGGGACTCTCCCGACACGGACCCCCGAGATGCTGGGGACCCGTGCCTTCATCCACGATACACTGTGGACCTGCGCCTTCATCTGCCATCACAGAACAAGAGATTTGGACCCCCCCACACCGAGACACCGTGGATCCGTGGCGGTGACTATTCTTGTGATTCTATCCTGGAGTCTTGCTTGGTTTTCTGCCTTTCTTTTCTGCCCTGTCCTATCACTCTTACCAATTACCTGTACCTTTTTTTTTCTTTACTCTTTTCATAATAAAACTGTTTCGGGTATACAGCATTTGACCTCTTAATCTTGCTCTTGGGATTGTATCGAAACCTCCCTGACATTGGATCGGGACACAAGCGCACACTGCCGGCTCATGTTGAGCTTCTCATCAATCAATACCCCCAAGTCCTTCTCCTCAGGGCTGCTTTCAATCCATTCCTCGCCCAGCGTATAGTCGTGCTTGGCATTGTGCCAACCCACGTGCAGGACCTTGCACTTGGCCTTGTTGAACTTCATGTGGTTCGCATGGGCCCACCTCTCCAGCTTGTCAAGGTCCCTCTGGATGGCATCCCTTCCCTCCAGCATGTCGACTGCACCACACAGCTTGGTGTCGTTGGCAAACTTGCTGAGGGTGCACTCGATCCCACTGTCCCTGTCACTGACAAAGATGTTTGTCAGTGCCGGTCCCAGTACCGACCCCTGAGGAACGCCACTTGTCACTACTGTTCTCCATTTGGACATTGAGCTGTTGACCACAACTCTTTGAGTGCGACCATCCAGCCAATTCCTTATCCACCAAGTGGTTCATCCATGGAATCCATGTCTCTCCAGTTTAGAGACAAGGATGTCATGCGGGACAGTGTGAAATGCCTTGCACAAGTCCAGGTAGATGATGCCAGTTGCCCTTCCCTTACCCACCAATGCTGTAACCCCATTATAGAAGGCCACCAAATTTGTCAGGCATGATTTGCCCTTAGTGAAGCCATGTTGGCTGTCACCAATTGCCTCCTTATTTTCCATGTGCCTGAGATGTCAATAGAATAGTCTACACAAATCCTGTCTGATCAGAGTCCATAAGCACCTAAGTTTTCTTGTAAGATTCTCTTGTTCCTGATTTTCTGCTATTGCATGTTTTCTGCCTGAGAGAACTGGGACCCACCTCCTGCCTAAGACCACACAAGATACACAGACTAAGCATCATCAGGCCTAATTCCTACGGGACACATGGAGTTGCATGGTCTAGTCTCTGCTCCTGAACTTGTTTGCACATTTTTACAGACAGCCTGCAGCACAGACATCCACAGAATCCTTCCTTGCTGTGCTCCAGGACTGGCTACCCACCAGGAAAGCACTCTAAAAATTTGATGTAATGTTGCGTTACTGCTCCATGTCCCACCAGTAATAACAGGCAGTGTGGGGGAGGAAGAGAAGATGACTTAGCTCTGTACCTTCCCTTCCTCTCTGGCTGCTCAGTCCCTGCAGCCCCAGTGCTGGGAGTGTGGAGGAGGGAGCCAGCTCCATGAGACAAGAAGAGAACAGTCAAGCAGGTAAAGAGAGGCAGTATTTTTAGTCTAGGGAAGTGAGAATGTGATGGACCAGGCAGGAACACAGAAAGAAGGCGGCAGAAGTAGCGGTGCTGCTTGTCAAAAAAGGGCTGGGAGCCCCAGAGCTATAGTATCATGTTTTCTCTTGATCATGTGCCTTCTGGTCCCACAGATTTTGAACAGCTTTTATGTGAGGTCAAACTTTAGCATGGCTGGAGTGAGCAGGGGGGCTGAGAAAGGCTGGTGGAAGAGCAAGAGGCTCCAGCACGGGTCTCAACTGTGCCCTATTTCCTTTCACTCTAAGAGGCAGAATATCACCACAGAACTTTTGGGAAACGATTTAGTCATGTCTGAATTCAGGGCCGTGCATGCTTTATATGCCTGAGAGTGAGGAGCTGGTTGGGGAATACTTCCTGGAGCTAGCTTCTCCCCTCATGGGAAGCAGCAGCTCTGGGGACAGACAGTAGGAGACAGAGAGCAGGGGAGAGTTTTCCTATGAGCAAGAGCCCAGGCAGGTGAAGGAGGTGCAGTGGGAGGCAGAAGAATAGGAAGAAGTGTACCAGCAGCTATGCCAGCTGAACTTCCCTGCTGTAGCCAAAGGGCACGTAGTAATGCAGATACACAAAGGCACTGAAATTAAAACAACTTGAATTCTGCTTGTCAAACTATTAATTATTTGACTTCCTGGGTGCTTGATAGTGAAACACTATTGCTCTCTTGACATGACTTCTTACAGGCGAAATATCTAGAGTGAAATCTCAGACTTACTGTTATCAATGTAAATTTTGGCACTGACTCGATTTGGATTAGGATTTTGCCCGTACCATGTAATGAATAGAGAAACATATAACCATGGAGAATTGTGTTTTTCTGACCTATCTAACTAGTGTTTCAGATTTAAGAATGAACTGAAAGACTGAAACAATAGAAAAGCTGAGAAATAATAAAAAATTAAATATGGGACCAGATGTATCTGAAACTAGATCCTGATTAAATGACAGAACTGTTGAGGTTATACACTGAGTACAAGATTCTTGTGCAGTGTGATCACCTAGCCCAGATGTCTGAAGGGCAGCCAGACAGATCATCTTCGATTAAGGTACTCTGTGCACCAGATGCAGTCAGCAACCGAGCCTGCAATCAGTGATCAATGTATGGCATACGGCATCATGACTGCGAGAGGCTGTGGTGGTGTACTGAATCTAATGTGGTGTCATCTGCTGGAACGCACATTGACATAAAGCACAGGAAGACATTTCCCAGATGTTGCCTTGTGCTGTGGTTGCCTCCTACTACACTATCCCGCACATGGCCCCAAGTGCGCACCAGTTGCAGATGAGTGTGCTTGTTGTGTGTTGGATGTATGTTGTTTCTCACCCACTGAAAGAAAAATCTATGAGCTTGATATCTTCCTTGTACTGTTACAACTGTTAGGTTTCCAACGTCCTGTATTCACAGACCTCTGACGCAGCTTTCCATGCTAAAGAAATGAGGGATCTTCAGCATCCCAAAGCATTCCAGCATCGACCCCTTGGGAGTTCACCTCTTGCTTTGAAACAGTTCATCAAATTTTCAGCTAAGATAAAAAGCTATACATGAGCATCTCTGAACTTCTGTTTCAAACACCTATGTTTGAGTCTATGTTAACTTGTAAGAAAGAAGTAGATTAATCAAAACACCAGTCCCTCCTCTAATAAAACGACAGTGGGGAAATTTGCTGAAAATTTGACTTATTTTGTTTTCTTTTATTTCATGACATAAAAATAGAAAAATTCTTATAACAGAAGACAGCCTGACTTCCGTATGAAGCGTATTTAGCTCACTCAGGCACAATGAAGTGACTATCACATCTCACCAGGAATTAACACGGCCAAAGTCTGTTCCAAGACAAAACATGAGTGCCTAATGTCATTTACATGAGTTTTATCTGACTGTAATTGCTGTGCTGAAGAAAATAGCATGGCAAGTTTAGTTTCTAGGTTAACTTAAAAAGTAAGTCAAATTGAGTACAGAAGGACTCTACATTGCTGTGGTATGATAGCATCTTTCTTTTCCCGTGTCAATTTTCTGATTCCTCTCTATCCACTTGCATATCAAGGTACAGTTCAGAATGTAGGAAGCTAAGTTTATGTCATTTTTTCCAGTTTGGTTGTGTCTTTGTATTTTTGGTGAAGTCTCCATTTGTTTCTTTCATTTATACATTTGTTTGTTCGTTCATTTTCCCGCTGCAAAGATAGCTCCACTTGAAAAGTACAGACATGTGGTACTAATCTGGTTGTACAATATTTTATAAGCTGTAAGCCCCTATTGCCTTTGATTTTCTGTCCAATGCCTCCTGAGACACTGGTGACCCCTCCTTCCCTTGTTGCCTAGGCTACTATAGGTTAGAGTGGAAAAACCTCTTTTGTACTTTGTGGTTTTGTAGAATTAATATTTTTGTGGATACAATTCTTTCTGATTTAACATCTATTAAAAAACTGTGGCTGATTTCTTACAGTTTTCCGATCCTGAAATTCTTGTAGAGCAGCAATGCGTGTGTGTGTGAGAGAGACAGCATGGCATGTTACATGTGCGTGTAACAGAATTACTTAGCCCTAACTATGACACTCTGGTTCCTTTATAGGAGGTATGCTGTGAAAGGTAGAAGCCCACAACTTGGGCTGCCCTCCAGCCCGCAAGGACACTCTTCACTCCATGGGTATGTGCGTAACTTCAGTGGAATTAACGGCATTACGCTAGGAAAATATGGACTGGTGTGAGAATGACTCAAGAATCATGATTACCGTGTGCATCTTCGCAAGGTAGGAATTTACGTGTAATTATAGACCAAATCATTCCACTATAGTTCATCTAAACATACTGGCAAAACATTAATGAGAATGGTCCTTTGGAAGAATCACGCAAGCATTGCATGGTGAGTGTTTATGCAATGCTCCCCACAAGCTCTCAGGTCATTTGCTTTAACTACTCTGGAGGTTATCTGGGAGCTGCTCCAAATCAGAAGATTGCAAAGATAGAGATTAAACTGAGGTTTTCTGAGGAAAAAAAAAAAGGGAGGAATTAGCACAGAGAATTTGGGATCACTCCTGTTCAACATTTACACATTTAGAAAATGGGTTTATACACAGCAAAGGACAACAATTATTTTTGTTAATGACAAAGACATAATGCCAGAAGTAATGACTTATTTGGCTTTCTGGTGGTTCATCTTAAATTGGAAGTCAGTGATAAAAATTTGGACATGCTAAAACAGACTGGTGGTAAAAACAGTGTTCTAGAGTATATATGCTGAGGTATTAGATATTAGAATGCTGAATATTTATTGCTACTGCTCCTGATGGCTGAATGCTTATTTTTCTTTGTGTGTGCCACAACAAAAAAAGACAACCATCTTCAAAGAATGCATCTTCTCCTGTGATTTATACCTCCAGGGATTAAAACTGCACGGAGATCATGGTCCCCAGGTGGACAGACTGATCTTCTGTAGATGCATGTGATTGACTTTCTACCCTTTTCACAGCATTACCTCGTAAGATCAGACTTGTGCATTGATATTTTCTCTTACATAGATCTTTTTCAAAATTCATGTATGCTATAAACAAGCAAAAACATTCCATTCCATGCAGTACATTGCAATTGAAATGATTTTGCATCTTTATGCTTGTCAACACTGAACTGAGAATTATGGCTTGGCTAACTCACATATCTATTTTGTGGTGTTTTATTTCTATTCACTTACCTTCTGAAGGAAAGGCTGGTCATCAGGAATGGAAGTCTCCCTGCTTCAAAATTTTAATGGAACAGAAGGGAGGAGAGGAGAGGAGAGGAGAGGAGAGGAGAGGAGAGGAGAGGAGAGGAGAGGAGAGGAGAGGAGAGGAGAGGAGAGGAGAGGAGAGGAGAGGAGAGGCAATCAGAGTTCTAAAAGAAAATTGCTGTGCATCATTGCAGAATTTCCTCTCAGAGACTAAAGCTTTCCGAGAAAGTCTTTAAAATATTAATCTTCCTTAGGTAGACATTAAATCTTCAAGAAGTTTTCTGACTACTTAAATTTTTGAGAAGCAACTTTCAGTCTGAGCCTTGTTAATCTAGGTGGCAATACGGATCACCAAAAATGACCAAGCAGGGGTTCTCAAAATTTCGAGGTGAAGATTGATTTGAAGAGAGACAATCTCGTGATATGATGTCCTTGGGGAAATCATAGTAAAGCAGTGTTATGAAGGAAGAATGTTGTATATGACTAAATATTTACTTGCAGATAGCACCTGGAAGCAAGGATGAATCAGCATTTAGGACTACGAGTGCCCTCATGAGCTCATGGCCAAAGTTTGAAATTTTTCTGTAGTGCACTGAGATGATTGCAGTCTGAAATGATAGATAGCTAAGCTCATAAAAAATAGACAAGTGGATCATTACACTTGATCTCAACTTTGAGTATTTAATGCTTTGGAGTCTAATCTAGAAGTAATCTAAACTATTCTGCATATAGATACCAATGCTTTGGAAAGATGAGAGCTTTTCACAATTTAACATTATAAAATTCTATCAGTTTGAAATTTGGCATAAGGTTTGCCTATTTTACACTCTTCAAGAAGCAAAAAATCTTCTATACTAGAAATTGACCTGAAAGGAAAGAGGCATAGCATTCATGCAAGGGGAGAAAATTGCTATCGTGATGTTTCTGAATGACTTTTTGACTGGAATGCAATGCCAACATATATGTTTGCTTTCCTAGCTGTCTAATCAATAGTTTTCTACATTTTCTCCTAGTTTCATCAGCTAATTGTGCTGAACTATTTTCAGTCTGTATTGGGTCTGGCCGAGATGGAGTTAACTTACCCACAGCAGCCCTCACAGCGCTGTGCCGTGTAGGGGTAGCCAGCAAGGTGTTGGTAACACACGGGTGTTTGGGCTACTGCTGAGCAGTGCTGGCACAGCACCAAGGCTGTCTCTCCAACATTCCCCCCTGCAGTAGGCTGGGGGTGGGCAAGATCTTGGGAGGGGACACAGCCAGGACAGCTGACCCAAACTGACCAAAGGGATATTCCACACCGTATGATGTCTGCTCAGCAATAAAAATAAGAGAAAGGAGGAGGAAGTGAGGGGCATTTTTTATTTATGACATTTGTCTTGCGGAGCAACTGCTACGCATACTGAAGCCCTGCTTCCTGAGAAGTGGCCGGACATCACCTCCTGATGGGAAGCAGAAAATAAATCTTTTGTTTTTCCTTTGCTTCTGCACATGGCCTTTTCCTTTTGCTTTATTAAAATGCCTTTATCTTGACCCACGAGGTTTTTTCCGTCTTATTTTTTTCACCTCCCTGTCCTGCTGAGGAGGGGAGCGATAGAGCGGCTTGGTAGGCACCTGGTGTCCAGCCAAAGTCAACCCACCACAGGCTCTAGTAACCACTGCAGTATGTGTAGCTGAAACAGTTATTTTTCCATTTTTCATTAGAGAAGATAACCAGTACTTGAAAGTGGGTGGTTAATGTTTTCTTCATTAGGCATTATTTAATATTATACTAATGTTGCAGTTCATCATTTTACCTATTACCTGGTTTTGACCAGGACAGAGCTGGGAAACAGCTGGATGCAGTTCAATACTCTAGACTGAGGCAATGGTATGAAGTTCAGGAAACCTGCTGGAAGGCATAGAAAATAATACATCTGCACTCTAAAGATGTGTGACTGCCAGCTGTGATGAAGTTCAAATTTATGGAGAATTGCATATTGCTTGCTGCTCTTAGGTAAGCATGGCAGGATTTTTCTGCTTCTGCTGCCCAGTAAGATATTCATATTTGTTTTGGAGGAGGACATTGGTGCCTAACTCTAACATTAGATACTGGTATGTGACGTGTTGTTTACTGTGTTGTCTTGAAAAAGAAAGTGATGCTGTGGAGAAATAAGCAGCCTACTTTTTTCCAAGAGCGTACAACAAAAGTACTTCACGATGCGTAATGTCCATTTATTCCCATGCGCAGTTTGAGACATTGGCTTTGATCTGAAAATTCCTGAGTCAGCTTGGGTGCTTATGCAATACTGGAATGGCTGGGACAGTCAGAGCACCACAAGTGTAATTGTAGTTGTTTGAAAACAAAGAGCTGAGAGTTTTCTGCAAAGGGCTCTCAAATCTGCAACCTGGTTCTTTCCCTCATTAATATGGATCCATGTAGGGGAGCAAAATACCAACATCCAGTGACCATCGATGGTGGAGAGAAAGGTCTATTAGTTCAGCACTAGGCTTTTGCTACTTGGTAATGGGGTGAGGGATAAATGTTTTCCCTGTCCTTTTATGTGATTCCTTTGTTATAAGGCAGGGGAAAGTAGAACCTACAACAGGACGTCTTACGTTCTCTGAGTAAAGAAAGTATGTTCAGAGCAGTTGTGTGGAAACACAGGGTCTCTGGACAGATGGCTTTTGCCTCTGGCAGCACTCCCAAGGTCTATGTGGATACTGACAATCTAAAAACTCTTCTGCAGGTTTGTTTTTTGGGGTTTTTTTTCAAGGAAAGTGAAAGAATTAAAAGTTTATTGTGTTTTGCTGGATGAGAGCTGTGAGAGCATTTTCCATGCTCTTGCAGTTATAATTCATACAGAAAATAGGCTAGACATCATGTTCACCACACCACACCCCAGACCAGACTTCTATAAATCAGTGGTACAGGCTATGCAAATCTATTTTGAAAGCTGACAAGGAAGCATACCAAATCACATATGTAGGGGTGGAAGGTGTTTATATTTTTTAAAGCAAAAGCATATAATGCCTAATATTGGATTGCACAGTACCACATCTCTCAAAATGATGTAGGTACTATTTTCCAATTTTTTAAATTAACTGTCTACTCTCCCTACTATGAATTGTAATTTTTTAGTCCATTTTATATGACAGAACCAGTATTCAATTGATTAAGATTTAATAGGAGAACATGGTGATCCATAGAAAGGAACACAAGACCCTACTATGCTGGTTTTTAGGCAGAATATGAATTAGCTTTTTTTTTTTTCTTGTAGATTCTATGTTCTCTGGATTCTGTGTCTGAAGCCCAACAATCTTAATTCTTCTGGGGGAGGAAGAGGGAGGATGCTGCACACAGCCAATCAGAGATGCTCAAATTTTAGCTGTAGGATCAACTGTACGACTTAAAATATTTTATTTTGTACATAAAAGATGATTTTGTAATTTTAAAAAATAACTTACATCACAACTCTCAGTTTCATAAGCTTACACTTGTTTTTTGTGGTAAAATTTTTTTATGATTGTATGTCTTTGTAGCACAAACTGCAAGATCCGATAGAGGACTTAGGGGCTGGAAAGGAGGATCAGGAAGAATTTAGGCACCTAAGCACAAGATTGTGTTACTGGAGGAGGATGCCTGCACTTGGGACTGCTGCATGCCTGCAGGGGTGGTCAGAACCGCCCAGGTGTCGTAGCTCGGTGCTTGACTCCCGGCCTCAGCCCAAGGAGAACCCAGAGATTGAGCTCTCCTCTGCCTCCGTTCCCAAGAGGGCCTGATTCCAGAGGGCTTTGTAATAAAGCACTTCATGCACATGAGGGTGAGAATTACTGTATTTTGAAGCACAGGTGATGTGTTTTTAGCAGCTGAGACCCATTCCATGTCTCCCTCCAAGATGAGGCATGACAGATGTTAAAACTTTATCTCCCATCTCCAAAAAAAGGGCACTCACCTGCAGGCTATTGTGTGTGGCGCTCTTCCATTTTGTTCATTGAAACTCTGCTGTCATCTGGAGAAGAATTCAAAACTCCCCAAGTGAACAAGCAAGTGCAGCTGTAGGAAAGGCTCTCAAGTTAAGGGACCTCCTCCAGACAGATGATATTCCAAATTCTTTGTCTCTGCAGCTAGGGTTCTTTGCTTATATCCAATTATTCTGTAATATAAAATACATAAAAGCTTTACCTGCAATGAGCACAGACATGAGCTCTCCTTTCAAAATGGCTTTGCTAACCATCAGTTAAAGAGTCATCCTCATCCCATCTCCTCCAGTTCTGGTTTAATGAATTTGCTGCGCAATTACACTGTTTTAAGAGGAATGATGAACAGTGAAAAGGGCACCTCTGCCATCTCCATTGTGGCTTCCTGGATGTGTACACTTTAGTCCCCATATCGTCTTTCTGGATTTACCTGAAGTCTCACCAGAGAATTTTAATTAAAAATATACTTACAGATTCATCAGCTCTCAGCAATTTAGAATTGGGACAATCAAACTTTCTCCTCATTTATAGAAAGTAACTGATTCTTTTCCCTAAAGTTGTGTTCTTGGAAAAAAATACATATCTAATATTTCCTCCTTACTTGGAAATGAGAGTTTTGAATACCCATTCCATTTAAACCATGTCTTTGCTTGGGTACTGGGAGCACTAATCACAGAATATTGCAAAAAGCATAAAACATTTGGACTTGCCTGTTTCCCTTGCACAATATGAATGGAGAACAGAAAGGATAATTCAAATAACATAGCAACAGTTTTTTTCAGTATCCTGAAGTATAGTTCAGATCTCAGAGTCTCTGTTAACCACGCTGTGACTTCTTTTTTTTTTTAACTTAATCCCCCCTTCAGTCACCGGGGCATAAAATGGACTGTCATTACTGGCTACCATTTTCGCTCCAAGGCAAACTGCTTCCATATTTTACAGCAACCTGTTTCTGCCCTCTCAAGATCTACATTACAATTTTGGGGAAGGTGACGCTCCTACAGATCCTGGTTTTGGAATAGACAAAATGATTTTAATCTTTAGAGGCAGCTGCTGTACACAACTGCTCACTTTTTAGCAACTCTACTTGAACTACTTCTTTTGTGAGTAATTTTTTAGCACCTATGGACAGGAAAATTACGGCTAAGATGAAGGTTATTTTTCATACAATGGCATTCTGTTATGAGTTAGACTTTCATGTATTCTACAGCACGAGTGTGAAAGGATTCGTATTTTGCCAATTCAGTGGTATTATTCTGAACCTAGGTGGGCTAATAGTTTCGAACGGGCTTGTTGTGTATTATAGTTGCTCGTCTGGCGAGCTAAAGAAAATGTGATTTTTCATGTGCTCGTGATTAGGGTCTGCAAGGTTAGGCACTGCAAATTGTAAGCTGTAGATGCTGGTCTCCTATTCTGGTCTGAATAGGGCCTGATGGAGAGGGTACTATTTTAGAAAATGGAAGATGTGGTCTGAACCTCTTCATGCTCAAAAGGGATTTCCATATTGGTCTCCCACATACTACAGGCTTGCTTTCACTAATAAATATCTCTCACTGTGATTTAAAAAAAATAATAAGCCCTGCTCTGTTCTTGGTATGACCATTTGTGTCAGCTCTTAGGAGAACGCCTTAGCCTCTGCTTCCTATATGGATGAAAGCTAGTTCAGGAACATAAACTCTGCAGAGGTAATAGGATTTTGGATTTCCTAATCTGCATTTAGTCTTTCCTGTTAGGTGTTAGATGTTCCGCTGCTTCCAGGGTGGTATTACAGTACTGCTAAACTGAACCAGATGCTGCAAAAACCAGAGAGTTCTGTTTTCCCACCTCTGCTCCCTTCTTTAATCCATGTGCTCCAGTTATCTCACCTGTGTTGGCACTGGTGCTTATCTGGTCCTGCAAGAAAATGTTTCAGATATTCTGGCAAGCCAGCTCCATGAACTGCCTTAGCACAGTGTCAGATAAATGCCAGCTTTGGGGCCAGTGAGAGGCTTGACTGCTCAGGCTGGGAAAGGCAGCGGGACTGCCCCTTTTGGCAGCAGACAGACGTTAGATGCCTTAGATGTATTCCCAAACTGCCCTTTTCTGCATATGGGATTTTGAATTATGTTTCTGCCGTGCCAACCTCTAATTTTAACTATCCAGTTGCTAGAGACAACTGCACCAGTCATATATTTAAGGAGAAAATGCAGAACCTCTTGCATTATCCAGATAACTTAGGCAGCAGTTAGCTGTGAACAATCACTGACACACCTGGATGTGTCACAGTCTCTGCAGTAGCCCTGCGGTGCCCACGATATAGCTCATTTACAGACATTAAATATGTACAAGGGCAAGAGACCCCATGAATTCATGACTTGCCCAAACTAATGAATGTGTGAGCAGTGAATGAATAGCAATCATTTCTCTGATATGGCTTGTTTCGTTGTTTTTTTAATGTGTCAGCTCTTTGTCATAGGAGTGTGCAGCTGCACTCGGGAAACACATGGCAGACCAATGCTTAAGCATACAACACTTAACGAGAAGCAGAAGAAAATAAGTTAGGAAAAAAAGATGGAAAAGTGGTATTTCTTTATATCCTTCTAACCTTTTGGCATCCTCACCATAGACAAATGTTGAGCTTTTTCCTCCTTTTTAAAATAAAGAGAATAATTGTAAGGTATTTATGATTAAGCAAACATAATCCACTGCAACAATCTAAAATAAACTTTGAAATATAGTCTATGTCCTTTAAATTATCCAGACATTGAAATTATGTTATGTGTCTTCATGCTAAAATGCGCTGCTTTTTTTTAATTAAAGCCAGATGCTAGGAATCACAAAACTGCATGGCTAACACTGAACAACGGTATTTTCCAAGGAATGAGGCCATGCTCATAAATGGATTTAACTTTTAAAACTGGTTTGGGAAGAAATTCAAATGCTGCTATGAAAAGACTGGGACAAACGTCGTAACTGTTTAATTCATGCGAATTACCTGGTTTCTTCCTAAGGAAGATAACATGGCCAACTGATCAACATGTGTGTGACGTTCTTTGTGTAACAATTATTGGTCTTGGGCTGTTCTTTCATTTTTCTTAAGACAGGGCAGTGCCTAGTCTGGAACAGGCACAGATGACAGCGATGCTTATGACTGTTCAGAAGGACAACCTTATTCAAGCCAAATTTTTAACCCAACTTCAGAAGGCAGCTGTGTAGGAGGAAAGAATTCTGAGTTCCCCAAATACTAGCTGATACCCACCAATACCCAGCGGATGGGCCACAGGGAAATTAATTCACTCCCACCTTCTGCTTGATGCTGCTTTCATGCTGCCCTCATTTATCTCCTACCTTGGGTCCAGGATCGCTCCCCCAGCAGCCACTTCTATCGCCATCCTCTGATGGTCTCACAAAAACCTACATGCACTGGCCACGAGACTGGCTGTGTTGAAAAAACAGCAGTATTTTGCAAAGCCAGTATCATAATAATGTCTTTTTACATCAAACACCATTTTTAGAGTTATGAAATGGCAGTGGGTAATTTTTAAAGCCTAGAACGTTTATTTTATTTTCAGTTACATGAGTGAATCATCGATATGTTTGTTGATTTAATGTCCAGAATGGATTAACTTTATTTTAATAATGTCAGGATTAAAGTAGTAATAATCAATTAATTTATTAAAACACAAGTATTAGGGCCATGAAGCTGATCAGAGTGCTGGAGCACCTTTCCTATGAGGACCGGCTGAGAGAGTTGGGGTTGTTCAGCCTGGAGAAAAGAAGGCTCCAGGGAGACCTTAAAGCAGCCTTCCAGTACCTGAAGGGGCCTACAAGAAAGCTGGAGAGGGACTGTTTATCAGGGAGTGTAGTGACAGGACAAGGGGTAATGGCTTTAGACTGAAGGAGAATCGATTTAGATTAGATAAAAGGAAGAAATTCTTCACTGTGAGGGTGATGAGGCACTGGAACAGGTTGCCCAGAGAAGTTGTGGATGCCCCATCCCTGGAAGTGTTCAAGGCCAGGTTGGATGGGGCTTTGGGCAACCTGGTCTAGTGGAGGGTGTCCCTGCCCATGGCAGGGGGGTTGGAACTAGATGATCTTTGAGGTCCCTTCCAACCCAAACCATTCTATGATTCTATAATTCTGTGATTAACCCATAAAAAAGGAATAACAGTAACAAGTAAAGAAGACAGTTTAAAATTTTGTATTTCTGCTTCACATAACGAGAGCCAAGCGGATGCAGAGCAGCGAGGAAGAGTATTCCTGCCCGTTTCCCCCGCACCGGCACACGCCGCAGGCCCCCGAGCCCGCCCATAGCCCCACACCTCTCCCGCGGCGGCAGCGGGCGGGTAGCAGCCCACCGCCACGGGCGCCCCCTGGGGGCGGGAGGCGGCGCCGCGGCCGTGGGTTTGCTGCCAGTCGCCATGTTTTGCCGCGGACGGGGAGCGGGCTGCGCTGTGCGCCGCGGTTGTTTTGCTGCCTCTTCTCTTGAGGGGAAGGGCTTTGTGTGCCTGCGGCAATTCAAAGCGCAGAATTAATCGTCCTCCTTCCCCATCACCATTTGTCCGTTTATATTTGACTTTCAGGCTGCTGGGGATTGCATGGCTCCTGAGGAGGCTGTGGGAGGCATTACTCCACAGCTGTGAGTGGGATGGTGGCTACTCGCATTTGTAACCCACAAGTGGTTTAATAGAGGAGAAGCAGAAGACCAGAGCTCCTTGTTTCAGCCCCTGGTACTATGTGCTTGTATGAAAACAGTAGCTTTTGCCATACAAAATCTGGAAGTTCTCTGTGTAATACTCCCCAAATGCTTGCCTCCTCATAAATAAAAAAACCCAGTAACTTCAAAGTCATCTCTGGGGATTCCAAAATCCATGAGGTGGAAAAAAAATATCTTGACTGCTTTGTGAAGTCTGCCAGTCTTAAATGACGTGTTGTTGGAGGAGGAAAACTGGCATGCAATTCTGGAGTCTGAATGGAAAAATACTGAGCAAGTGGTATTTCGCAAAATATACCATCCTGGAGAGCTACTAGGAAATTTGGAAGCATGTGTGGTGGGATCAGCAGGAGAAAAGGAGGAGAACTTCAGTCTGACTGATGAATGTCAGTTCAGGATGACGCATCCAGCACCGCTGGCAATGTTATTGCCCCCAAAGTTGGTATAACCGGGCAGGACAGCCCTCCTGTGTGCAAGAGAAAGTTCTTATGAAAGGCCTGGCTATAAATTTAAAGAGCATGAAGACCAATTTCCATGTTACTTCTCAGATTTCCCTCAAGTCTTCACCTTTCTTATTCCCCCATCTTTTAAAAGGTGTTAACATCTGATTGCATGGCAGTCAACAGCCGAGCTCCAGCTACTGGTCTTCCTGTTCATGAGGGAGTTATATTTATTATTTTTAATTTTGCTGTAAGTCTAAAACATGGAACATTCAGAGCTCCTGCCTCTGCTGCAGTTCCCACCAGCACATTTTGCAATTGCTACGGTGTCTGTGCTTGCAGGGTTGTTTGGCTCCAGGACAAAATCTTCAGGTAAGCTGTCCTGCGATATGTTACCTGGATTTTCCAGATTTCCTAATTCCAGAGTGGCAGCTTACATGAAATACTTTGCACTGAACAACCTGATGTTTTCTGATTAAACTTTTTTTTGGTAATACAATTTCTGATCAGCTGCAGTTCTTCTTATTTCCCAGGTCCCAAAATTTAACCACAACAATACCCCTGTTGACCTAAGCAGTTCAATTTGTGCCTTATGTGTGATTTGATATTGGAATTCAAACCATTTATTTTTTTTCTTTTACAAGCCTGAAATAAATAATTTTTTGTGGCTTAATATCATGATAAATTCACAGTATCTCAAATTAATTTGTCAGATTTATGAAACATCTCCTTTCATTATTAGAAGGACTGAAGATTTTGTAATGTGAGATAATAATACAGTTCTCGCATCAACAGCAAGTTTCATTGTTCTAGTTAATGACTGAAGGGTTAGATCTTCAACTGCTGTGAAGTGGCATATTTCCATTTAATCCCATAGAGCAGATTGCTTTACAGAAGCTAAGAGTCTGTCCTGAGTTAGGCACTACCTGAAAATAACTTCGAGGAGGCATCTGAAGTAAACAGGTGCTTGGACATAATGGCTGCCCAGGAAAAAGAGTCAAAGTAGTTTTCATTAGGGTAAAGCGAACTTCAGCAAGACTAAAATTGCAAAAAATAGTTTGTGATTCTGATCATTTAGCTGTAGCCTCGCAAAAACGGAATCACCATAAAGAGGCTTTGGATGAGCTCCCTAAAGCAATAGAAGTTTCATCTGTCCCTAAGGTACATCTGCAGTGGGATTTATGGTATGTATGTTGCATAATAGCCTGCTCTTTTGTGGGGAAAAAATATCTTAGGTTAGTGAGCTGCTACATTTTCGATCGGGGAGTATACCAGAATGGTGTTTTTTAATATTTGTTGTCCTGTTTCGGTCTTGTAGTTTTTTATTACACAAAATTTACCCTAAAGTGATTGACAGCTGCATCTTAGAATATAGCTACAGTACAGCAAAATTAGATCAGTGAATATAATAAACAATACTGCATTTAGAGGCTCAGATCAGACTGAGCTACAAGTCATCCATCTTCTGACTATAATAGGTTATCTTATGCTTTTGCATTGCATTAAACATATTAAAAATTGACTTGTGAGATTTTTTAAAATAAAATGAGATGTTTTAGTAGGTAATGGAAAAGTGAGGCTGAAGTTCCCTGGTTTTCTACCCACATAACCCTTATAATTAGATTTTATCCGTAATAGTCAGTGTTTCTGAAATCATGGGTTACTTCTTGATCCCTGCAATATACTTGGAATCTTTAAAATTATGCAATTATGAAATTACGTCTGTCACTCATGTTAGATTTGTGTTAGGAGAACTCTAAAAAATACTGTGCGTTTACAGCATTTGGGGTGCTCTCCACTTTCTGGAAGTGTTTTTTTTCAGTGAAATAATGTTTTTCCTACTTTTTGTGACGAGTCTACTAATGTCAAGAACATAGTACTACACATGTGGAAATGGATTCCTGCTTATGTTTTCATTTCCAGAATTTATCTGTGATGCATTTGCAGTTATTGATTAAACACACTTAAAATGGTAGGTTTGCATTGGCTTTGCAGTTCTGTAATCTTATTAACTTTTTTTTCATTTTTTTTCCCTCCAAGGGAGTAAATTGATTTATATGAGCATGCTGCTAATATTATAATTCCTTGTCTAGCCCCTTGGGTTCTAATGTTTTTTAAACACAGTACAATTATGGGAAACATTATATTGGAATGACAACATAAATCATCCCCATAGGAGTCTGAGCAGTCTGGGGAGTAATCGTATAGAGCCCTGCTGAGGTAAATAAGAACAGTAATTTGAAATAAATAAAAGACCAATGGTGCTAATGTGGATATCTCAAGAATATCATTAAGTTTGTAATGACAGTGTTTACTTGGTGTAATGATATTGGATGTAGTGTAATGCTGCTGCATAAATCATAACTTTATAGTTCACGAACCCATCTCTTTTTCTTCAGAGAGTATGTAAGGTTGGCTGTGTTTCCACATCTTTCCTTCAAACACCAGCACTTTGTCGAAGAGTATATGCACACGTGAAAGTTCTAGAGAACTTTGGTTAAATTTGGTTCAACAAATATTGAAATTCCAGGAACAAAAATATGCTTATGGGGATAATTTTGTTCTTTGCTTCCTGTTTCTTACCATAGTCAAGAGTGTCAGAGAGAGTAGGGAAATTGGGTAATAAAAATACTTTCATTTGACATTCATCCACATACAGCAGTGTTGTTGTTTGGGTCGGAAAGGGGTCTTAGACCACTTTGCACTTGAATACAGTGTGAATTTGGCAGCTGGGCAGCCTAGAGGGCTTCCTCTCTTGCAGTAGCTTCTTCACCAGTCCTTAAATCTCATTGATGCTCCAAGCTAATGTGCCTTCCTTGACCTGCAGGGGAATTAAAGTATGCGTTTAGAACACAAAATGAAAACAATTAATCTGAAAAGGAACTACTCCAGGGATTTTTGTCAATCTTTGTTTTTTTAATGTGTGCAAATTAGATAGTAGAAAATACTTAAAGAATATGATCTTTTCATAGATGGTTTATTCCCCCAAAATAAATTCAACAATATCATACGAATGAAAGTATAATTTATTTTTGAAAAATAAAATACATTTTTAAAGGAGAAATTTATCTTCTATGAGGTTTTTTTTGCACATGCTGGAGAACATGCATGTAAAGCAATTTGTATAATCAAAAGCATGCTGTGTTTATGCAAAAAATGAATACTGTTCATTGCATAAATGCAGCCAAACTTCTAGAACACATTTTTAAAAATTTGATAGTGTTAACTTTTTAAATAATTTCTGAACAATCTTTGAACAAGTTTAGACTTTGTGCAGTGTGTATCTCAGATTTATGTGCTGCAGGTATAGATATGACACTACTTTTCAGTGATATGAGTGCTATCAGTACAAGGTCTAAAAGTTTCTAGGAGAAATGCTTCTGACATTGGGGACTTCAGTGCTGCTTGGACAAGTCAAATTGGCGTGGGTTCCTTTTGAAAGTGGAAGTCACTTCGGCTTAATTTTGCTTTTTGTTTTTAAAAAGCAATAAAACTTTAAAATAGTTTATATGAGAAGCTTATTGAACAGGCCTTTTTATATATTATGTTTTAAAATGTTACTAATAGATTATATAGGGGAATTAAAGACATAAAGGACGTCTCCAGAAAAGGCACACAAGGTCTCAGTCTGTCTCTGTCCTCATCCTCCATTGCAAGTATCTCCTTCTGTTACTGTATATGAGCGTAGTGCCCCTTTTGTGGAACATCTTGTGGAAATCTTGACTGACAGATGCATGCAGCTTTTTCTTATTCATAAATACATTCATTGCATTATCAGCAATTCTTACAAGTGGCAAAACTTTTTCGTTAGGTTTTACTTTGGGTTTTGAGTGAGTTCTGTTCTTCTCGTTGAATACATGTGTACAGCAACGCAGTTTGATTTTCAAATGTTGAAGTACTGATTGGACAGTGCTATAGATATGATTTTGACACACAGTTTTCTGTTTTTTCCAATGGGCTGGACCAGGCTCAAATGGATTTCAAAAGTCTCCACTTTAAATACTCATATACTCAGGCAATACAGTAGTGCATGAATGTGATTGTCATTTCTACTTGTGCTCTCAGGACTCAAAACTACAGGTATCAAAACAAAAGTAACATTTCCAGTCATGGCTAATCTTGTTAACTATATTTATTTGTCTGGCTCCAGATACGAATTTGCAGGATTGTTTAGCTCAGAAAGTTGATGCAAGTGAAGTATTTTGTGCCATTCCCCAAGCCTTTGGTGCTTCAGTGGGGCGGAGTCTATCAGTATTCACACGTCTGTCCATTTCAGAAAGGCATTATGTAACTTTTTGACTAAATTGTACAAATAATTTCTTTAAAATGTCTGCATTTTATGTATTTCTTCCATATTGTTTCATAATCAAATATATATGTTATAGGTGTATTTGCTACGTATGATAACATATACCAGTTTTTAGATTTTATTCTCTTCAGTTTTTCATGATTTTATGTTTGCTGACCATATTCAGCATGTGTTTCTGATTTTTTTAATTAAATTAAAATACTGTATAAATCTACTTGTATTTTTAAGAAATGTATTTTTAAAATCTAAACCCAATAATACCTGGTAAAACTAGGTAAAGAAGATGAAAGATGAGGTTTGTTGTATATTTTGGCTTTATAAGTCATTGCAGATGTGCAGAGGGTGCAGTGGGAAGAGAGAAGGGAATACTCACCTTTTCAGAAAGGTATCAGTAGCTATATAGGTGGTCAGGGTCAACCATGCATTGGTAACTCTCTTGCAACACCAGCTGTCCTCCTTTCCGAACACTTGGAACTCAGGGCTTGTAAGTTCTGCACTCAACTCTCTTTCAATTTATTTTGTGACCATGAAGGTGTAGCTGCATTTTTCTGGGTTTCTTGTTTTATTTCCAGCTGTCTGCTTTTTCTGTTTGAACTGTAAGCTTTAGTGGTAACAATGATGTGCATTTTCACTATATGTTTTCCCATATCCCTGGTGCAGTAGACCAAATATTTATTTAGCCACATCAGTGGCTAGAGGTCACACCTCATTCAAAAAGTGCAGGTTATAATTTTGGCTCAAACATGCCTGATTTTTGACTTCTGGATTTTACTTTGCAGTGAGAAAAACCACCGTGAGTATTGTCTAGAAATTATTTTTTGAAATTTGTATTCAGTAAAAATTTGCTGCAAGCATATCTAATGCCATCCTGTTGGAGCCACAGTATGCCTGGAATGGGTGTCAGTGAAAATTGGGCATCTTCTGTTCTAGTATGTACAAGTTCTGCTGTGTGCTGTTCTGTCAGTGGTGTACGTAAGCTGTCACCAGTATTGCAGAAGGCAGCGTGACTAATGTCTGTCACTTGTGGCTCATTCATTTTTGGTCTTTTTCCAAGAGTACCTGTAGCTGGTTTCCAAGAGTAAAAGTGGCTCATGCAATTACACTCCAGATTCTTAATCTAGGAATTTGATCCTGTTGGGCTATTTCAGCCAACTGTCAAAGTGTCAGAAACTCAGAGATACTCAGTTCCCACAAATTTCATGAAAACAGGCTGGTAGAATTAGAAGGACCCTAAGTTGGCAATTTAAACGTAACCTTTCTTAGGCATGAAAGAATTCATATGAGAGGAAGACATAAGTACCCAGCTTCAACAGAAATTGCATGCAGAGACTGGGTCTTGCACACCATAAAATCTGTCTTTCAGCCAGAACTTGATTTCCATGTGGATTTTCTGTTGTCTAACAAGGCACAAGCTATGGTTGCAGCATTTCCTGCATTTATAATACCACTTCTTGGTCTGGGACGTTTTATTGTATTATAAGGATTAAACTCACTTAGCAGACTTAGTATGCTTCAATTAAAAAGTCAGCCAGTTAGAAGAGACGTGTTAACTGGAGACTAGGCATAGTAGTGGGGGTATGTGACAGAAATGTGTCCAGTTCTGGGCTCCCCAGTTCAAGACGGGGAACTACTGGAGGGAGTCCAGCGGAGGGCTACAAAGATGATTAGAGGACTGGAGCATCTATCTTGTGAGGAAAGGCTGAGAGAGCTGAGTCTGTTTAACCTGGAGAAGACTGAGAGGGGATCTTCTCAATACTTACCAATATCTAAAGGGCAAGTGTCAAGAGGATGGACCCAGACTCTTTTCAGTGGTGCCCAGCAACAGGACAAGGTGCAATGGAAACAAACTGGAGCACAGGAAGTTCCATCTGAATATGAGGAAAAACTTCTTCACTCTGAGGGTGACAGAGCACTGGAACAGGCTGCCCAGAGAGGTTGTGGAGTCTCCTTCTCTGGAGATATTCAAAACCTTCCTGGACGTGATCCTGTGCAACCTGCTGTAGGTGAACCTGCTTTAGCAGGGAAGTTGGACTAGATGATCTCTAAGAGGTCCTTTCCAACCCCTACTGTTCCGTGATTCTGTGTGAATGGGACATTGCTTCTTGGTGGCAGCAAGTTGTTAAGCTGTTTTTGGAATATATTGTACAACTTCATGTTTGAGTGAGGAAATGCCATCTGAAGGGATTGTGTTAGACACTAGCTGGGAGTGTTTTAGAGGAGGCACTTGGAGTAGACAGATGCTGAGATATAATGGCTGCACAAGAAAAAGAGGAAAAGTAATTTTCATTAGAGTAAAGCAAACTTAAGATTTTTAGGAGAGGAGTTCCAGATACTACCAAGGAAATATTGTTGAAAAAAATGCCAGTATTGCATATTAATACTGTATGTATTAAATGCTCTGATTTCATTGTGAAAAGCATCTAATCATCAGGAAAATGTCAACAGTTTTATTTGTTGCTTAGAAATTTGGAAAGAAGCAATAGGTGATGCTAATAAGGCTGTCCACTTGGACCCTGCAAACCCTGTAAGTAATCATGGTATGAACTGTATGTTCTAACATTTAATTTCTATTAGTGCTTGAGTTTATTCATTTAGCTATTACTGATTTCCTAGAAATTATTAATCTAGTCTGCTGTATTTGTTATAAGAGAGCACTACTTTGACTAGCTTTTAGATAGTGGCACTGTACTCAAAATAAGCCTAGTTATATTCATGTAAAATATTTTATTATGTAAAGTGGGGAAAATGAGATTTTGGTAGAGGAATATTTGCAGATTTAAATTCTTATATCTCAAATTTTCCAGGTAAATGGAAGACTTTTCCTCTTACATGTATTGACATGGTTATGTGGTGTAGATCTGTCAAAGCCACCTTCAAACTACTGAGCTTGGGTACTGGGAAAAGACATGAAAATCCAGGGTTTAACATAGGCTCAGAAGATTAGTATATTTTTGCATCACCAGCCTATACTGAGCTCTGAGTTGCACAGCTTAACTTCTTCCAGTACTGGAGGTAACTGGAGGCATATGTCTACAAAGTCATAAGAGTTTGTGGTGCAGACATACTTTAAGTGACATGGTCATGTAAAAAATGGGCTTACTGATGTAGATTTGTAGTGGTGCAGTCACACAGCAAGCATGATAACTGCTTGAACAGTTACAGTAAGAAATGCTAGGATTGTGTAAAACACAAAGCATCCAGAATTGGTCTGGGATATTACTATTTAAGTAGAAAAGGTGTAGCAGATAGTCCTCTTGTTGTCAGAAACGTGACATTATGCTTCTTGGTGCACACTGGCCAGATGTATACTGTTTTTAACCAGAGCTGGCTCTGTTTAACTCCTACTCATGCACTAAAAAGAACCTGCTAGATGGTGGCTTTGAGGCTTCTGTCTGCTTCAGAGGCATCTTTACAGCTTTAGTCTGCACATGAAAAAGGTGCTGTAAAACAATCCTTACCTTCAGAATGGAACAAACTGAGCCTGCTGTTATGCTTTGGTTTACAGGATACATACTGTATCAGAGCTCTTGTGCGGAGTACTGTAAAGCAGAAAAAGAGATACTACAGCCTCAGGCTTAATCCTTCTCATGTCTGTGCTTTAATCATAAGGGGGGCTATCATAAATAATCTTATGGCAAAAGGGAGCCTGCAGCCTTTGGAAAAAATGAAGACCATGAAAAGGTATGGAAATTATAGTTTGTTTTGCTTCTCATGCTGTGTTTAAAAAAAGAAAATGTGAGGTAAAATTAGACTTCAGTTTAAGCACTTGCGTATCTTTTCTAAGCCACTGTTTATGCTGAAACTGGAATGGACCTCAGATGCTTTTGGTTCTTCAGTTTTGATTTGATCTAATCTTCTCATATTGTGTTTAAGTAAAAGCTTTGTTTCTGGATCACCTTTCAGTTACAATTCCACATCCTTCCTGCAGTAACCAGTAGCACTTGGTTAAAAAAACACAAGCCTTACCAAAGCAGAATGCTCCTCAGCACATGTAGTTCTCCCTGGGGAGAAGATAAGGAACAAACAACGTGTGACAGATGCTAGTCACATTGCTATGTGTAGTACTGGAAGACATTCAGATACTACTGTGATAAATGTGATATAAAAACATGCATAAAACAAAACAACAATAGAAAGGCCATATATGGCAACTGGACTGAATTAGCTGTTGACCATCACTATCTGCTTTCTGAACTCCATTTTATTCACCGTAATCTGCCTGTTTAATAAATGTTTTCCCATTACCTCAGCCATTCTCTGAAAACAGCTGTCCTTCAGAGGAGGATACCAGTGGAGATTTTACAGTGAATGTAGCCCTTCAGTGGGACCAAGGGAATGATTATTATAGTTTGAAATCAATGGGAAGCTTACAGTGATTTTCCAGGATATACTGATGTGATGAGGCATTGAAATTTGAGCTGATAATCCTCTGAAAACTTGAGATAATATCAATGATGAAAGAATGCCAGCCCAGAAAGAACTGTCATTCTGATACTACCCTCCACTGTGACACACATGATTTTCTAAAGTTGAAATTGGTTTAGAGTCGACTGAAAGAAGAGTTGCAAACGTAGGATGGAAATAAATTGAGACTGCCAAAGAATTGGGAGTGTCTTTTGTTTCTGGCAGCATGACTAACTACGGTATTTTGGTTTTAAGGAGGAAAAGGAATTACGCGTAGATGGAACATTATCATTAAGGTTAAAATTAAAACTATTAAGAATATGAAGATTTATGGTTACTGAGCAGTGTGTGTGCACACATAATAATAATACAGCATCAGTGGAACAGTTCTAGACAATTCACAGAGTAAAACGGTTGATCAGTAAAGTATCAAACCTGGGTTTTCGTCACCTCCCAACACATCTGGGAATCCGTAAAGAAAATACATTTTGAAATAAATGAGAGTCGATCTTTATTGCATTCCTCCTCTTCCCCCCCCCCCCCCCCACTTTTGTGTTTCAAGAAGGACCCATGAGTCTTTCCAACTCTGTTTGTATTAGCTGCATATTACTTGGCATGGGACAATATTATAGCATCATAGGCATTTTTGCAGGTGAGAAATTCAAGTTGCATTTATATGAAACACACTAAATGGAAATTTGGAAAGTCCTTCAGGAAAACGTCAAGCTAGTTTACTGAAGGTTACACTTCTTTTACTACAGGAATAATTGATTTTGGAATAGTTCTTACAAGCAGACCTTAGAAGGCAGATCATGGCATTCCAACAGCAAGATAAACCTTTTCCATCTGAATTTATTGTTATGAGATTGTTATTACCTACACTGGGCAGATAAGACATCTGTTTCTATGTTGCCAGCATGGCCAGTGATGACGAAGTATTTGAAATGTAAATCACTCTTTAAAGT
This sequence comes from Grus americana, assembly GCF_028858705.1. NCBI lineage: Eukaryota > Metazoa > Chordata > Aves > Gruiformes > Gruidae > Grus > Grus americana. The sequence goes on along the minus strand of NC_072852.1, from coordinate 30,589,191 downwards.
TAAAGGAATGAAGTCACCTTGCTGGCTGGGAATTGAAGATATGATTACAAACAGTCTTGCCAAACTGAATGATTGGATTTAAAGCTGTGAAGGAGCAACACGGAAGAATATGCTTAATTTTAAACACAAAAGTAATTTTATAGAATTCAGTGTGACTTAAAATTAATTATATGCTCCCTAGAACCAATGTTTTAACTCTAATCTTTTTGCAATTGGACTTTAACACATACATCTGGAGTGTTTCAAGTTCATTTGCTAGATAGCTTGCAATTTTCATATGCTGCTGATTACAGTATAGGATTGTGTTGGAAGTACTCTGGTAATTAATGTGCAATTAGTAAATAGACACTTTACGTCTAACACTCTATGAAAGCACAGAAAATCTGTAGAGAATTTTCTGTTATTTCACAGAGCAGATGTAGCATAGTGAGCATGTATTCTGCCTTCCCAAAAATGCCTTTCCAGTATGCTTTGTCCTTGGTCTGGAGGCAAAAGATGTAGAAATACAAGGTCCACCTAGCACCCATAGATAGTTATTTGATTGGACTGCTGAGACTCAAAGTACCAGTGCAGTATGAGGACCCGTTGATTAAGGCTGTAAGATTTGCTCAGGAAACTAGCTAGTTTTCACAGGTCAAGTGATTCTTGATCACCACTGACATCACATGTATTAAAACTGGACAGATGGACACCTATTTCTTGTTATTAATCCCTCAAGGAATCAGCAGTGATGGTGTTTGCAATCTGCTATCTGTGGCTTCTCCACACGCTCAAGCTTATTCAAGGAATTATTGCTATGTTATTATGCATTTAATTCCATACTGCTGATAATCTAGTTAAAAATTCAGTTCTTTTCCCATTAGCAGGCCTTTCAACTGTCCAAGAAAAGTTGCCAGTTTGTTGATGTGGAGGACTTCTCTTGTCTTAAAATGGCATATTTCTATGATAAGTGAGAACTTATATGATTGTATAGGGAAGTAAAGAGCTTATCTGAAATGAACAGTCAGAAAAAGCTTTCATCTTTTATGGTTTTCCTTTTTGGCAATAAGAGCCCCTGGTTATTCCATTTTTTTTCCCAGAGGCCATGGGATTGTCATAGTAGCATCACCCACAGGATCTGTATGTAGATAATCCTTTCACATGCAGAACTTTATAGCACTACTTTTCTCCAATGCAGATCCTGCAGTGGATAATCAAGGGCTAAGAATATACCTGTAAGGAGACAAAGAGATGTGGCTTAGGTGTTGCACACTATTCTCAAATATTTTTGAAGAAGATAATTCACCTCTTGCTTACACAGATCTTCCTTTATGATGGGAATTTCCCCTATAAAAAGTGCTGGGAGGCAGAATGAGGAAAAATGCTGGTGTGTTGCTGGATGCAGGGGAAGGGTTTATGCTAACTGAGCAAACCTCTAACAAAACCCAAAGAATATGCAGACTCATGTGCCGTATTGCTTTTTTGGGGTAAACATTACCTCATAAAAAAGAATGATCTGTATGCCAGCCCCCTTGTGATAGTGCTTTTTGAATTAGATGAGATGAACAAGCTAATAAAATTGCACTTGATACAGCAATAATATTGGGCAAGTTGACACAGAGGAAGATTAACCTATTGAAATTTTAGCAAAACTGGTAATCTAAAATTTCTTCTGAGAGCAGGTGGATATTAATGATGAAGCAGTGAATGCAAGGGGTAGAAACTCTATATAGAAGCTCTATATGACTGTCATCAGCTCAAGTGGAAATGGACATTCTATTAATTGCCGCTGAGCTGACATTTAGTAACTTCTGAAAATTTCTTCTCTCCCTGAAAAAGATTAATGTCACCTCTGAAATTAGTAGTATCCTTTAACTAACTTTAGCTTTATGCCAGTATATTTTTCCAAAGCTTTTTGAAATGTACCAATCCCATGCAATCTGATTTGAATCCAAAGATGCGAAAATAGATGCTATAATCAGGAACTAAATTTAAAAAAAAAAAAAAGTCTTTGATGTCATTATAAAAATGATTGATTTTAATTTAAAAGCTTTCATTTGAACTTACCACCTGTGAGCTGATGTGATGAACTTTTCAAACATCAGTGTGGTTAGATTGAGATGTGCATTGGCTTGATCTTTCAGTTTGCTTCTTAAGGAATTTGACCAATCACGTATGTGCATTGTGATTAGAAATGCACACAAAAAAGAAGGATGAGAAAAACTAAGTTGCTGGTCTGCTAATAGCCTGCTGCTTTTTCAGTGTGGCTCCGCTCTGCATTTCAGTAATCTCAGTTAGACCATTAGATAAACAAATGTGGTGAGTGATGAAATAAGGCTGTAAGCATCTTCAGTTCCTGTAACAGGTCAGAACTGGTCTTTCAGTTTTTGCGATACTGAGTCCTGATTCAGAGAGAGGTTTTTTTATAGCTTGCTAGCCGAGTAAAATGCATTATTTCTTTGAGAACAAGCACAGTCTTTGACTAAAAGCTGCTTAATTGATAGCTTTAAATGAAAATTTAGTAAGGAAATGATTGTTAATACTCCTGTAACTTCTTTGTTGTGTTAAAAGGCCATAAACGAGGCTGCAAAGTGGAACAATGAATAGTTCTGATCTCCCATAGGAATAGTGTTATGAAAAAAAGAGCCAGGCCAGGCTGTTACACTAGCAAGCGTTTAAGAATCAGTTTGTCTTTTGCTTATGCCAGAGAGTGATAAAAAGTAATTTTATAAAGCTAGGTAAATATACTGTCCTTCTGTGGCTTTTTTGTGCCTTGGAAGCTGTTCTGTTTAAGCTGACTGTTCTTTTCATATTTCCCACAACTGAGAATTTCTTTTCAGAAAACTGAATGTTTACAATAAAACTGCATCTACCACTATGCTGGCCTTAAATGTAGTCATATCTCACTGAAAGTGAAATTGTAGCACTTGTTTACTGAGAACAGAATTAGGTAAGCCTGGTTTTGGTTTGTGTTTTGTTTTTTTTTTTTTTCTTTTAATATAAAGCCACACTAAGGTTGAATTAGTATGTCTTATTTTATGTATATTTGCCAGTGCTTTTACATAAGTAAAATTAGTTTTTAGTAAAACAGTCACTTGGTGGAGACAGATGCTGTTTTGTCCTGAAGGGAAGCTCTGTACCTCAGCTATTACCCTTTATTGTTGAGAGTTGTTCTCAGGTTGGAATTTCTATCATCAGACTAACATGTTGCAACAGTTCCTTATATATAAAACATAATCTGCTGAGGTAATGTATATGAATTTAGCTTCTCAATATGACAATTTTGATGCACGAATATTCCTCAGTTGTTTTCTCTTAGCTCTATCCTAAAATTTTTGTGTGTGGTAGATGGATGTGATACTGATTTTTATCTGCTGCATGATACCTAGTTGCTATGGCTACCATTTTATCTAGAAACTATGGCAAGATTGTGAACAATTAAAATAAAGCTAAATTAGGAATGAGTATTCTGTGGTTTAAATGTTGATCCAAATAAGTACACTTGTTTGTCTCCCTGTATTTGAGAAGAGCTTATAAATAATGCTTTTCTGAAACAAACAGCAACATAAGTATCATTTTTGGGGTAAATAAAACCATCATTAAAACACAGTTCACACAGTGCAAAACATCTTACAATAAATATCAAAACCTGAAATACTCCTCTTTCACAATGTAGTTATACCAATATGTGCATCATCTCTGTTATTTAGGTATTGATCTCATGGTTTACCATTAGATTATTTCAATAGTGATGGCACAAATATCATAGAAGAATTTCTTTGTAACATCTCATCTAAATCGACCCTCCTTCAGCTTAAACCCATTACCCCTTGTCCTGTCACTACACTCCCTGATAAACAGTCCCTCATCAGCTTTCCTGTAGGCCCCTTCAGGTACTGGAAGGCCGCAATTAGATCTCCCCAGAGCTGCCTTTTCTCCAGGCTGAACAATCCCAACTCTCTCAGCCTGTCCTCACAGGAGAGGTGGTCCATCCCTATGATCAGCTTCGTGGCCCTCCTCTGGACTCGCTCCAACAGCTCCATGTCTCTCCTGTACTGGGCCCCCCAGAGTTGGATGCAGTACTCCAGGTGGGGGTCTCACAAGAGCGGAGTAGAGCAGCAGGATCACCTCCCTCAACCTGCTGGTCACATCTCTTTTGGTGCAGCCCAGGACATGGTTGGCTTTCTGGGCTGCAAGCGCCCACTGCTGGCTCATGTTGAGCTTCTCATCAATCAATACCCCCAAGTCTTTCTCCTCGGGGCTGCTTTCAATCCATTCCTTGCCCAGCGTATAGTCGTGCTTGGGATTGCGCCGACCCATGTGCAGGACCTTGCATTTGGCTTTGTTGAACTTCATGCAGTTCGCACGGGCCCACCTCTCCAGCTTGTCAAGGTCCCTCTGGATGGCATCCCTTCCCTCCAGCATGTCGACCGCACCACACAGCTTGGTGTCGTTGGCAAACTTGCTGAGGGTGCACTCGATCCCACTGTCCATGTTGCCAACAAAGATGTTAAACAGTGCCAGTCCCAGTACCGACCCCTGAGGAACGCCACTCATCACTGATCTCCACCTGGACATTGAGCTGTTGACCACAACTCTTTGAGTGCGACCATCCAGCCAATTCCTTATCCACCGAGTGGTTCATCCATGGAATCCATGTCTCTCCAATTTAGAGACAAGGATGTCGTGCGGGACAGTGTCAAATGCCTTGCACAAGTCCAGGTAGATGACGTCAGTTGCCCTGCCCTTATCCACCAATGCTGTAACCTCATCATAGAAGGCCACCAAATTTGTCAGGCACGATTTGCCCTTAGTGAAGCCATGTTGACTGTCACCAGTCACCTCCTTATTTTCCATGTGCTTGAGCATAGTCTCCAGGAGGGTCTGCTCCATAATCTTGCCAGGCACGGAGGTGAGACTGACCGGCCTGTAGTTCCCTGGGTCTTCCTTTTCTTCCTTTCTTAAAAATGGGGGTTATGTTTCCCCTCTTCCAGTCGGCAGGAACTTTGCCAGACTGCCTGGACTTCTGAAATATGATGGCGAGTGTCCTGACCACTTCATCCGCCAGTTCCCTCAAGACCTGCGGAGGCAACTCATCAGGTCCCATGGACTTGTGCACCTTCAGGTTCCTTAGATATTCTCGAACCTGATCTTCTCCTGCAGTGGGCGGTTCTACATTCTTTCAGTCCCTGTCTTGTGTGACCTGGGCAGTGTGGCTCAAGCATTTGCCAGTGAAGACTGAGGCAAAGAAGTTGTTGAGTACCTCAGCCTTCTCCATATTCTGGGCAACCAGGTCACCCGTTTCATTCCGGAGGGGACCCACATTTTCCCTCGTCCTCCTTTTATCACTGACATACCTAGAGAAGCTTTTCTTGTTGTCCTTGACATCCCTGGCCAGACTAATTTCTATCAGGGCTTTGGCTTTCCTAACCTGATCCCTGGCTGCTCAGACAGTTTCTCTGTATTCTTCCCAGGCTACCTGCCCTTGCTTCCACCCTCTGTAGGCTTCCTTTTTTTTGTTTGACTTTGCCGAGGAGCTCCTTGTTCATCCACGGGGGCCTCTTGGTGTTTTCGCTTGACTTCCTCTTTGTTGGGATGCATCGCTCCTGAGCTTGGAGGAGGTGACCCTTGAATATTAGCCAGCTGTCTTGGGCCCCTCTTCCTTCCAGGGCTTTGTCCCATGGTATTCTACCAAGCAGATCCCTGAAGAGGCCAAAGTCTGCTCTTCTGAAGTCCAGGGTAGTGAGCTTGCTGCGCGCCCTCCTCGCTGCCCTCAGGATCCTGAATTCCACCATTTCGTGGTCACTGCAGCCAAGGCTGCCCTTGAGCTTGACATCCCCTACCAGGCCCTCCTTATTGGTGAGAATAAGGTCCAGCATGGCACCTCTCCTCATCAGCTCCTCTATCACTTGGAGGAGAAAGTTGTCATCGACACATTCCAGGAACTTCCTGGATTGCTTGGTGCTCAGCTGCGTTGTCCCTCCAACAGATGTCGGGGTGGTTGAAGTCCCCCAAAAGGACCAGGGCTTGTGAGCATGAGGCTGCTCCTGTCTGCCTATAGAGGGCTTCATCTGCTCGGTCCCCCTGGTCAGGCGGCCTGTAGCAGACCCCCACTATGATGTCCCCTGCCCCAGCCCTCCCTTTAATCCTGACCCATAGGCTCTCGGTGGGCTCCTCATCCATCCCCAGGTGGAGCTCCATGCACTCCAGCTGGTCATTGACATAGAGGGCAATGCCCCCTCCTTGTCTGCCCTGCCTGTCCTTCCTAAAGAGCCTGTACCCTTCCATCCCAAGTCATAGGAGCTATCCCATCATGTCTCTGTAATGCCAATAAGGTCATAGCCTTGCAGGCACACACACGTCTCCAGCTCCTCTTGTTTATTCCCCATGCTCCATGCGCTCGCGTAGGAGCATTTCAGTTGTGCCCCTGATGAGGCTGACTTATTGGCTGGGGTGGCTGGAATTCTTTTGATGTATCTTCCCAGTGTTATCCTGTTGGTTCCTGTTGCATCTGGAGCCCCTGGCTCATCTCCTCTAGGCTTCGAGCGTGCTGTAGTGCATCCAGCACGTCTCTGGGCAGTAGGCTGAGGGCCCTCGCCAGTGCCCCGTCCCTCCAACCTGGGCACATCATCCCACAACATGTCCCTGACAAGCCTGATGTTATCCCCCTCCCTCTTTGAGACTAGTTTAAAGCTCTGTTGATGAGCCCCGCTAGTTCCTGGGCAAAGATCCTCTTCCCCCTCTGAGAGAGGTGAATCCCATCAGGGTTCATCAGGCCTGGTGCCGTGTAGGCTGTCCCGTTGTCAAAGAACCCAAAGTTGTGGCGTTGACACCAGCCACAGAGCCATGCATTTATGAACTGTGTCCGCCTGTTCCTCCCAACATTGCTGCCCTCAACTGGAAGGAGGGAGGAGAATATTACCTGCACTCCCAAATCCTTCAGTGACTGTCCTAAGAGCTTGAAGTCCCTTTTGACTGCTTTTGTGGTACGTGTCTCTGCTTCATCCCCACCTGCATGGAGGAGCAGCAGTGGGTAAATGCGGAAGAATGGGGAAGTCAGATGTGTATCTCAAGGGGATTTGATTTTGGGTGAGAATAGACAATGAATTAAATTGTATGACATTAACTGCTATATAATACTGTATATCATTACTTCTATAGTGGCTGTATGCTCTATCAACGTATTACAGTCGGAATCACCCAGAATAACAAAGAGTGAACTTCGATGAAATTGTGCAAAGTGCAGCCATGATAGAACCGGACAAGCGCAACAATAATGGAACCAGAACTGGATTTAGCATGCAACAATCCAACATCACACAACGTTTTTCCTGCCCTGAAGGCCTGTTACAACAAGTGAAGCCCAAAGGCATGGACTAAATTAACTCAATAAACATTTTAGAGAGACAGCCTGTAGACTAAAGGAATGATATCTGTGTGTATATATCAAAAGACAGGAAAGGTGGTAGTGATTAACTGGAATGTATTAGAAAGTGTGGGCCCTGGGCACGACACAGATGGTAAAGAATAAGGGCTTGATACTGTCCTGGTTTTGGCAGAATAGAATTAATTTTCTTTCTGGTAGCTGGTATAATGCTGTGTTTTGGATTTAGTATGAGAATAATGTTGATAACACACTGATGTTTTTGTTGTTGCTAAGCAGTGAAGGACTTTTCAGCTTCTCATAATAGCCTGCCAACGAGAAGGTGGGGGTGCACAGAAGTCAAGTGAGCTCTTTTCAAAATTTCTTTTAGAATCCATTGTATCTGCTATAAAATTAGACCACAGGCTAACTCAGACCCAGTGGCTGCAAGATTAGAGAAAACAAAGTTACAGTTAAGGCATAAGTCTTGTTCATTCCTACATTAGACCATTTCTGCAAATGAAATCTGACTTCTACTGCAATAAAACAATTACAACAAAGTGGCAAATTCTGGCCAAAGATTTTGTTTGGAAACACTTATTACAAAGTTATTTGTCACTAAAGTACTTCAAACCTTTCAAGTACCACACTAGATTAATTCTACAGTGTTACAAGCATTGAATGAAAACCTGTATTCTGAAAAATACCATTTTCAGTTTGATGAGGCATTGGAGATCAAGCCAACAGAAACTTTATGAAGTTTCATGAGAAGTGCAAAGTACAGCACCTGAGGCAGAAAACTTGGAAGCATCACAACAGACTAGGAACCAATTGGCTGAAGAGCAACCCTGCTGAAAAGCTTCTGGGGTCATAATGGTGGATCTCAAGTTGCATATAAACCAATAGAATGCCCTTATATAAAACAAGCACCACACAGATTAGGATTACAGCCAGCAAACTGCAAGAAGTGACTACATCTCTTTCTACCTGGCATTGGTGAGGCACACTTGGAATAGTGTATCAAGCTTTGTGCCACCTAGTTTCAGCAGAAAATTGAGATAACTAGACAAAATACAGCAGAGGGTTCTTGAGGCAGAGGATGAGGGGAAAAGTCTTGTTTAGTTTGACAAGGGAGAGATGAAGGCTGAGAGAAACTAACTGCAGCCTACAAGAACTAACTGAAAGGGAGTTAGAAAAATGATGGTGTCAAACTTTTCAGACAATGGCCCCAAGCTGAAGTTCATACTGGGCATTAGGAAAAACTTATTCACCAGGAAGATACTGAACCTTGGAACAGGTTACCCAGAAAGGCCATGGAAACTCCATCTCTGGAGATTTTCAAGACTCAGCTAGATGAAGTGACAGCTGACATGACTTAGATTCAGCAACAGTATTGCTACAACTGGGAGGCTGGACTAGATTACTTACAAAGATCCATTCCAACCAATATTTCTATGATTCCATGTGAAGAACTGAAAACCAGCATGTAGTCTTAAACATGCTTTCCCCTGAAGAAATAACAAGTTGTGGTGGGTTGACCCTGGCTGGGGGCCAGGTGCCCACCAGAGCCGCTCTCTCACTCCCCTCATTCACTAAACAGGGGAGAAAAGGCACAATGAAATGCTTGTAGGTCGAGATAAGGACAGGGAGAGATCACTCACTAATTGTTGTCACGAGCAAAACAGACCAAACTTAGAGAGGGAATTCATCTAATTTATTACTAGGCAAAACAGAGTAGAGGAATGAGAAAATAAAATCAACTCTTAAAACACTTCCCCCCACCCCTCCCATCTTCCCGGGCTCAACTTCACTCCCGGCTTCAACCTTCCCCCCCTCAGCGGCACAGGGGGACGGGGAATGGGGGTTACGGTCAGTTCATCTCACGGTGTTTCTGCCGCTTCTTCATCCTCAGGGGGAGGACTCCTCTCATCGTTCCCCTGCTCCAGCATGGAGTCCCTCTCACGGGGTGCAGACCTTCAGGAGCAAACTGCTCCAGCGTGGGGTCCCCCACGGGGCCACAAGTCCTGCCAGCAAACCTGCCCTGGCGTGGGCTCCCCTCTTCACGGGTCCACCGGTCCAGCCAGGAACTTGCTCCAGCGTGGGCTTCCCACGGGCCGCAGCCTCCTTCAGGTGCCTCCACCTGCTCTGGCGTGGGGTCCTCCACGGGCTGCAGGTGGAATCGCTACACCCCCTCATCCTTCCTCCGTGGGCTGCAGGGGGACAGCCTGCTTCACCATGGCCTTCACCACGGGCTGCAGGGGGATCTCTGCTCCGGCGCCTGGAGCTCCTCCTCCCCCTCCATCTGCACTGACCTTGGCGTCTGCAGAGTTTCTTACACCTTCTCACTCCTCTCTCCGGCTGCAAAAGCTCTCTCTCTCTCTCTAAGTGTTTTTCTACTTCTTAAATATGTTATCACAGAGGCGCTGATTGGCTTGGCCTTGGCCAGCGGCGGGCCCGTCTTGGAGCCGGCTGGCATTGGCTCTATCAGACACAGGGGGAGCTTCTAGCAGCTTCTCACAGAAGCCACCCCTGTAGCCCCCCCCACTACCAAAACCCTGCCACGCAAACCCAACACACAAGTCTTTTTAATTTTTTAAAACTAGAGAAAAAGGACTGCAGTTTGCATTATACAGTGAAATGTAATTAAACCAGTGCCATCTTTAGAGCTACCTTTCAGTTTTTTCAGCTATGCTAAAATGAAGCTACTTCAGCAGAGGAAAAGCTGAGATCTAAGAATCGTAACTGCAGGTAAGCACCTTTGAGAAATGGAATTCAGACCTTATTTCTCCTCTCTGCATTTCTCCACTCATCTTTGCAGCTTCTTTGAAGTCACTTCTAAGGTGCTTCATTTTCCCTGCTGAGTGTTAGGCACCTGTGCTTTTAATAACTGGTAGATTTAAGGACTGCAACAACCAGGCACTATTTGCCAATGCAGCTTCTGAACTCTATCTCTGCTGAAAAAGATGGGTTGAAGACATAAGGAAGAATATGTTTTTACTTTTAGCTATTCTGTAAATACAAAAAATAATAAATTGGAATACACTACACAGTAAAGATTCACAGGACATATTTCATACAAAGTATACTCTAATTAGCTGCCAGCTTTTTCACTAGTGTTAAAAAGTTGCAGGACCATCCTGGTTTGGTTTGGTTTCCTTCAAGTGTATACCATGGCTGGAAGAGGTATGGGAAATGAATAACAAGCTTAAAACCAAGAAGCCCTTTCCAGTTTCTGGTGTCAAAAGCATTTTTAAAAAGCACATAGCTCGCAGTTGTTGGAGACAATCAAAATCTATCACTGCTAACTGTGACACAAGAACCAATGTTTTGCCATCATTTGTCTGGCTTATGAATTTTAAAATCTTCCTTCTACTGGTATGGGGCTTTTTTCTTAGTGAAAAGTTTTTTCACTTTTTTCTTAGTTTCTTTCTTTGTCCCTGCACATGTATGTATGTGTGTATATGTATACTGACCACAACAATTTAACTAATCATCATTTATTTCACAGATCGGGAACTAGTGTTTGCCATGCAGGATAACTGGTACTTTATCCCTGTGATGACACTTCTACTGCTATTACTACCTTTGTTTTTTCCTTCATGGAGCTAAAGGCTTCCTTCTCTCTTGGCCGCTCCAAAGCAGTCTTGGTGGTTCACAGAATACTCCCTGAAAACTTACCTTCTGAAGAAAATATGGCCAAGTAATTTTATGTTTGAACGTGTTTGTACCTGGACAACAGTTTAGGAATGAAATTCAGTTTGAGCTTCTGTTGTACATTTTTTCACATAATACTGTCTGTTTCAGTGTTGCACTAAATTGGGATATGTTTCTTATTCTAGTTTTTCCAAAACATACTTTTGTGTTAAGTAAATCTCATTTGTATTTAGTTTTTTACTCTTAGTCTAGTTGAGTTCTAAGTACAGTGGCAGTGGGCATGCTAGGATTGCATCAGCAGCTCTGAAGATCACTTGCCTTTACCACTAGCCTAGGTATGGTCTGACAGCACAGAATCAATGCCAACACAAGTGCACTGAGGCCATCTTGAATTTTGCCTGGATTCCCAGCAACGATCCCTAATATCTACAGAGCTGTCTTGTGGTCTGAAAAGATAGACATGGATTAGAATGGCCCAAAGTTTTACTTTCATATTTCATAATGGTAAAATGTGGAGGAAACACAGGGAAAGGAAGCGCGTAAAACTGCTTATGCCAACACTGCTATTCCCTCCTTTGTAATACCAAATTTTCATGAGGCTATTTTAGCCTCAGGAAAACAAAAATCTCATCTTATCTCCACATTAGTGCTTAGATAAACAAACCAAATTACAGTGAAACAACAACCAGAAATGAGTTTACATTTGCACTTCAATTAGTTTTAAAATGTTTCCCTGTGTTGTTTCACTGTTTGACCTTACACATGCAAATATACTCTGTATTTTTTTTTTAAAAATAAAATCGTTTTGAATCTTCCCTGCAGTTCAAAATACTTCTTCTTTGTGCCTCTAGCTAAAAAGATTACTATTCTTTAACTGTTTTTATTCAGTTTAATCAACTTGACATGTTCAAGGAAAAAAAGATCTTTCTCAGCAATTCAACTTGGTAAGAAGAACCTCTATCCCTTCTAATCAGCAACCCAGTATCGCTGGCAAGTATCACTGAAAGCATTAATTTAGATGTTTCCAGCAAGAAAATAAAAATCTATGCCTAGATTTAAGTGTCATAACTTGGCCATTTTCCTACAGTTATTTTATTTGAAAGTTTTGCACATATTATATTTTACAGATTAATCAGCAAATGTAATTTACCTACCTGTCTTCAAACTCCACCACTCTAAGCCTTTCATTCCTTACCTGTCCATTCTTTCCATATTGACAATTAAAAAAAAAAAAAAACGAACAAAAACAAACCAAACAAAAAACAGCCCACACTTTGCATAGGGACTAAGTGGAACTCTGCTTTATGTTCCATAAAAACACTATGTACTTCTGTATTTCCGTAGAAATGCTTCACAATAACAGTAAGAAAACAGAACATTCTAGAGGAAGAGAAATAGGCCTTTGGGATAGATTTTCAGTCAATAAGAATGGATATATTATTACCTTCTGATCTTGCACCCAGTTCTTTCATTGTCTCCACATCTGATATCCTCCTTAAAAAGACAGCGTTGTCTGGATATCTAGCTGGAGTACCACACCTAAAAGGCTGCACTTTTTATTGTGGAAGTGATTCAGTTGCATGCTCTTCTCTTAATGCTGCACTGAAAGAAAACAGACTCTCTCAAAAAATGAAACAATTTCAATATTTTAGTAAAGAAAGTTTTATGGGCCAGAAACAAGTTTCTGGAAAAAGTAATAAAATCTTTAATGTGTTCAGACCAACAGCCTGTACATAAATAATTTTAACAATAGAGTTGAGAACATAAACACACTGATATGTATGTAAAATGTTAATTACTGTAACTACAATGGTATTTTATGCTGGCATAGTTGTAAGTCTACCTCTCTCTAACCACTCCTGAAGGCCTGCCCCTACCGCCAGAGCTGCCTCTGACCAAAGATCCAAGGCTCACCGCTGACATAGCCAGTTGTGCAACCTTAGCTCTGACTGCTAAGCAAATTGCAAGGCGAGAAAGAGCAATAAGAGGATCTGTAGAGTAAAGCCAGGCAAGATAAGAAAGGTAAAATTGCAAATAGAGGATTACTGAGATAGGGATCCTTAGCAGCTTAAGGGGAAATGAAAAACAACATACAAAGGTATAAAAACTTTTAGGAAAAAAGACAATCAGAGGATGACAGTTCAGCACCATCAAGGATCCGTTCCATGGAGGAGCAGAAGTCAACCTTCCCCCACTTGACTGATACCTGTCTGGCCAGCAATTGCTCTTCAGGTGTCTTATTGTGGTGAGTGGGGAGCATACTAATGCTTAGCTGAGCAGCTCATTAATCCTAGTGAACTTTGGTGTGTTTTAGCCAGTAAGAAACTGATTTCTGCATTTAAGTTGGATGTGTTCCGTATGCAGTGTTCTTTGTGCATGGTAAAATGTGCCTGAACAAAGTGACTCCTCCACAATCACAGAGGCAAGGTAACTTACACAACAAGAGGTCCAAAAGAACAGTACACAACCTAGTTGCAATAGAAATAGAGGTCTGGCTATACACAATTCTGAATTTAAAATAGTGAGGGGGTGTTCTCTGAGGAAAAAAATGAATTTTTTTCCTTTAAGAAAGGAAGCTATTCTTCTTTGAAATAAAAATTTTTTAAAAAGTCTGTATTTTGAGGCCTGCAAAAGATGTTAGGACAAACCAAAATATTACCTGACATGGATACTTGCAATTGCAAGGATCCTTATTGAATGACCAAGACGTTCACTTCCAGTCTTAAGTTCATATTTTTGTCATATCTGGTTCTGTTTCATGGTCAAATCAAAACCCCCAAGGTTTCATAACCGGTCCAACTTGCTCCTCTAAATTTTATACTATCAGGTGTTAAGAATTGTAAGGCAAGCATATCAATTTTTGCCTTTGGCTTGGAGTTTATCTACACAAAAGGGACCTAAAAAGGATCAGGCAGGTCAGGAAAGGGCTATCAATTGTCACTGTTTTTTTGAAAGGAATTCTTAAACAATTTCTGCATCCTGAAGCCTAGGATAGTGGGCATAGGAACTAACTCTGCTGCCTCAATGGAAGAAAAGGAAATTACTGAATTACTAAAGTCAAAGTTATTAATCAGTGTGGAACATTTCATTATTTTAAGTAATAACAATATTGAAAGAATTAGGAAGAAAGAGTCTGATCAAGTCCATATTTATGTTATTCGTTATCAGTATCTTATGGTGAGGTCTGAGCGCAGGCATAAACTTAATTCCCAGGCAGCATCCTCTGACTAACAGAAAGTCTCAAAAGCTCAGTCTATGTTAGATATCATGAATTATTCTTAATTCCTAGATCTAAAACATTATTAGCCTATAGCTAGACTGGCAGACAAATCAGCAGTATAATGATTACAAAGTAGAAACCTGGTGGTTAAATAAATGAATAAAGACAAAATCAGCTAATTCAAAATTAAACTCCCAATTAGACATCCAACAAGTTGAAAGTATGGACATGCACATTGCTTTCTGGCACTGCTTGCCCATTTCATTTTCTTTTAGTTTCTTTAAAGTAACTGTAAACTTTGGATCAGGAATTCTTTCTTTAAGGGCTCTTTATTGAAAAGTTACTGCAACAGAACAGGAAATTTTACAACACCACAGTCTTGCTTAATATTTTTTCATAAAGAAGATAATGACTGTAGAAACCTAAATTGGAAGACACCATGCTTTTATAGCCTGAGGAGAGGGGTATTAGAAATGTGTTAGCACTGCTTTTGTAGCTGACTTCATAACATATCTTTCCTATACCACCTCTGAAACTGTATCACCAAGCTAGGCTTTCATGCAGGTACCATAACTTCCTAATTGGAAGTACTGGGTATATAATCTCATTGTATGAAATCTGCTGCGTGGAGAGGGCCCTATATCATGGGCACGGAATCTGCCATAGAGTTGACACATGACTGCGTTTCCTTCATTAAAAATAAAAAAATATCTGTAGCTTTTGTGAGCCATGTATGAACAGCCTGTGGATCCACACAGTAGTATCACTGTAAATTTGCAAATGCCTTAAACAACAGCGTTATCATCAGAGATGATAATTTCAATACCAATATTTTTAACTGTTTCACTACTGATAACATTTAGCAACTATCTAATTAGTGCCAAAGTTTAGTGGCACAATCACAGTTTCTTACTCCCACCTAACCAGGAGGCAAAAACTGTTCCTAGCCAACCTGCTAAATCTTCAGCTATGACCAACAACATTACTACAGTTAGCCATTTTCAGTATAAAATCTACAGTATGTCAAAAACCTCAAGGTACATGGAACATCATAAACTGCTTCGAATTAACTGTGAAAACAGACAAGATAACCCCTGTAGATATTTTTCCATGCTTAATTCAATAACTAAATCAGTAGATTCTGAATAGCCTATTGCTGGGTATTTCTCCAGCTGCAACTAAAAATGCATCTGAAGTAGCTACAACATAACCACTAAACTGACACCATGAAGATCACAAAGAATACGTCTTGTCTGACAAGTGTGCATTGGCTCTGAAGTTGAATGTTAATGAAAATGCCTTTGATGTGCTATTTGTTTAATGTGGCACTGCATATTTTTCCCTGTTGTGTCTATCTTAATCCAGTACTTGTAAAATTCAAGTGATTGAGGCCAATGAGTAAAATTAATTTTTGTTATAGTTGAAAAAGAAAGGAGAATTCCAGGGTCAGGGTCATGTCCTTGATTCCCATGGCTATTAAATGGAAAAGTGCATGAGCATCCTCTTTAGAAAACACAGGGAAAACACCTTAGAGATACTCGTCAGTATGAGTAACTTCACCTCAAGGCCAGAGAATTAAGTTTCCTTTTGAAAGCATTGAGACTGATGAGTTTGCAGTGATGTCAAAGCACGCTAAACAAGAAGTGGTCTGAGCTGACTAATGGATTTAGATTCAATTAGCCATTTAGACAGAATTCAGTTGCTTTGCTGCCCTTCATTAAATCATAAGAGATCTTACAGAGGACCTATGTAACTGCTTCCCATGTCAGAATGCCTCTAGGCTTACTCTAGCAGCCATTCCAAGGCACTGAAACTTTGTAAACCAAGGTAGAGGAATGAAAGTGCTTGATTTCATTTGCCTCCACAGCTAGGCAATGCCAGAGAACAGTCAATCAATCGGTCTGAGACTTGACCTTCTAATAGGAAGATATAAGTAACATAGAAAAGGTATTTGGGTAATCTGAATCTGCCCCAAAGCCTTGAATTCAAAGGGACTAGGTGATTCTTCTGTAAGTGCGTAAAGACCCAACGTTCACTGGAGACATCACCAAGTAAAGATGTGTTATCTGTGAGTTCAAATTCAAGAATAAGGACAGCACTGTCTGAGGTACTGTATCGAGAAATAATGACCAGACCATACAAAAATAATGAGCTGTAGTCTACACCTTTTATTTCCTAGCTGCAAAATACATTTTATTAATGGAATGAAAGTCCTGGTCCTTATGGGGGACTTCAACCACCCCGACATCTGTTGGAGGGAGAACACAGCTGAGCGCCAAGCAATCCAGGAAGTTCCTGGAATGTGTCGATGACAACTTTCTCCTCCAAGTGAAGGAGGAGCCGATGAGGAGAGGTGCCATGCTGGACCTTATTCTCACCAATAAGGAGGGCCTGGTAGGGGATGTCAAGCTCAAGGGCAGCCTTGGCTGCAGTGACCACGAAATGGTGGAATTCAGGATCCTGAGGGCAGCGAGGAGGGCGCGCAGCAAGCTGCCTCCGGCTCTGGGGGCCCCTGTACAGGAGAGACATGGAGCTGTTGGAGCGAGTCCAGAGGAGGGCCATGAAGCTGATCACAGGGATGGAGCACCTCTCCTGTGAGGACAGGCTGAGAGAGTTGGGATAGTTCAGCCTGGAGAAAAGGCGGCTCCGGGGAGATCTAATTGCGGCTTACCAGTACCTGAAGGGGCCTACAGGAAAGCTGGTGAGGGACTGTTTATCAGGGAGTGTAGTGACAGGACAAGGAGTAATGGGTTTAAGCTGAAGGAGGGTCGATTTAGATGAGATGTTAGAAAGAAATTCTTTACTGTGAGGGTGGTGAGGTACTGGAACAGGTTGCCCAGAGAAGCTGTGGATGCCCCCTCCCTGGAAGTGTTCAAGGCCAGGTTGGATGAGGCTTTGGGCAACGTGGTCTAGTGGAGGGTGTCCCTGCCCATGGCAGGGGATTGGAACTAGATGATCTTTGAGGTCCCTTCCAACCCAAACCATTCTATGATTCTATGATGCTATGACCCACCAAGTGTACCCAGGGTCATTGAGCAAAAGCAATCCCACAGATGGGTTTGCCTTTGCCTGAGGCAGGAATAACCCAGACTGTCTTCCCTTGCATATCTTTATGTCCACTACAGGGACTTTATCCCCTTCTACAGTATGTAAGAGTTTTGATTGGGCAGGGCCAGCTTGATTGGTAGATCTCCTAATGTTAACAAAACCAGGTGGCCTTTGCTAAATGTGTATCCTGATGTTTGAAGGTCCCACCACCCACTGCTTTCAGTGTAGTCTTTAGCAGTCCATTGTATTGTTTGATTTTCCTAGAGGCTGGTGCATGACAGGGGATGTGATACATCCACTCAGTGCCGTGCTCAGAGCAGCTCGCTTACTCCCCCCCACTCCCTCCCCAGTGGGACAGGGGAGAGACTCGTAAGGGTAAAAGTGAGAAAACTCGTGGCTTGAGATAAGAACAGTTTAATAATTGAAATAAAATATAATAATAATGATGATGGTGATGATGATGATGATGGAAAGGAGAATAACACACACACACACAAAGAGAAATAAAATCCAAGAAAAACAAGTGATGCAAATGAAGAACAATTGCTCACCAACAACTGATCGATGCCCAGCCTGTCCCCAAGCAGTGGTCGCTCCCCCAACCAGCTTCCCCCTAAGTTTATATGCTGAGCATGACATCATATAGTATGGAATATCTCTCTGGCCAGTTTGGGTCAGCTGTCCTGGCTGTGTCCCCTCCCAGCTTCTTGTGGAACCCCACCTTCTCGTTGGCAGGGCAGTGTGAGAAGCTGAAAAGTCCTTGACTACTTGGCAACAACTAAAACACCAGTGTGCTATCAACATTATTCTCATCCTAAATCCAAAACACAGCACCATACCAGCTATTAGGAAGAAAATCAACTCTATCCCAGCCGAAAGCAGGACAGTGTCCCAGGGTGAGACCTAGAATTGTTAAAAGTGACAGATGTTTGCAGATCTCTGAAGGGATTCTATATAAATCAAGAACATATACATTCTGATTGGCTAATTAAATCTCCATTTGTTTCATATGAGTTCAACTACTTGAGGAGGAGGAGGGGGAAATAATATTAATCTTATCCCTTTTTTAGAAATGTACCAATGTTGATTGAATTATATCTTTATTGCTATCAAATGCTGTTTATCAGCTGGTAGGATAGTATGCCTAAGACTTTTCCTGTTGCTCTTTCACAGCATGGTTACAAGTTTATAATAAAATCACAAACTCATAGAGGCAAAACCACAGCTGTTTAAGTCCATAAAATAAGTGGTGTACAAGAAAAAACATAATCAGTAGTATCAACTATTTTGTCAATTATATTAGCAACAGAAAAATAGAAAACAGTGCCTATTTGACGAGTCTGTTTTTTAAGATGTTCTATTTGCATAATGCTTGTCTTTTCACACTATAGAAAGCAACAAGACATCATAAAAGATATATATCCATTATTCATGAATTTAAATAATCTGACTTGCATGTGGAAAATAAGACTGAGCTAGATTTTATATTGTTATAGTGTAGGGGTTTTTTTTTTAAATGACAAGCAATTATTGTTTGTTGTTTTTTAACTAATCCTGTTTCTTCAGAGGCTGATTCATTGTGTGATCCTGCAGTTAGTAAATTAAATATTTTCGTATTAACTTCAGTATAATTGACACCTTATATGACTCAGAGTGCTGAGAGTAAACAACTCAGGCAGAATTATCCTGTCACATGTGTGGGGTTGATTAGACATAAACATCAGTCATGACAATTTAGATTTGCTGTAGTGCATGTGGCTTCTCCAGATGCCCCTGTACTATAAGCATGGATGTCAACTGATACTGCTTACCAGATCTATGTTGATTTCAAAAGACAAAAGTAATTTGGAAAAAGAGTAACATTTTTCCATTGCTCCATCTTGGTTTTTAGGCAAGAACTGTTTATCTCAGCACAGAATTAGTGACTGGGTATAATCATCAGTGGAAGAAACATAAAGCATACTAGTCCATATCTGTTGACCCAAATAACATATGGAACTGTACTACAAAAAATAATACCTGAAATTTGGTTAGCTCAAGACCCTTGGATCTCTGTGGTTTTTCAGCTCTCCTGAAAATGTTCCAGGTACTCTTTCTATGGGCTTTATACCCATGTCCTGAACATGAACTCTTCTCTCTTTCCAGTGAAAAATTGCAATGAAGCAACTCTGTTGTTCGGTGCAACAGCTCTGCAGTTGTGATGTACAGCTCTGAAATGCAGATGAGATCCTGTTATGTCAGTTCTAAAGCTCTGTTGTTGCCCTCCCACAGCCACCCCAGGGAGATGTTAGAACATCTCTCACAACATTCAGGCTTTTTCTTTCCAGCTCCTAAACCATAGTTTCAACTTGACCAAGCTCCCTTTGTATTTCTGAGTCTACAACTTTATATTCTTTAATGATAGCAATGTATTTTGTAGAAAGTGGGTTATCGAGTAATAGTGTTACTGTAGCTGTGGTAGCCTGAGGGTGTAAGACAGTGAAGGTTTATAGGTATAAGTAACATCTTTTAATTATTTTATTAGTTGAAAGATTCTATAAAGCAATGAAGACTTCTCTGACATTGATCTGAGGCAAAATAAGGGATTCTGATACAAGACTTGATTAATATATAGTTAAGGGAGGAAAAAATAATGATAATTTATGTAAGCTGGGAGATGAGATGCCGAGGTTAGAGGGATGGGGTTCTAGCGAGGGACCTCAGCCTGGTGCTCAGAGACATGCCGGATGCACTGCAGCACACTTGAACTCTAGAGGAGATGAACCAATTGTTCCTAAGGTAATAGGAACCAAGAGGGAAACATTGGTGAAATACCTTAAAGGAATTCCAGCCACTCCAGCCAGACAGTCAGCTTCATCAAGGGCCCAACTGAAATGCCTCTATGCAAATGCACATAGCATGAGGAATAAACATGAGGAATTAGAGATGTGCACTGCAGGGCTGTGAGCTTATTGGCATCAGAGAGATATGGTGGGATGGCTTCTACGACTGGAGTGTTGGGATGGAAGGATACAGGCTCTTTAGGAAGGACAGGCAGGGGACATGAGGAGGCGGTGTCGCCCTCTATGTCAATAACCAGCTCAAGGGCCTGGGGATGAGTGAGGAACTGACCGAGAGCGGCTTATCGGTCAAGATTAAAGGGAGGGCAGGGACAGGAGACACTATAGCAGGGGTCTGCTACAGGCCACCTGACTAGGGGGACCGAGTGGATGAGGCTCTCTGTAGACAGATAGGAGCAGCATCATGTTCACAAGTCCTGGTCCTCATGGGGGACTTCAGTCATCCTGGTATCTGTTGGAGGGGCAACACAGCAGGGCATAAGCAGTCCAGGAGGTTCCTGAAATGGATTGATGATAACTTCCTTCTCCAAGTGATAGAGCTGATGAGGAGAGGTGCGATGCTGGACCTTATTCTCACCAACAAGGAGGGCCTGGTAGGGGATGTCAAGCTCAAGGGCAGCCTTGACTGCAGTGACCATGAAATGGTGGAGTTCAAGATCCTCAGGGCAGCGAGGAGGACACACGGCAAGCTCACTAGCCTGGACTGCAGGAGAGCAGACTTTGGCCTCTTCAGGGACCTGCTAGGTAAAGTGTCATGGGACAAAGCCCTGGAAGGAAGAGGGGCCCAAGATAGCTGGTTAGTATTCAAGGGTCACCTCCTCCAAGCTCAAGAGAGATGCATCCCAACAAAAAGGAAGTCATGCAGAAACACCAGGAGGCCCCCATGGATGAACAAGTTGCTCCTGGACAAACTCAAACACAAAAAGAAAGCCTACAGAGGCTGGAAGCAATGATACAGGAGACCTGGTTACCTGGGCTATGGAGAAGGCTGAGGTACTCAATGACCTTTTTGCTTCAGTCTTCACTGGCAAGTGCTCTAGCCCCACTGCCCAAGCCCCAGAAAGCAAAGGCAGGGACTGGGAGAATGAAGAACCGCCCACCGCAGGAGAAGATCAGGTTGGAGACCATCTAAGGAATCTGAAGGTGCACAAGTCCATGAGACATGATGAGATGCATCCATTGGTCCTGAGGGAACTGGCTTATGAAGTTCCTAAGCCACTATCCATCATATCTGAGATGTCCTAGCAGTGCGGTGAAGTTCCCACTGACTGAAAAAGGGGAAACATAACACCCAGTTTTAAAAAGGGAAAAAAGGAAGACCCAGGGAACTACAGGCCGGTCAGTCTCACTTCTGTGCCCGGCAAGATCATGGAGCAGATCCTCCTGGAAACTATGCTCAGGCAAATGGAATATAAGGAGGTGATTGGTGACAGCCAACCAACATGGCTTCACTAAGGGCAAATAATGCCTGACAAATTTGGTGGCCTTCTACAATAGGGTTACAGCATTGATGGGCAAGGGAGGAGCAACTGACGTCATCTACCTGGACTTGTGCAAGGCATTTGATACTGTCCCGCATGACATCCTTGTCTCTAAATTGGAGAGACATGGATTCCATGGATGGACCACTCGGTGGATAAGGAATTGGCTGGATGGTCGCACTCAAAGGGTTGTGGTCAACAGCTCAATGTCCAGGTGGAGATCAGTGATGAGTGGCGTTCCTCAGGGGTCGGTACTGGGACTGGCACTGTTTAACATCTTTGTCGGTGACATGGACAGCGGGATCGAGTGCACCCTCAGCAAGTTTGCCGATGACACCAAGCTGTGTGGTGCGGTCGACATGCTGGAGGGAAGGGATGCCATCCAGAGGGACCTTGACAGGCTGGAGAGGTGGGCCCGTGTGAACCGCATGAAGTTCAACAATGCCAAGTGCAAAGTCCTGCATGTGGGTCAGCGCAATCCCAAGCACAACTACAGGCTGGGCAGAGAATGGATTGAAAGCAGCCCCGAGGAGAAGGACTTGGGAGTGTTGGCTGATGAAAGGCTCAACACAACCCAGCAATGTGCGCTTGCAGCCCAGAAAGTCAACTGTATCCTGGGCTGCATCAAAAGAAATGTGACCAGCAGGTCGAGGGAGGTGATCCTGCCCCTCTACTCTGCTCTTGTGAGACCCCACCTGGAGTACTGCATCCAGCTCTGGGGCCCCAGTACAGGAGAGACATGGAGCTGTTGGAGTGAGTCCAGAGGAGGGCCATGAAGCTGATCAGAGGGCTGGAGCACCTCTCCTGTGAGGACAGGCTGAGAGAGTTGAGGTTGTTCAGCCTGGAGAAAAGAAGGCTCCGGGGAGACCTTAGAGCAGCCTTCCAGTACCTGAAGGGGCCTACAAGACAGATGGAGAGGGACTGTTTATCGGGGAGTGTAGTGACAGGACAAGGGGTAATGGCTTTAAACTGAAAGAGGGTAGGTTTGGGTTAGGTATTAGGAAGAAATTCTTCACTGTGAGGGTGGTGAGGCACTGGAACAGGCTGCCCAGAGAGGTTGTGGATGCCCCATCCCTGGAAGTGTTCAAGGCCAGGTTGGATGAGGCTTTGGGCAACATGGTCTAGTGGAGGGTGTCCCTGCCCATGGCAGGGGGGTGGAACTAGATGATCTTTGAGGTCCCTTCCAACTGCTGTGATTCTATGATTCTATGATTCTATTATTCTATATTATTCTATATTATTCTATAACTTTATGGAAGAAATTACGTTGTTAGTTGCAAAACAGATTCTTCCTCAGCAATTTCATATTTTTGTATCTTACCAAAGATATTCTTTAATCTTCACTTTCACTGTTTATTAACTTTTTCATTTTTCTTTGATCAAACTCAGTTTGAACTAGGAATATGCTGAGTGATGTGGTCAGGGATCTTTAAGACAACCTGGACAGGACAGAACCATTCGGAGTTCGCTTTGGCTTTGTGGCCTGTTACAAATGGATTAGAGGTCAAAATTTTTATATTTAATACTGTTTAAATGCATCTTTTACTATGATAGATACTATTATGAGACAACTGATCTAATTATGTGGACTACAGCCCATTCCATTGTAACTCAGATTGCTTCTGTAGGTTCACTCATATAAGGGAAATTTTAGATTGTTTTGCAAATCTCCAAACCTGAACAGCAGTTTTGTAGCTGCTGTCTGCTGATCTTGTAATCCATGCAGGAACTCACTTGAAAAAGAAAGAGTAGGTATTTACTTTACAGAAAGGATGATGAATCAAGTCATGTTGTCAATATGGATTCCATGACCCAACCATCTCCCCATTGTAATTCTGTGGAGCATTATATACTGCAAGAGGAACAGGACTGCTCCAACATGAGGCAATTTTAGCTCAGTCAAAGAGTGCTCTCAATCTCCACTTGAAATTGCTCCTCTTTTAAATGGCATACTTAAGTATTCTTTGGGCCAGAAAGAGAGAATGTGTGTTGTAAGGTGAGACTTTGGATTTAGTCTCCAATCATTTAATTGTGTCAGTGTTTTCTATCAAGAAGAACTGTGTGCATCTCTGCTGGTGAAAATGTAGGGGTCTATTGTTTTGACTGTCACTGCTGGATTTAAGTGCACATGTTTGATTTACATTCCACTTTGGGCACCTACATCTTTCTATGAAACTGGAGTTAAATGCTTCCCAACTTAGGCGACAGCTGAACAAGCATTTTAGAATCTAAATTTTGGACTTTGGCGCTGAAGACACATAGTGGAGATGCTTAAATGCTGTGATGGTTTGTCTTGCACACATGTATGAACTTTTGGACTATTTATAAGCTTAAATTGTTTTTTCGTTTAGCTCAAGTATGTGATTTGATTAATCAGCATTAGACATTTTGATTCCTCTACCTAACTTTGAGAAAGCTATTGTGAGCTCACATCCTTTCAGCATACACACTTCTCATATTTCAGTCTTGCTGTCATATTTCCATTTAAATCAATGGCTGTAGGAATAGGAATGTTTGGATGTTTTGCTTGAATTATGAAAAAAATGTTTCTTTAATGTTAAACAAGGAGTTTCTTGAACTCCTTTAAATGATTGGGGATTTTGGTGGCTTTCCAAGCTGTTTTTCAAAGTACTTGTTTAAAGGTTAATAGACTTAACTCTTAGGAAGTATCATCCTCTAACTGGAAGTCTTTGTTGTCTTACCATAGAATATGCTTCCTGTGGCTTAGGGTTAGGTAACACTCCATGAATCTCATCAAGTCTGTGTTTTCATTTAGATCCATTTGTTTGCACAAAGAAGAGAATATGTTGACATGTGTGCAGTGATAGTAGTCAGCTAAAATGAGATGATTATGCAGCTTTTTTAGAGAACCAATTCCTGGATTATTGGCATGGTGAAGATTTTTTTAATATTGTGGAATTGTAGGATTATAAATGATTACACTTTACTGTTCAGTCTAGTCATTACTAGGAAAATAAAACAAGTTTCCTGCAGTAATATGTATCAGTTTTAGTTCTGGACTGAGATTATTTTATGCTTAGTTATATGTCAGTTTGAAATGCAGTTTAATGAGCCTAATTCCTTCCAAATTTGCGGATTTAACTTCTGTCACATTCAGAGTTTTGCAAAACTAGTGATCTGAATTTTGTGGCTTGTAGTTACATGTGGAGTATAAAAGTTCCTCAGAAGTCCCTCGGTACCATGCAGAATGGGAATTGGAAGCATGTGCCCCTGCACTGAGGGATCAGGCTTCCTGACTTAACATATAGTTACTCTAGTTATTATCAAATAATTGAAGAAGGATTGCTGCCCTTGTGTCTTGCTTTTGTTGAGATTAGCAGAGGTCTGGCTGTCTGGGGTAGCTGTTTAGAACAATTTTGCATCCATTTGAAAGTTCAGACAGTCACACTTTCCACAGCAGTCAGCAGCAGACTTGCAATGGAGAAGCAGCATCATGTATTGGAGGTGGAAATAGTCTAAGAAATGGCAGCATGTAGCTTCAAGAGGTATATTACATTTGTCTGATTTTTATTCATTTTGGTGGCATTTGCACAAGTTATCCTTGCTAAAGATTAACTTAAACTATGTCACAGCTCTTGGTGTCAAGGCTTATCTAATAATCAGAGTGTCAGTGCCAGTATTTATTCGTTTTTGAGGAAGCCAAAACCACTTCAGTGAAAATTTGTCATCATAATCTGTTTCTCTAAATACAATTTTTTTTTTCACTAGAGTATTAAAAAAAGATTGTGTTTGTCTCAAATCACTTTGAAATATTTGACAAGAGGCTTTTGATTTTCAAAACTATGTTGTCCTATACTTTTATCATAAATATAGTAGAATGGAAGAATGCATAAAGTTTGTTTTGCATTATTTTTTTTGTTTTACATTTAAGGCAATGATGCCTAAATTATTTCTTCTTTGTGATCTAATACAATCTATTTGATTAAAGACTGTGTCAAAATACTTCTATTTTGAAAATATTCTTTGATTTTGGTTAAACTACTTTTTTTATTATTCTCTGCATATAAATTTTTTTTTACCAACGACATTCCCCATGTTTATTCAGGAAACATTTTTGTTCAGGGAGTTGGAATCTGTTCCTCCCCTTGATTTTTGTAGGACTGGAAATCTTCTACATTCTCACTTACAAAAAGGGAAAGCTTAATAATTCCATTGGTGGTTCTTTTACTTTCTCTGTGGCAATGATGGTTCTGTAGACAACAGAGACCACATCTAGATGCTACTGAAGCCAGAAAAGTCTTTATCTTTTGATCTCAACGGAGAGTGAATCAGGTTTTGTGAGAATGGATGATAGCTTTTAGATCAAAGGTACCAGTACGTTGCTGTGGGATGAAGATGTATCTCAGCACTCTGTTCTGTCCGTTCCTTGAATGGAAAGCGTTGCTGTAATGTATTATAATCCAGTACTGCAGCCTCAGTCTGCAAAGCCAATACTACTGCTAATTAACCAGCCTAATCAAAACTGAGAATTTCTGAGAATGCTGAGATTTCAAGAAGCTTATGTTCCCATTCAATATAAACCCTGTATTTCTAGAGTTCTTTTCTGTTTGAAAATTATTTTAAAATATTTTCCATTTAGAAACTGAAACTGCCTTCTTTCATTTTCCTGATCCCAAACTGAGCTGAATGCCCCAGCTTTCTGCACCTTTTAGGTCTTGCTCCTGGAGCAGGAAGATCTCCATTTCACCAGATTATTCACTGGCAGTGTGACTATAACTTGCGTGAGGGCTTCAGCTGAAGACTTCCTGTGTAGTATTTGCAAGATACCTTTAACTCACACCTGTGTCAACATTTGCACCCCTAAAATGAGACTACTAGCTGGGAGAAAATACCGTTTGGGGTGCTACAGAGCTGATAGCAGTCAGCAGCCTCTGGGAGGTGCTAGTGCTTTGCATTTCCAGCTTGGACATTGTGGGGTGTATCTTCTCGAGGAGGCACTGCATGCTATTCATTATTATTGAACTTGGGGAAGCTGAGGAGGAGCAGTCTTGAAAAAATGGTCTCTTAAAAGCATTATGCTCATTATATTCAAAGCATTAAATCGTTATATTTACTCATTTTAGATCAGTTCTCTGTGTAGCACTGAGTATTTAGAATTACTGCTAATTTTAAAAAATAAATAATTATAGAATTTTTGCAAATTTCCCTTTTCAGTAGAGAATGAAAGAGTTTAACCAGAAAAACAGAACATTATTTCTGCATTTAACAGTCCCTGTGGCAGCGCATCTATCTACGATGATACTAAAGAAGAAAACCATCTCAGTCACTTATTTTTATCCAAGCCTAGTTGCACATACCTTGTTTTAACTGGCATAATTATGACCATAATGCAGCAAAATCTGAAGGTGATTCTCTGTTCCTTCAGAGGACAAATCATGTGAAGAAAACAGATTTACCAAGACCATATCATTAAAGTAAGTGTCTTCATAATTTTCTTGTCAACCTTTCACATGCTTAGTGGTTATTTAAGCTTGCTAAAAAGAGCCATTACTGTAGTGCAAGAGTATTTGATTTTAATTTTCTCAGTGTAAATAATTCAGATAACTACTGTGGCTACCTCAGTACCTGCTTTGGATCCCGAAGGGGCAGTTGCTCTTTGCAGGTCTCAAGGACCAGTGACCTCTTTCTGTGCTCTACCTGCTCTTACTCTGGAGAGCTCTCTTACTGCCTTTGCTCCAGGTGGAACAGCTTCTGCAGCTGTGCTTCCATGTCTCTCACTTCTGCATTAAAAAGCTCCTGCTGTCTTTTATGTATGGATTAGAAACCAGTTTTGTTTATGTGGCAACCTTATAGTAAAAAAAAAAAAAAAAAAAAGAAAAAAGAAAAAGAAAGGTTAAATTGAATTTTGGCATAGTTCTCTTTTTCATGGTTTTGTGAACACTTAAAAAAAATTAGCAGACTTCTTATATCACCTCAATCCATTTCAGGTATTTAGCTTCTTTTTAAAGCAGCAGTAAAACTTTATTGTAAAAGGACTATATCTTAGTATTAAGTTTCAGGCTTTAATCTAACTTGTTGTAGCATCATTGTATTTTAAAAATATTATCAAAAGACATTTTTAGTTTACATTGACG
The DNA here is from genome assembly GCF_028858705.1 of Grus americana. Classification (NCBI taxonomy): domain Eukaryota; kingdom Metazoa; phylum Chordata; class Aves; order Gruiformes; family Gruidae; genus Grus; species Grus americana. Next base: position 30,561,511 of record NC_072852.1, on the reverse strand, counting down.
TTTCTTTTGTCTTTTAATGGTATGACATATTAATGCCTAGGCTTTGGGGGATTTTTTAAAACTATGGTTATCTAAAGAAAAGCTACTGAATATATGACCTGATTCTCAACAATGCTTGATAGCTGTCGTGCCCAGAAAACCCAGGATTGCAGAGTTTGGTTCAGAGCCTAAATTTAACGGATCTATTAGCCTAGGAAGCTTCCAAAACTCTTGAGGTGAAACTAAGCTCATTTTTAAAGAAAACAAAGCACATGCAACTCTCGGGCCAACCAGTGTCTGCATGCCAGCTTTCAGTCTGAGAATATATAAATAGCGGTAGAAGTAGGAAGAAGCATTTGACCAGCTGCATAGCTTTGTGCAATTGCGTAACACTACATTGCTGAACCTTCTCAGCGAAGCTCATTGTTTCAGATGGAGGCGTTGCGCTAACTCTGCAGGTCTTGGTCCCGACGTCTGATTGCGTGACTGTCCCCTCAGCTGGCAGCTTTGCTGCCCTGGTTCACTGGATCGCTGGCTTCTGGTACAGATAACATGGCATTTTACCTGTTGGGCCTGCCAAGCAGTCAGAAGTCTCTGAATTTAGCTACAAGACGTCTCCATCTTGTCATCTTCTAAGATCTATCTAAAAGCGTTTTAGCCATGCCCTCCTGCAGCATGCCCTGTTTAACCTGTAATAAAATCCCCTCTGATCAGTCGATGTGATGTTTATGAGATTTGTACACTAAGGGTTTTTGCTCTGCTCCCTGAATGTATAGAAAGCTCATTTGCGCCGGGGTATTTCCAAAACCAACAGTAATACAGGAAGAGCTGGTCTCTGCTGTTTGGGTCAGGTTTTTGTAACTCACAGACTACAGCCCTTGATTCCAAAAAGGATCAGTTTCCTGAATGGTAGGACTGGGGACGAGATAAAGTCCCCAAATGTATCTTAGTGTATGAAGTGCATTTCAGACAATATCAGTGAAACAATTGGGATCTGAATCCTCCCAAGAATACCAAGTAAAAATAAAGAGAATAAAGGTGATCTTGCAGCACTTTAGTTTCAAGCACTATATAGCAGAATCCACAGTGTGAAACCCCGACTTGCCCTAGGTCTGAGAAGGAATTTATGTGCCAGCAGCCTGGTTGACCCTGAAGTTTGTTGTCTTGTCCCCAAAGCTTAATCCAGGCCCTTGTAGCTACAAGCCTTGGCTCCCCAGACCATGCACACGTATGTTACCCAGACCTAGCCAGCAAACCCAGGAAGTTCTTGGGGTTTGTGGACAGGATTGCTGTCCTTCATTTCGGAGTCTCCCTGCATTACTCAGGTTTTACAGTGTTTACTCCTCTATAGTGATGTACCTGGGAAAGAGCTACACTCTGCAGTGGAGCTTGCTGCAGAAATTTTGAAGTCTTTCAGGTAGGAGAAGTAAGAAAGATGAACTTTACAGAGAGATCCTAAGCAGTTATTCTGTATTCTTACATAAGTCACAAAGGACATTCCAGAGCTATCCTAAATAGTAGAATTTACGCACCTGATTTCCTCTTGAGTGTTTTGTGCAGGTTGATCTAGACCTGGACTCTTTTGACAATCAAGATGGTTATTCTACTGGAGAAAGCATATCCTTTAAACCTCTCATCTGAAAGTTTAAAACCCAGCTCTGACACTTGATTTCACTCCCTCAACTCTTTAATTTTCCTCTTTTATATCTCTATGGACAACATGAGAAGAAGCAATTTCCTAACCTAACTCCCTAACTTTTTCTGTTATTGATCATCTCATAAGGAGAAGATCTGTTTTCCAATTTCCTGTTATGAAGCATACCAGTTCTGATTTTTAAAAAACTCCAGAAAGCAAAATGGATGATCTTAGGATTGCATACGTAACAGAGAGTTTATAACATGCAGATTTCATAGCTTTCAACATATGAAAAGAGCACGTCTGATTTTTGCTATAGATAAAACAACTTTATTCAGTACTGGATGGATAAAACCAAACTGGCAGACTAATTTTAATTTCAGTCAATAAAACAAAGTGGTAGACATGAAGTCTTTTCTTTCCTTTTTGCGCATCATAGCCTGATTTGGTGAGATCAGTAGGAGGAAGGCCTAACTCTAATAGAGGTCTTGGGTAGCACAGTATGAAGTAAGTCTAGCTGCCGTTTTGCATGTGTTGGTTAATGCTTAAGCATTCTACCAGGATATGTCCTGCTGGTGCACACGTAACCTCCTACTCAGCTTCACCTGTTCCAGAGGGGATCTCAGAGATACAGCTGGGAAATTTTATACTATATTGCAGCAATTTTGGACAGAATCCTGAGTCAACTTGTTTTCAAAAATGCAGCCAAAGAAGATGGTCTTAAGACAGTAGGTCTGTGCTAGGCTTGTCTAGTATAAGAGGGTAAAATTTCATGGCTAATTTAAGTTAAACCAATGGTATTTGCATTCTTAAATTTAGTCACTAAAACATGCGGCCTAGTTTTCAGAGATTCTGCAGACCCAGTTGTATTTTTATTACGAAAATACCGATTACATTTGTGATGTAGCAGAGGCATTTAAAGGAACACTGATGACAGTATTTCTTCCCTTTTCAATGCAAAATCCATGTTTCAACTTAGATGCTCTGTATAGCCATAACAGGAGACTTGCCTGCCTCTCATGTCCGTACAACTGAGTCCTTAGAGGAAAGCTCTCTATTTAAAAGGTGTGTGTGGGGGGGGATGCTACTGATAGGAGGAAAAAAAAAAAGGTATAGGCAGAAGAGGACAGCAAAATCCCATTTAGTCCAACACGGCAGGGAGAAAATAAGAGACCCCTTGTGACTGATGAGCTCAGGAGCAGCTTTGACTTGGTGCAATTACTAAAAACTCATTTTAATCCAAAGTGTTGAAGACTTAATGGCAGTGCAGTTTACAATATCAGCTTTAACAGATAGTGGTGTATACTCCAGAAAAGTCTGTGACTATTATTTACTTCACTGTAGTGATTTGTTGTACCTTTAAACAAAAAGAAAATGCAGACTGTGATGAGGTCAAGCAGATTTGCTCGCAATGCACTGTGCCAGCGTTACAAGAAGACTTCTTTGAAATGCATGTATCCCTTTGGTCAGTGTAATCCAGTTTTTCGTTGTGTTGCAGAGGAATTGTCATGCTCCTGTTTTCTGGCCTGCTTCTTCCATTTTTATTGCAGTCTCAGATGCGTGTGTCACAGCAACGGAACCATTGCAGTTTATGAGTTACCTTTGTAAATCTTTGTCATTTTAGCAGCAGTTGCATGAAGAGCAGAGGCATACCTGAAACAGGGGTAGGATTTTCCAAGAGTTTGAGGTCACCACAGTAGGAATTCATAGGTAATCTCTGTGCATTCATGAATTACAGCCTTCAACTTCATCTGGGGATCATATTACAGTGCTGACTTTGCTAGAGTGAAGTTGATACGTCCTTTAAATGTAAAGATTGGCTCTTTTGGATGTCTACATTACACACATGTACTCAAGATTACCTTGAAATCTGGCATGTCCTGTGCAGATGTGGAATAGCACTTGTGACTCAAATTCAGGCAGGAATTCATTTTCCATTTCATAAAACAGGGCTTTTTTAGTGCTAGCAAGTGAAGGTCACGTCTTTTGGGAAGATGTCACCTGCACATCATTATTCTATTTATATCTCAAATGTTCTTAGTTACTTGACACTCACCCTAGCCAGAGCAAAGCACCTTGTGCACCTCTGAGGGACCCATATGGAGAGCTTCATTCCCTCTTTAGGGAGACTGGAGGGAGTCTCCCGGACCAATAAAATGTGGCTTTGTGAAGTTGCCATTTGAGAATGACTCTGGTGGGGACATGCTGTGGCCACTGAACCGCAACACCATCCAGTCTATGTAAAGTTCATGCTTGTCATTGACAGAAATCAGTGTTGAATTCAGAAATGACTATTGGAGGAAACTGTGTTTCTATTCTTTTTACTTAAAGGAAATAAGAAATTATCTGCTTTACATGGGTTACAATTCAGCTAGTTCAGTAAAGAAATGATGTGTGAATGTTTGTCAGGGGCGGAGACTGCAGCATGAAAAGCTGGAGAGGAAAAACTTTGGAATTGCAATGAAAAGAAAGGCAAATTATGGGAAAAGGTGAAGTGTTGGGGCAGCACTGGGGAGAATGGCTTGGGAGGTGAAACTGGAGAAGTAGGAAGAACTGGGTTTGTAGGGGATGGAGGTCAGTTGCCTCTTACTGTGTACCAGGATCTTGGAGGAACGCATCTCTCGTGAACCTGGGGTTCTTCTGCAAGACCTGACATTAGACCTCTTACCTAGTGGGAAGGAGAGCCACTTACCGCTTAATCACCCTGATCTTGTCCCAGACTCCATCTTGAGCAAGCTGAGGAGGGCATTAGACACCACAAAGCAACCTTCAACTTTTGCCAGCCACTTTTTGTTTTGTCAGTGAAGAATAATGCTGGCAGGCTCCAGCTTCCTGCTTCCTTTGCAGGTGCTCGGCACACAAGGACACAGCCAGCTGGGGGGCAGAGGGCAGGGGTCTGCTGCTGAGTTACGAGGGCTGTTCTGGGCTCTCCTGAGCCTGCAGGAGATATGCACTGTGGTACTGCATTACCCACTCTGCGAAAATGCCCCAGTTTTGTTTTGGCTGGGTCATTTCACTGGATACCATTAACTGCCCTGCAAACGTGGCTTGAAGATTACTTTACAAAACAGTTCAGGAAAGTGGCATAGAGAATGAATGTTTGAAAATAGCTATTTTCGTGTGACACTGCAGCAGTTTGGATGAGATGACAAGTCCAAAACTGAAGATGTGTCTTCACAGGGGTATTTATTTCACATTAAGCTTAGCTACTGCTCATGAAAGCAGCTGCAGCTAACAACGAACAATGCAAAATAATTAGAGTGTACTGACTGCCAAGGCAGTGTTTGTTCCTCAGTCTGTTTTGAAGGTGCTTTAAGTTCACTGCTTATTGATGTAGTACAGACAAAGATACGCTTTTAATGTATGGCAGTCATTCTGTTGTGTTTCACACCAGGACCAAGAAGTCCTTTTACCTTCAGTTCTTATCCAGCTGTGGAGAAAATTGTGGGCATTTTTATCTGCACATCCCTGGCATCAGCAGCAGCAGAATATGGCCGTGGTACTTCAGCGCTATGTCAGATCTCTATGACTTTGGGGAAGAAGAAAAGGTTCAGGATGGGCTGGAGAAGTATCTCCTGCAGGTGTACCTGAACCAGGAGATGTCTGGGCTAGCCTGTTTGATGAACACAGTGAGGTAAAGGCGAATTGTAGAAGACCCAAAGAACAAACAGCAGGTTTCATGAGTAGCAAAACCCAAAGGAAATTAATTACCTTTGGGTAATTTGAACCTCCTAGCTGGACTCTGGTGTTTAATGGCACTAGCCATGATTTACAGTCCAGCAATAAGAACATTCACGATGTATTCCCTCCTCTACATGGTAACTAGCATCTGAAGTGAGGTTCAGCCTTTCATTCAGGAGGGACGCTTACAGGAGGTCCCTCTCCATCTCCTCTGCATACTTTCATGAAACTTGTAGGAACCTAACATCTTTAACCTCTCTAGCCTGACAGGAAATGAGGTTTGTATTGACCACTAAGTTTGAAAGTTACTGGGAACATAGACATGTACACACAGGGTTATTATGTGTCATCTTCACAGGAAACTGGGAAAACCCCAGAACTCCAGCAGTATTTTTATCATATTCTTGTTCTGACAAGCTGGATGGTGTTATGTCAGAGAGCAGCCCACAGCGAGCCTCGCCTGGCTGCTGACAAAGCCAGGCCCAAGGTAAGGACAGCTTCTGGTTTGTAGGGCTGACAAGAGAGAGGTCCAGGAAGATTCTGGCATCAGCAACCAACCTGTCTGCCTTGGCGGTGTTTTTAGTGTGTCACATACTAGATTTAGGGTAATAAAACATTACAGTGAAATAACTATCTGGAGCGATCTAGAAGCGAGGCATCATTTAAAGCAGTTGGATTCAGTTTTATCATTGGATTGTTGAGATGACACTTATGACAGATGACTCATAGAATTATGTCGTGGTGATAGAGCATTTAATTGCCTAACAAGTCAATTCGACAAGGAAATCCTACAGGGGTTATTATAACCAGTGAATGAACTTTGTACCTACCTGCAGGATACACTGAAGGTACAGCTGTAACGCTGCCAGGCAGCACTCCCTTCTCATCTGCTCCACTACATCAAGCTACACCCTTACATGCCAGCAGCGTTTTGTGAGGGAATCAATCTGCCTGCATCTTGCTGAGTTTCCATTTACCTTCTTAAACAACTGCATCTGTGCTTTTTAATACTAGATGCAATCTGCCAGTGGAAACCACTGTACAATTGTTCGCTTACTTCCTGCAGGCATTCAAAGCATGACTTTTCTTCCATGGTTTTCCCAAGTCTTTCCCTGCCAATATCCTCTGAAAACGCTTCTTCCCTTTCCCACTGCAGTGATAGGAACCATTGTTGCTGCCAGCCAGCTCTTCTTGATCAATGGTCCACAGCAAAAAAATCACCAACCTACCCCCACTGGCTGCGCATCACAGGAATATAGCGAGAGGACTCTTGACCACATGGTGTCATTCTTGAGGAAAATGAGGCGGGGAAACAATTTTTTGTTTCCAGTCTAGGGAAGATGTAAACATCTCTTAATTGAAGGGTGGGGGAGACCGCATCTTTTAAGTCATCCAAGTAAGAAGTTCATGTTAATCTACCTGCCTTCCATAGTAATGGAACATGAACCATTGGTGCTGTCAAGGACAATTTCCTCCTTCCTTGCAAATCTGAACAAGAAGGAGAGAAAAATCAAAGGAGGAAATGCTTGAAGAACAGCTAGTAGGTTAAGAAGACTGACAACAAGTGTTTTCAAGGATCTCTCAAGGTCAGAAGGAGAGGGATGAGGGGTTAGCTATGTTATAACTGAAGAAAATCTCACCATAAGCAACAAGACTTGTGAAAACATGGATGAGTGAGTATTACTCCTGCAGACAAAGACCAGGCAAATGGCTTCACTGGAAAGCAGAAGGAAAGAAGGCACACTTTTTCTTTTTTTTTTTTTCCTGTTTTCCCTCCTTTCACAGCTTATATTCAGCATAGGCCATAGCAAGGGGCATTAAGACCTGAAGGTTTGTTTTGACGGTCACATGAAACAGGACAACCAGCTGAGGGCTCTGTCCCACACAACATCCTGGTCCTCAAGATACCTGAAACAAAGTGGGCAGCTAATTGTAAAGTTGGAAACTTGTGATCTCTTGGACTTTGGCAATAGTTTCTGTAAGCATCAAAATTTAATTCCTTAAAAAGAGTAAATTTACAAGCTTTCCTCTTTGGTGTAATTTATTACAGCAAAATGAATTTTTTTTTTTAAATGAAGAAGTATTTTACATTCGTATAACTGAAAAAAGTTCTATAAAAGCATAACTTTCAGCCAAAGTTCTGCTGTCATATTCAGCAATTTTCATGAAATATCTAAAGTATTTTAAAAAGACTCCCTGATGTTTTCATGAAATATAGATGCCAGTGTATAAAGAAAATAATTAAGATCTCAGTGAAATACGTTGTAAGTTGGGCAGACTCCAAGACAACACACACCCAGTTTTCATGAAATTGTATGTTGCATTTCATGAATTGTTCAGACCCCATATTTTACAATATTCATTAACTTTCATAGCAATATTCACGACATTTAATAGCAATGTTCATACAATATTAAACAAAGCATTAAAAAAACCCCATCACAGCCACAAGCTTAATAAATCACAGGAGTATAAACTTCCTTCTGAGCTGTAAGAGAACAGTCATCTTGCTTCATTTTTCTTATATTTCATTAAAGAAAGACAAGCAATGTTTCATGGTAGATTCACAGAATAGGTTTTAAAATTCTCACCAGCCATTCATGGGCTAGCCATTCAAAATTACACAAAGCATGAAGACAGCACAGCCACAGCTTCACTGGAATTTATTTTAAATTATTAATAATAAAAAATAGCCCCTTCCTGTCATAGCAGGAATGCAGCTCTGACAGCCTTCATCAGAGGCTGCATAATGTTCTTCTGGAGAGAGTGGCTTTCTAGTTGCTCATAATTTTTACCTCTGCGTCTTGAAGTATATAATTTTAACACTAAAAGGCTTTCAGTTTTCCAAAGTCATACTTCACCCTTACCTTGCAGCTAATTAGAAATTAGTTCAGGAAAAGGCTTTGCTGATCAGGGCAGTGGAGGATAAGGTGAGTCTCCAGAAGGAAGACCATCAATTCTACCAACTACAGTAGCTGTGGGAAGAAGTAGATGCTTTAGAGCATGGTGCATTAATGCTGACAAACACATCATGGTGCTAAACCACACTTTGGAGTAAGGGGTTCCCTAACAAAGACAGACACATAGTGTAATAGCAAGGAAGAGCAGATTAGGTTCTTTAATCACTTCCACCCTGTTGAATATATATGACGTCCCACCTGCGCCAGCTGTACTTTCTTTACATCAGCTGAGCACAATCCTGTCACCAGCCAGCAAATAACCTGCTCGGGCCTAACTGATGGCTGATCAGCAGAGGCAGGAGGTTTCTGGGCAGTGCTGGTGACTGGCTTTTGCAGAGATGGGTATTGGTGTACTGCTTCCCCAGCTTTGCTGGTTGTTTATTGTATCTTTACAGACGTGATCTGTCCCACGATGAGGTGCTTCAGTCAGGGCAGGTCTGAGGAAACACATCTCCCCGCATCCAAGGAAACGATTTCTCCCTCCTTGAGCCCTGAAACCTTTTCACGCTGCATCAAGGGCATCCAGGAAAATTTGTTACTGGACACAGGTCCATGGCTCCTGGCCGTAGGTTGTCTGTGATCTGCTGGAGCTGTTGGCAAAGCTGCCTCTTATTGATGAGCAGAGTGGAGGCTGTAAGGAGCTGGCTGTCAAGTGCATCTCTACAAGACTGTGTGGGTGTTAGTGGGGCTGTGGAGTGGATTCTTGTGTCTGACACACACAGTGGTAATGACCAGGAGACAAGTGGCCACCACAAGAGGAGAAAGGTCATGAAGACGTGTTAGCAGCTTCTGAAAACCACAGCTTGGTGCTAACTAGACTTTCTTGTAAGCTCTCAGGTAAGAAGGGAAGCATTCTCTCCAGGGTTGTGGGGTGTTTTTTTTCATTTTAATGTTTTGCTATACTCAGCTATCAATGCCTGTGGATGGCAATACAGTACAAAACAGACCAATTAATATGTGTAACTACTCCTGAATAACTAACGAATACCTTTAATGTTAAAGCACTTGGGCAGTATGTTTCACTACTGCAGGGATGTGTTGTGCGCTGGGCAATGGGAAGAGACACCGGGATTTTTTCTGGAATTTATTCAGTTACTTCTTAGGGAAAGCTTCCTCTAATGGGAGTTTGTAAGAAGCTAGCTTATAATTTGGCTTATGATGATTAAATTAATAGAGAGAGGATAGTGCTTTGATCTAATTTTTTGGTTCCTCCTGAGAGGAACATGCTTATTTGTCAAGAGAGGCCTTAAAATATTCTCTTATTCTCAGCTCTTCCTAGGCCACTAAGTGAAACCTTCAGCTTTTCCACAGGCAAAGAGCATTTGGGCTGAGCAAAGTCTTCAGGATAATTCATGTAAGCACGGGAAGCAATCGAATCCCACGTAAAATTTTTCTTTGGTCTGTGTGTGAGTGAGAGGTCTACTGTTGACATTTGTGATTCAGATTCCAACACTGACCGCTTTCTCTGTCAGCGACAGAACTGCTTCACTATATAAATATTTAATAGTAATGGTTAATATTGCTAGACATGACAGAGCTGAAGTGCAATATACTGAAGCGACCTGCTTTTTTAATGTGTGTGGTGGTTGAGAGAGCAAATTCTCATGCTTACTACTTGGAGCAGACAAACACAAGGCGGGGAAAAAAGGAGTCGTCATCAGGAACCGGTAATGCCTGGAAAACACTGCTGACAGTAGGATGGTCCCATGAAGCCATGTGGTGCCAGCTCATTAGAGGGCTTTGGCAAGGATATTTGGCATAAAATAGATTTTATTTAGAATTAGGGACTCTGCTGCCTTGCTCTTGGCACGGAATGAACTTGCAAATTAAGCTGTCTTGTAATATAATGACGTTACCTTGTATTATGTATCATTTCAGAATTAGAAACATTGATCTGAATAAGAAGTGAAGACTTCTTAAGAAGTGGAGAAACATGTACAGCTGATATTCAGGGCCCGTACGCATATGCATGTGGAGAATGCAGTGTTGCAGTGGTGCGCTGCTTCTAACTAAGCCTGTGTTCAACACCTGGGTCCTTTTTTGCTAAGGTTTTCAGTTACCCAGGGGTTGCTTCAGTGGTTATCTTTTTCTCAGGTTCAATTTCTTTAAAAACTTTTCTTCTTCACTGGACATCTCACGTGGCTTAATATTAAAATTTTATACTTGCCAGGGGCTTACTTTTCAATTAGGACAAGTTTGAAAAGTCTAGGTTAGGTGGAAGAAAGTTTTAAATACAGTGAGATGGTGGCTGGGCACGCGATGCCTCTCTAAATGTTTGATGAAGCACAGGGCTCAGTTCTGGCTGCCCAGACTCTGCATGGGGCAAAAAACCCATGGGGCATGGTTGTGCATTTTTTGAGCAACTCACTAAGTATAAGTTTGGCTTGTTTCCTAAAGTAAATTCAATACTTAACAAAACAGAAAAAAACCCATCCTAAAACAGTCTGCAGTCTTGGTGTCCTGCTTATAAGAAACGGATACGTTCTTGGTATGATCAGCTCATTTCCCTCAACGTGCCTCAAACTCGCAAAATTACAAGTGGAGAGAGCTTCCTTGGTATTTCCTTGAAAATATTTCTCTCACAGAGCAAAGACACCATCTAGCCCTCTGAAGAAAGCAAAGTTATGGAGCACTACAGCTATTTTCCTCTTGCCTGAGCATACAGGAATGCAATATGCTTTCCTGCATGTGTTGTGCGTTAGCATTCATGAATATCATTATGAAGGCAAGCTTTGAGTCACATGCTGTGTCACACTACAGGGAAGAATACTATCAATTATATAGCATGCTTAATCATAAGAGGAAATGGATTTGACTAACTGAATATGCAAATACCTATTTGAAATAAAATTATGAGCTCTTCCTGATGTGCAAAATGCCACTGGTGAAAAACATTTTAATATATTAGTGCTTGACTTTAGGAGAGTGTGGTTTATGAAGGGAAGAAAGAAAAAACATAAGTAATTTAATTTCTTCTTGCATTGTATTATTCTTGAAGCTGTTGGTGTTTTTCTAGCTTGGAAAAGCGTAGTCAACATGAAGCTTTTAAAGCACATTTTGACATTTAAAATGCAGCTTCCTGTGCTTGCGTTCATGCATGGTTTCCTGAGACGAAGGGTGGTAAGTAAATACTCACTGCTGGCTTTCCTGCGTACGCCACAAGGCTGTTACAGGATGGGATTTGTTGTACACAAGGGCAAGCTGCTTCTGGAACCTTACATCCCCCTTGCCCTGATAAATCAACAGCTGCTTGGCAAGGAGACAGGAATTTTCTTATTTACCCAAAACTTGGTATTTACAGCTATTCCCCCATGGCGTGGGTGGTCACAGTGCACTTCCCGTGGCTGCTCAGTGAGAGCAGCACCTCCAACAGTGTTGAAGTAGACTCTGGTGGAGCATCTCTTCCAGTCCTCATCGCAGAAGTGTTTCACTTCACGTGGTGCGGTGGGCTGGCTCAGAGCAAGGTGATGTGCTGTACTTGAAGAGCATCACACGCTCCCCAGTGAGGAAACCTAATCCCAGACAGCTTTAAATACTGTTTAAAGTGTTGGCAATTGAGGTGCATTGCCGGTGTCCTCAGTCACCTAGTTAAATGGGAATGTCTCTTTCCCCTCTTACAGCTCTTGTTTAGAGCACATTTGGAGGTCTTGTCTAATCATACGCCCAAGGTCAAGCTCTGCAAGGAGATGAACAAGGAAAAAGTTTATGGACTTAGAGGTGCTGGTAACCCCGAGCTGGGTGGTTTGCTACACAGCCCTGTGTGGGCTGTGGGCTTCCAGCCGGACACAGCAGCAGAGGTGACTTAGACATGTCATTGACAAATGGCAGGCCCTGGCGCAGAGTTCAGACCTTGGGGCTTTAGGAGGATGAGGTGTAAGCACTGGAATCAGCTGGGGGATCTGAACCTTGTACCTGTTTGCTGCAAACTGCCCTGACCTTAGCGCCAACCAACAGCCTTACTGCCGGTAGTGCCAACTTGCCTAGAAGAAGGCTTCCTGCCGCTGCCTTCTCTTTCCCTCAGCATGGTTTTAAAATACCATTTTAATGGTGAAACAAGACTCCAGAAATCAATTTGAACATTTAACTCCGGAACGGGTGTCACAGTTCCTGGTCCCGAGCTGCTTACCCATCTGCAGTTGGGCTTTCTGTTGATGTTACTCACAGCTCATCAATGACATCCTGCCTTGCTGGTGGCCCGGGAGGCCTGCTTGCACCCCTTGCCTTCTCCATGTATCTCAGACTTGAGATCCTGGGTGTGGGGCAGCACCGCACCTTCACACCACACACTGATAGTAGGTGGAGGCTCTGGGGCTGCCCCCCCGTTCCTTGTGGAGGGAGGGCAATGGCCAGTGGGGTTTCTCAGGAGGGTGGGTCTTCTCCAGCATTGCCCACCCCCAAACATGCAGGCTGGCTGCACAGTGTGTGTGAGACTGGTAAAAAGCTCAGGTGGGGGAAGGAGCTGTTTCTGTTTGCTGTGGAAACCCAAACAGAGGGCTAAAAGCTGGGTTGAATTTGCATAGGTGACAGGATGATGTTTGTTGCAAAGTGCCAGCCTAAAATCCTGAGGTTTTAAAGTAGGTTACGTCTGCTCTTTGACTTTCCTGTAAATACACCAATGTTTATTAGAGCGTAGGGTACAGGGACCGGCAGAAGGACCAGTGTGGGTGTCCAGAGCGGTGCAGATACAGGATGAAGATGTGCTCCCAGGTGAGCGCTTTGATGCCTTCACTGCTGGCTGCGAGCTCAGTGGTTAGTCCCCAGCCCTCGGGTGGTACTGTTCTCATCACGGCTTCATCTGAGTGGGCTTGGGGTAAAGCTGATGGCTTGAGTAGGAGCTGTGTCTGAGCTCAAACTGGGGATTTCTGCTGTGGGAAAGAAAACCCATAAATAAATGAAAAGTGAAAGATGGATGAGCTGGAATGAGCTGTGAACTGACAGCTTTGTGACTGGTTTTGACTTATTTCCTTTTTCAGTCTAAAGCTGAGTGCCTCATAAATACTGAAGACATCAAAACTGTAACTAACAACTGAAACCATCCTGGGATCACGGGAAATATAAAGAGCAGTGACTGTAGCTAGAAGAGAAGAGACAGTGAACAGGGAATGAGTTCTCTCCTCTTAAGTGGTATTTTTTGGTATTTACTTCAGTTTTGACATTACAGATTGAATCAGCACACTGACACAATTCTGGGCATTTGGGGTCACGCAGTGACTGTCCTACAATCTAATATGGACCTACAGATGAAAATAGTTTTGCAGTTTATGGTCACGGGATATTTTACTGACTTTAAAGATCCTGGGATCCTCAAACAGATACCTACTAACCCTCTCATGCTCTGTCACCAACGAGGTGACACACAGTAGATGCCATCCGGCGACCGGTGTGCTGCTTTTGGGGGCTGTTTCATGCTTTTCTCGCTGGGCAGACAGGAGGGCTGCGGGCTTTTGGGGGCAGGAGAACGTAAAATGAGAACAGCCGCATTGGGTCTGGTCTGAGCCCCAGCCGGTCCAGCACCGTGTTTCTGACAGTGGCCAAAACCAGGATGAGCCCTAAGAATGGGTCACACAGTCCATAGCTGAGAGGAGCCCCGAAGTTGGGTTAATAGCTTTGTGTCTCAGAGCCTGCGGCGCAGCTGTCTGCCATGAGTCTGTCCTGGATCTCTTTAATCTGCATCTGCAACACCCTCTGGCAGGACTCGCAGCTTAACTCTCTATTAAGGTTATTTAGTGAAGAGCTGGGGAAAGAATTAGAAAATGAACTACGGTAACAGTACTCCAGCTGCAACCTGATATCCAGCATCACACCATGACCAACAAACCTTCTCTCCAGGGTATGTGCAAGCAAGAGCTGCTAACTTCCCAGTGGCAACAGTTCACTGCGCAATTGTGCGTGGCAGTTTCCCGGCTGCCATCAGTTCCTTTTGTTGTTTCCTCAGAAGAGCCACAGGGCAGCTGATGCCCAGCAATGAATTCCAGAAAAGTACTAGCTTTTCAGATGGTTTGAGTTCTGTTGGTTTTTTTTTTCCCCCTTCACAGAAATTGTCTCTAAATAATACAGTTTTGTAATATGCATTAGAAGCTTTGGAGGAGATTCCCAGGAGCTTGCTAAGCTGAACTCTGGCATCCACAGCAGGACAAATTGCTCACCCAGAAATGGATATGCCTGAAGACTCTGTACATCTATTACAAGTCTCCAGCAGCTAATTCTGGTGTTGGCGTACATGTCTTTGTGCATCAAAAGCAAGTTGGTCCAAAGGCCTACGTCCTCTTGTCTCTGGATGGAACCAGTCTATTCTGGCTTGTTCAGACAGGGGCATCTCCCGAGTGGTGGCCCGGTACACACTCGCTGGACTCGTAGGTTAGGCAGGCTGTAAGTCAGTCATTGAATCCTTCCTGGGAGTTATCTTAGTTGTACTATTTTTATACATCGATGTCAAACAAGTAAAATATTTGACTTCCCACCCTAAATCAAGCAGTCTTGTGGTACGCTGGGTGCATGACATGCAGGATGTGGCTCCTTTATAGGGCTCCCTGCTCCCCTCCCAGCTCCACTTTCTGTCCTGCAGTTCAGGTACCTTGGCCGTGCACGCCCGCACTGTATTCTGTCTGCGTTCATCAAATCTCTTACCTGAACATGCTCAATTTTTAAACAATCCATTTCCATGAGTAATTTTAGATATTAGAAATCTGCTTCAAATTCAGCAGGGAAGGTATGACTTTTCTTCCACAGAAGCATCTTGAGCTTCACCCAAGAGTAAAAATGAAACAGAGGTGGAGACCTGGTTTAAGTGGTCTGATCCTCCTCACCAGTGATGGCAGAACACAGGGAACCTTCTTCAGTACCCACAGCAGATGTTTCATGCACAAACACCACTGTGGGAACACGCCTGGGGGTCTGTAACATCCACTATTGCCTCCATACTATAAAACCCCATTACTTGGCCAGCTGTAGCTGTACAGCATTATCTGACTGCAGGCACTGAATTAAAAATATAATCATCATCCTAATTTTTTAGAAGCCATCTTTATAACAGTACATTAAATGGTGCCAGGACATGAGCCCAGAATGGAAACTTGCCAGTCTATCCAGTTGGTTTGCTGGGATGGGCCACAGCATAGTCCTGGCCGGGCTGACAGCTTTCCCTCGCAGGGCTTGGGAGCTGGTGTGGGAGGTGGCCGGTCGGTAGGCAGTTTGGATGCCGCTGCCCGGGTTTGGAAGGTAAGAGTCTGCTCGTGCAGACAGGCCACCTCCGTGAGAAACAAAACTGATCGGTTCTGAAGCCTTGCTCTAGTTCTACGTCTGTGAATCCTGTTCCCCTGGCCACAGCGCTGAATCTCACCCATCTGGTAGTATTCCTTTTCCTCTTGGCTTTTTTTTTTTTCCTTTTCTCCTTCCTTTTCTTCTGCCCTTTCCTTCCTGGGAAAAGAAGTAACCTTTCTCTAAGGATAAAAATCTTTATACTCTTTTTGCAAGGCAGAAGAAATCTTTAGGGCTTTCAGCTATATAAACCTAAGTTGTCAGATTTTTTTTTCCCCCTCCCCACCTCTCTTAATGGATCTCTTATGCATTTATAATGTTTTCAGTACCATGGTATCTAGGGATCTTATACATAATTTATAAAGCATACATTTTTTTGCAAAAGATTTCTACTACTTTTCCGGCTATTGCCAATCTCAGAATCAGGCTGTTCTCTTCAATTTGCAAAGGAAGCCAACTTAGGATCATAGAATCATAGAATGGTTTGGGCTGGAAGGGACCTTAAAGATCATCTAGTTCCAACCCCCCCTGCCATGGGCAGGGACACCCTCCACTAGACCAGGTTGCCCAAAGCCTCATCTAAAACTTGTCTGTTTTATAATCCCGACACAAACTGTCTTACAGCATCCTGGCTTTGCATTTGTGGGATGGCAAAGTCAGGTTCACATTGATTTATTTTAGCAGCTATTAACTACAGAACTGTCTGTAATCAGCAGAGCTGGCTGCAGTTCTCCATCAGCTTCAGCACTGGCATGAGTCAGCACTGGCAGTTCCCCAGCTCCATGCAGAGCAACGTCTGAGGTAAGATCCCAGAATGTTTCAATACACCTTGAAGTGGCTACATGAATGTTATATAGAGAAAAGAATTCAGTGCTGATGAGGAGCAAAGTTTTAAATTTCTGTGTCGCTAGTTGTAAGCAGGTGGATGCTGCCAGCATCGGTTGGGAATAGCGTCCTACTCAGAATCCTGATGAGTCCAAGTGCTGCCTTGCAGGGTGACCGACCCTTCACAAACACCTCAGGTGTGCATCTGGTTGTGCAGGGACGTTGTATTCGTTCTGGACCTCAATCTCCAAAGGGGAGCTCTGTGATACCGAGGGCTGTCATTGGATCCAGCTGTCGGGTCTCCAGGCTAATACGGTGGTAACAGCATATTTGTATTTTACTCCACAGTGGCAGTGGGCAATGTATTCCAGAGCTGATAGAGACCAGCTGAGTGCAGTGCTGGAGCAGCAGGTAACACTGATCAAAGCCTTTATGCACTCCTTCCAAATCAACGTGCTTGATTTTTATTCTGCTACAAAGTGTTGCAGACTTTTTTAATAATAAAAAAAAATACTGGAATTCTTTATTTTTCTTCCAAAATATTACTATATCTCATCCTACATACTAGTCAAGTGTAACTGAATACTGTATTTTCCATGAGTCTGTTTGTTATATCTTCTTTCCCGACAGCTGCATTATTTCAATAACAGAAGGCTTTTCAGAAACAGGACAATTTTCAGAGAGAACTAAATTTGAAAAGCTTTTTAAAAATACCTTCTTACACCACAGTAATACCATAAATAAAATCTCTTCACTAGGTGTGCTTAGGTTACGCTTGTTTGCCAACACATAATAGTATCTAAGGAGAAGCATTTTTGAATGTTCACACGGTATTTACACTGACTAAATGTGATAGCTTTATTTCCTAGGTCACCAAAAAAGCGAAGGGAAGAGCCCCCCACGCGCAGTGCTGTGGGTGCAGACGTACCTTGGGTTACCTGACTCAGAGAGACCTGGAATCCCTGCAGGGCAGCACTGAGGGCGAGCTGCGCTGCTCTCTAGGGTTACCTCGGAATTTGAAACGGACAGAAAGGATCTACAGAAATTTAATTAAAAAGGAATACTGATTAATAAGTTGCGGAAGTAATGGATTCAAATGGATTCAATCATGAATTAGAAGGAATTCATGAATTCCTTCTGCTTAAAAAAGAAGAAAGTGCCACTAAACCTTCATTGTACTCGGCCAGGCAATGTGTTAAAAGCACTGCTAACAGTGCAGCACGCTTCTCCGCAGCTCTGGTCACTGGATTATTACTGACGTGCCCTCACCCCTTGTCACACTAAAAGCTCCGCCTCTCCTCCGTTTCCCACCGAAGTCTTCGCTGAGAGGTGCATGGCTCAGCCCCGGGCTGTGCAGAGTAATGCTGGGACTGTTTCACGAGGTGGGTGGGAGTGCAGGAACCCCCCGCAGTTTCCGAGGAGCCGACGTGCAGATCTGAACCCCTCAGCGTGCGGCAGCATCGTGGTGTCCTTCTGTTTCATCTCCCAGGCTTGGCCTAACTTGGACAGGAACCCTCCATTAACTTGATCTTACTGGAGATGACAAGTGTGACTAAACACAAATACGTCAATGTTCAATTCAGTCTCTACTAAATAGTGTCTCAAAGCAGAACGAACTTTTTTACTAGATTGTTGACTAAGTGATAAAAAAATGACGAGGTGAAAGGTGTGCTAATAATTCAAGCTAATATTTCCCCTTTCTATTAAGTTGTTAAACTACAGATAATCTTTAAGAGTATTTTCAGTAAACTGTTGCAATTTCTAGCAAAAAAACCCACCTCTGAAACAAGCTGTACAGAAAAACCCCATGTAATTCAAGAAGGAACACCGATATTTTGAAAGTGATCAAGGCATAAACAAAAACAAAATGGAACTGAGCATCCAAAACAGCAAAATATATTTAAGCAATATCACAAATACACACACAAAAAAAATCTATTTACAAATCTAAAATCGGCAAATTCAGTAAAAATCCTCCTACAAAAAGGTATTTATAAACAAGAAATTTAACCCACTCGCTACTGCTGGCAACAGAGGTGCTTTACAGCAAGCATAGCATTAATTATGCCTTTGCAAAATAAAGGGAAAATTTAATAAAGGTGCAGAAATTATTTCTGGGAAAAACTCAAACTGAAGGCTGAGCAACAACAACCACAAGGCATGCAAAGCATGAGGAACTGCAAATATGTAACTCTGGTAGTGCAAAAATGAAGAATGGCTTTTTTTTTTCCCAATACTTGTTCAGAGAAAAACACTACTGTGAATTTGCAATTCAAATTCCTTTTAAAGACTTGTATTTGTAGGACTGACTTAGTGCATTTGCCTGTTTCAGCAAGGCTGATACTATACAGGAGGTAAATGAAACAAAGTCAACATAAAATTGCTGCTGTGATATAAATTTATAACAACCTTTATAACAAAAATGTCTGAATATACAGTACAGAGACAAGCCTCTACAAAACAAGTTTAGGTTTTCCTCATCCAGACAACTGGCGAGCAGCTTACTGCTAAAGAAAAACAACCTGTATGTAACTGATAGTATGCAACATTCTTTGGAATTAGACTTAAATTTCTCTTTCAAGCTTTGCCCCCATATTTTGTACAGGGAGCAGCAGAGGGGAAACTCCTCACCGCTGCTAGCAGCTCCTGGTACATGGTCCCTGGCACAGCCCGGGTGGGCAGAGGCTGGTGAAAAATGCCACCTGGGAACAGGGGCCAGGGTAGGACGCCTTGGTATTAGCTGGTGTGGAAATGGAGAATTAATACTGTTGAATTCCTGAGGCTCATCACCCCACACCCTGGGCAGCACGGCGTTTTGAAACCCACAAGGCAGTCTCTTTGTCCAAAAAAGGCCTCACAGTTTTGAATGGCTGTAAACATTTAGTTTAAATCAGCATTTTCACCATGCCTTTGCCGTTTAAAAAAATAGTAAGATCAAAAGTAGGAACACCTTAGCTCATGTTAAAATGATTTCAAATTCAGAAAACTAGACTTGTTTAATTAAGAAAACTGAGACAAATCTGCAATCATGTGGTAAGTTTTGCAAATAACCTTTCTGTTGTATTTTTAGTTGACTCTTATTTAACTCTCAACAAACTGCTAAAGATCGCCCAGTCTATCCTAGAGAAAACTCAACAGTTTGATAAGCAAGCTGGAAACCATTTAAAAACAGAGGCAAAAGACCAGCACCAATCGGTGCTAGGCCCATCACCGCACTGCCGAGCGGATACTGCTCGGAGTCCCAGGACAGGTTCGGAGCCTCCCATCCTTCTCCTGTTCCCCTTCACGTACAAAAAGACAGACACAGATGATGTTTGTAAAAAATGTAACAGTAGCAGGTACAGAGTAAGATTTACCCACTGTAATTAGCGAGAAGTGTTATGGCTGATGTTTAAAGCTTTTCGAAAACAAGGACTGTCTTCTTGACTTTCAAATGTTCACAGGGTGACTATCAGGTATTAATTACAGTGCTGCTTTACGGGGACTTTGTTAAAAATTCCTAGCGCTCAAGTTAGAAGAATTTATGATGCAATCAGATGAACTTTTACTGAAACAGCATTCAAAATCATGGTGATTTTACAAACCAAATGATTGTCTTTAAGCAATCTTTCTTCTCTATACCCAGGGGCTGATGGCTAGAAATGGCTGCAAATGACTTCTGCAAAGTGCTGCTTTTCTGCAACTTGACGGATGCTCGTTCAGCCTCACTTCAAATATCCAATTTATGTGCTGGAACAAGGAGCTCATGTGCCCAACCCAGGCTCCAGAGGGTGACTTACAACAGAAGTACTCTAAGGTTATTAAACAGACATAGGGGATTTGTCTGCTTGACCTTTGGCATATGAAAGCAAAGCCAAAACAAATCTAATAGGCACAATCACAGGAAAATTCACCCTAAAACAGAGATCAAGTGATTCTTCCTCTAGAAATATTGACTTCTCTTTGTTAATGAGCAGCAGAGCATTTCAGGTCACTAGCATGGGTTCAGGTGTCAAGCTTTCAGACATCTGATTTAAATGACTCCCACATTAGGAACTTAAGTTGGACACCTGAAGTTAGATGGTGCGATTACCCTGTCCTGACTGAGAACTGCCACCCCTCAAATCCGTAACAGAGCTGCCATCACCAGTATCTACTTAGAGAAGACCCGCTTCATCTCTCATTTCCTTATCCTCTTTTCACTTTACAGAAGGGGATGGAGAAAGGCAAAGCGGGGTGGGGGGTGCTGTCTTGCTAAACCAAGTTGTGTGATACACACTAATGAAGAAACTTAGTGACTGTCGCTTGTAAATCCTACAAAATCACCATTTTGAAGTTGGTGGGTGCAAATTACTCCTGTTGCAGATCTCATAATGTAATCACACATTTTATTTTCAGGAGTTACTAACAGGTATCGGTGTTAGCAGATTCTCTAACTTAGCTGGCTAAAAAGCTCAAATGGAGTTAGAAAAAACCTTGATGGCAAAGACTTAAAGAGCTCCTAAAGTCTTTTATTTAAATACAAAAAATTAATAAGTTGTATTTTAGACAACTATCAGCTAATGCCTAACATTTTTATTAAAATACTGATGGAAACAGAGAAAAGTAAACTCTAGGTCTACTGGATTGCACATAGATAGGCAAAAATCCCACCACAAATTGTACTGGCTTAGCTGCTTAGTTATTTCACTCGTTATTTTCTGCACTTGAGAAAATGAGATCAGAAAGCCACACAGCTTCTCTGACTGGAGAGGAAAGGCCGGGGCAGGATTTCTAGAGTCCCATCCAGCTCTCTGAGTGGAAGGATGAAGATTAGGACCTTGTGGCTGGAAGAACAGAGCTGAGGAATACTCAGGATTCACTCCTGTCCTACGGGAATAATCTATTCTTTCTGACAAACTTCGCTTGTGGTTTTAATAGATAATGAACTTGTCGGCCCAATCCCGTACTCAGCGTTTTACAGAATCGAGGTCTTAGGCACAGCAAAGACTTCAGATAAACATGGAAGCGAGGCAACACTTGTATTTCCATTTTTTATCTATGGATTATGTTCTTTGTTAAATTCCTTGGGGTTTGTTTTTTTTTTTTTACTTTGTGGTAACTTTTCAAAATACAAACTAGTAAGAGCCTGGAAAAGACAGAACTACCCTAACAGATGAGGGAAAAACTCTCAGTGCACTTTTTATTCCATATATGAACTAACTACTGGGAATATTTACCAAAAAAATAAAAGATCACCCGCAAGATACTGAATTTGAAAGTAACGCTGAAAGTTTTTAAAACTGCACTCCAGAAAACGTCTGAGCAGCATCAGAACATTATAGGGTTGTCTGATTTCCTTGTTTTCCGTGGTGAATTTCCACTGATGGCAGTAGAGAACTGAGGCAGGGGCTGAAGATGTAAAAGCAAATAAAACTAAAGATTCTTGGTAGCTACTTACCTACGATGGCTATTGACTCTTATTTTTTTTGGCTCAGTGCTGTTTCAGAATACCCTTGACCCCACCATATAATTTCAAGGACATATATATTGATTTGAATATTAGCTTGGTTCCTTTCCTGTATTTGAACCTTATAGTGGATATAAATGAGAAATAAGCATGCTACAACAATCACAGGAGCTGCTGTCCATCAAACTGGTGACTCTGAACGAAGGCTGCTTTACGTAATGCATATGAACATGCAAGCCGTCTCCAAAATGCATGGTCATATTAAATAAGTCTCCTACATATGTACATACAGACCAGTAACAAAACTCAAATATTATAGTCCTACTCTCTTCTGTTTAAGATTTCAGTTTCTAACTGTTGCATATACTGTAGCTGCTCAAAGAGCTGAATAAAGTGAGTGTAGCAGACTTTTTCAGAGAAAAATAGTCATATAAAAAGTTGTAAGTACAGTAAAGTGAGAAAGTTCACAGAGCTCTCACTTAACTTCCTCTTTGGTTCCTAATTAGGATTTGACGAGTTTGAAACCCTGTCCCGTGTCCAGCACTGTGGGAAGAAACCAACTCATTTTGAATCTTTTCAAGCACCTAAAGCATGCTTTACAGACCCAGAACAGATTGAGACCACAAAACCAGTTTGCCAAATGTACTAAGGGATAGGTGATACGTGGGAAGTAGATCATCCAGTGTTTGGCAACGTCGCTCCCCGTTGGCAAATGCAAAGTGTAGTCGCTCCAGTGCTTTGACACACCATACACCGCTTTCACCGTACGTCCCTTTTCAGACCAGGTGATGTTGCTGTCGGGGTTACAGTTGTACTCAACCCACTGCCTGGTGAAGTCACCAAGCTGTGGAGGGTCTGCTTCCTCGATGTCTACAACTCTGGCCATTTCTGCTCCTTGCACAGCAACATACTGGTCGTTTACTTTTCTTACTTCTTTAACCCAGGGCTGAGAGTTCTCACAGTCTAAAACAATGATGAGTCGAGAACAAAAAGTGCCGTTCTTTTCTCTCCACCACTCCAGCAGTGTGTCAAGTCGTAAAGCATCACCTCCTGCCAGAAGAAAAAAGTATTTAAGATTGGCAGGAAGAAACAGAAACCTCTGTAGAATTTTGACTGTGGGTTCCAAGAATCCCTTATTTTAACAATCTGGACAGAGATAACAGAAGTTTCCAACTGATCCTCCCTGCTTGTAGATGTTGCAGACCTCCAGAGAGATATTAACTGATTCCACCTGACTTACTGTGGCAAGGCAACTCATCCTTGATTTAAAAAAAAAGAGGGGGGAAAAGAAAAAGAATTCCCTCACAGGGTGACAGAAATTACAGCCTGTTGAAGAAATCTGGAATAGCTAAATAAGGGATGAAAACGTGAAATAGAGTTTGTTTTCTATTAAATTCTTAATATTTTAATGGAAAAAGCACTCTTTTTATTATGTTTTTATTAACATTAAAAAGGACTCCTCTGTTAAGGAAAAGAGAGGACTTTGGAACACAACACATGCTAACAGTTTTGAAGCACAATTAGAAAGCCGTCTGCAGGCACAACCATCGCTCTGGCTTGAAAAAATGTGATCAGAAATGGAAGATTCACTCACAGACAGGGTCCTCTTCAGAGCTTTGAGAAAATTAAAATTAATACGGATTTACAACTCACTGAAACAAAAATTTCATAGGAATTTTCCCACAATATTTATTTCTCATCTGCTCAGAAAAAACTGGCAACTAGT
The DNA here is from genome assembly GCF_028858705.1 of Grus americana. Taxonomy (NCBI): domain Eukaryota; kingdom Metazoa; phylum Chordata; class Aves; order Gruiformes; family Gruidae; genus Grus; species Grus americana. Next base: position 30,538,019 of record NC_072852.1, on the reverse strand, counting down.
ATGTCCAATTTCTCATGTTCTGTCTCAGCTCTTGCTGCAACAATGCTTTGAAAGAGCAGATTGTAGTTAAAGTTACCTATAGCAGGGAGTCCTGCTGCTGATGTGCAATGGGTACTGCAGGATCTCTGTAGCTTTGAAAAGCAGACTACTTACTCAAGTGCTTAAAGAAAACATCTTCCAAACAAGTGAATAAATCTCCACTGGCTCCACAGCGACTATTAATGTGAAGAACTGATATGTCTAGGTGTCGGCAGGTTGGAGCTATGATACAGATTTATGACAAAAACACTCTAGCTTGAAAATGGCAACTTTTTAAAAAAAAAAAAGAGACAACTTTTAGAAGAAAGGTAGAAAAATGTGATTTAAAATAACTGCATTTTAATTCCATAGCGATTTTCATTGTGGAATGTAAGTACATTTCGCAGTGTTTAAAATCTTGGTAGTAGGAATTAAACTGCACAGATGAATCTCAAAAAGAATAGCTGCATATTTCAGCACTTACATTTTTTAGCTATAAGGGGTGACAAAAAAGTGCTTCAAATTAATAGCTCATAGTTAAAGCATTGAGAATGCTATCACAGTTAAAGTAAAAGCAAAATTACAGCGCTACAACTTTCTCCAAAAAAATCCCCAAACCTGGAAAATTTAGTAACAAAGAAAATCTTAATATACAAACCTACAGTAATGACTTCTCTTTGTACATGACCCACAAATTGCTGTAGTTATTTACAGCAGAGACTTGTATAGAAGCAGTTTCCCTTTTCTAGGTAAGCCTTCTGGGTCAATTAGCAGTATAAATTTCTTTATTTGTTCACATTTTAAAGGCTTATAAATAAACTTTATTTTAGTGCAACTCTGCAGGGGTGTATGTGATTTCAAAACATTACCGGATAGAACTGCCCCAAGAAAACAGTCTCATCCTTCATGCACACACACAAACACACGCTCAGCTTCTAACCCCACTGACCTCAAACACACGGAGTCACCGGCCAGCACAAGATTTCGACACCAAGCTGTGTAAGAAATCCAGGCGCCGGCCACATCTGGTGCTCTGGCAGGTTTTGCAGACGGTTAAGCCGACAGTTCCACAACAGCCCAGATCTTGCCCTTGCGTTCACTCAGAGAACATGACGACCTCCCAGGTCATTTGACTGCTCATACTTTATGCATGACTAGTTAACAGTTTCTTTTATACACCGCTGTGTTACATCTCAGCTTCCAACAACAGAGAAACATCATTACTGAACTAATAAATCCAGTAAGTCTCCTTTTTAAATATCATTACAAAGCAAAGACTACACTGCTACTGCTGTGCCGTAGCATGGCATAAGCTGGCAGTGAGACACTACTTTTTCTATTAGATCCGAATGTTGCACTTCCTTGTTGCCATCTCTCTTCATCCTCTCCAGAGGTCAGAGGATGGTACACGCTACAGGAGTTGATGACCAAATATTCCATCTGTCATGAAACGCCACTGTCCAATACATGCAGTACAATTACACAACCAAACAGCCTTCATCTTTCCAGTTCATACTTCAAGTTACATTCAGACGCAGTGCTATCTGGAAGGAGTATCGGGTTCCACTCCATGATTTATCTAAAATTAATCACAAAAAAGGATGCAAGACATGTCACAGCTGCCTGTTCCTCTCCTTTATGTGACTACACATATCTCCAAGTAGAAGGTGAAGTTGTGAGGGGTAGGAAACTGAAAAGCAACTTTGTGAGAAAGCTGAACACCACTGCATTCACACTCTGCATCTTCTAGCACAGAAACTTTCTTTTTATTGTAATGGTTACCTTGGCCCTTATCCTAAAACTGAAGACAGAGTTTAATTTAGACTACAGCTACCTGAACAAATACACAGAGACCTGAGCTCCCCTGTCACGCTCCAGGCTGGCCAGATGTAAGCCAACACTGGGCTGGAAGCTGTCTAATTTTTGCATTTATCTCTATATACACTAGTAAGGTAACTGTGTCCATGCTGCCAGCTGCAGCATGAGTGGCAGGCAGAGTTTCGCTGCGAGCCTGCTCCACGCAATGTATGGACACACTTGGCAACTGCACAGCTGCGCTTATGGATAAGACCACCCTACTCTCGGAGAAGTCATTCTTCACTGCATTACCCAATGCATACCACATTACATCACTTGTGCTAAGCTCTGAGTATGGCTGTGGCTTTTTTAAATCACTGATACAGGTGAAGCCTTTGAGAATAAATACACGTTGCAGGTCTAACGGTTAAGGCGTGGAGTTGCACCAAAACAGGTACACGGCCTCCAGAGGAAAAGTGACCTGCACCTGAACTCCTCAGCATGACCACACAACAAAGCTCAGATCTGTCTACACTGTCCAAGAGCAGATGCCCCTGGAGCGAGGCTGCTGACAAACAAGCAAGGAACTTGCACCACAGTGCTCCCCCCAACAGTGAATTCTGTCCCAGGAAGAAAAAAGTTGCAAATTTTCAACATATTTACTACATGGCAACCTCAGAAGCCCAGTTCCATACAGAGGGAGATCAAGGCTAAACCTAATAACGATTTGAAAAGTGTGGCAGGTTTGCCAACAATTTTTATACAGTTGAGATAGAACTGCCTCTTATGAAGAGACCAAAAACAGACCAGGAAAGGGGGAAATGGTGACATCTATGCCAAGCATATGACTAGGCATTAAACCAGCCCTTCATATAGGGGTTTGTAGTCTTGAGGCTACACTGCACCCACAATGACTCCCAAACTCTAGGATGCCAGCAAACTGTAGCTGTTTTCGTGATAAACGGTTTGCTATAGGTTTGAAGATGTGCTTTTCTGTTGTGGATTCTATACTTGCCTCCTATTCCTTTTATTAATTCTCTCTTTTACAAAAAAAAGAGCACATCTTAAGGACATGCACGCAGTCCTTCTTGACAGCCTGACACAGTGACACTGAACACTGTATAATTCACTCAGAAGTAGGTGTGCTGGCTCTGCCATGTCCAGGGAACGAGAAGAGATTATCTTGTTCGTTACAGGGAACAAATATTCCTCAAAATACAAGGGAAATCGGTCTTTAGGGCAGAAGGGGGTCATTTTCACTTTACTTTTCTGGGGAAAAAAGCAATCTTTAAAGTTACTTTGTTGAGTTGTAAGGGGAATAAGAAACTTGTAGGTGTACACTTGAGGTCAACAATATTTAGACAATTTTGAGAACAACTAAAAGAATAGTTAGTTACAAAAGGATTTTTATCAAAGTGACAAAATACTAAAATGACACGGAAGTTCATACACCAATATACCTGACTGTCATACAGAGCAAGGTAAGGAAAGAGCTGCTTCTTTAGATTTAGTTAACTGCATACAAAAAGGGGCTTCTGCATTTCTCCATTCTCCCCACTAGCACAGGTAGTTGCCCATTTTGATGATTCCTTGTAGTCCCTGAATCTCCTAACAGCCATGTTCTGTGTATTACCCTTTCTTTTATTCCTTCCCTGCCAGGAGCTTGTATGAACCCGTTATCCAAAGACTGGTGGCTCTTTTACATTCTGGCATTCTGGACTATCAGATAATAAATGTGACCAAAACTTCAAAGTTTTGCAATATGGTATGATTTTTTTAAAGAAATAATTAATTGATTTGGAAAGTTTATCAATGCCAAAACTATTAATAAAAAAAAATCCCCAAACTAGTTACCTGCTAGTGCCCATTCACCAGTGCCATGGGAGTGACCACTGTAATATAAAATGTAGGTATCATGTCTGGGTCCATCTGCTGTCCGAAGTTCAAGAAAAGACTTGATTTTGGAGTGAAGGGTATCGAAGGTCAGTCCGCTTGTAGAGTAATCACAACCATATGTCTCAATCATGTGATATGCAAAAAATCTTTGGATGGCATTAAGCATGCCAGTAGACCTCAGATTTAACTCTTGTACATGCTCGGGTGGAAGGAGAGTTGGTTGGCCATCAGGACTAAAGAAAAGAAAAACAGCTATGATTATGATTTATAATTATTTCATCCTTAGTGGACTTATAGCAATTGGTGATTTTTTCCCCTGTGCATAGTTTCTCTGCTATGAAGTAGCACTGTTCTAAATTCAAATTTACTTGCAATGTACAGTTTATAAACAATTCAAATTACTGTATTTGAGTGAGGGACCACTCTCTCCCCTCCCTTCTGTCACACTTCACTTCAAAATGTAGTCCTTACATAACCCCACGCTATTCCTGCAGCTGACAGACAGAGAGGGAGAGAGAGGAGCTGTGATGTGAACACGCTGGGCTTCAATGATTTCATTAAGTCCCACGGAAATGGCACTGTCTTCAGACAGGCATTTGTTCACACACCACTGGAAAGAAGCACAAGGAGAATGAGTGGTAGTCTGCACAAAACATCATGCAAACTAGTTTCTAATAACAGACTAAAGAGAAATCCAAGTATGCATTTTGCTCAGATATTTTGAATTAATTTCTCTCTGTTCCAAACTAGCCGTTATTCAATATGGTACTCACACAAATACAGTAATTCTTCTGTGTGCTGTTCAGATGCTGATCTTTCAGTGTAAGAAACGTGTTTCAGATGAAACTTAGAAAATGAAAGTTCTGAGAAAATTACAAACTAGACCTGGAACAAACCATGTATATATAGATGTATATGATGTGCATATATAACAAAAGAGTCCCTGGGTTCCCTGGGCAATGGACAGATTTTGTGGATGAAAATACGGAGATGGTCTTACTCTACTAATACAAAATAGAACTTCAGTTTCTTATATATATTTATGTGTGTATGTATGTATTCTTCATGTATTTTGTTTGCAAGCTGGTATGTAAAGTTACCTGCTTTCTTTTTTGGTCTAGCTAATTAAATTTTGCACCTCCTCACCTGTCTAGTGCCTTCATGAAAGCTAACATTCCACTACTACAATTCCATTGAATACATCATAATTTCTGTGTGTCTTAGCAAGTGAAGACTGGGCCCATTACTGAAAGAGTTAACCTTTGTTAATAAGTAAGTTTAGTTCTACCAGGTCCTAAACAGTTGCTCAAGAGTATCTCATTCACTCAGAAACTACAGGGAACTGCCACAACCAGAATAATATAATACAATGAAAGAATTAAATTATTGCCATGGGAACAAAAAGAATTTATTTCTATTGTAATGTAAATTTTGAAAATTTACTTTTTGTATCCCTAACAATAATTGACTACATGGATTTTTTTTAAAAGAGTGCACAGCTGAAGACTGTAGACTGAAGTTCAAAAAAATTGTTTTTACAGTATTTTACACTATTTAAGATACAGTGATCTAAGATCAGCACACTACCTTCTGTTTCTTTGCCTGTGATTTTTTTCCCTATCCACTGAATCCATTACACATACTGCAAGCTGGGCAGTTTTCATAAATTGGGCAGTTCTATTTTTAAGCCTCTCATTTCAACTTACCACTCTGTTTCTCTTGTAATGCAAACAGACAGCTTACATAGCTCTTGTTTATCATTTACAAAAAAATGTATACGTGCAATTTTAATTATACAGCTAAAGAAGGATTTGCAAGTATAAAGCTTGTAAGAAAAACACATAAATGGGCAAATAATAGTACAATTCCTCCACCTCCAAGCATTTCTCATATGGTAACATTATACTGGAACAAAAAATCAGCTGTAAATTCACAATACCAGTAACTGACATATAGTCCACTCACAAATCTAATTTCACTGTCCATTAAATGTAGACACCATCTCATTTAATAGAATTCAAAACTGTTTTAAATTGATCTGTTTGCTTTGTTCAATCTCCTGTTATAAAATATCTCCACTCAGTAAAATGCCCCCATCCTTCTTTGGGTGAGAAACGGACTGTGGAATCTGCCTGTGTGTGACTGATGCATAAAGCATTCATTGGCTTTCTAAAATCAAATTAAATGCATTTAAAAAGGTGGAGTTGGAGTTACTCATTCTTTTTGGAAAGGTGAGGAAAAGGAAAAATACAAAATCTGCCTATTATTTAAATTTGTCTGTAATTTTGGAAAAATACAAGCAACAGCCCTCCATTGCCTCTACTAGCTAACAGTACACTTACACTACTGTGAAGCTGAAATATATGCTCACTGTACCTGCAAAAGTTGGTGGGAATCACAACAGCATACCCAACACACGTTCCTCCCAAGCAGTTTCCCAGCTCATGGAAAAGCCCGTGAGCCATGGACTCCAGAGGTAAAACGATGAGAAATGCACTCATGAAGATCCCATTGGTTGGCTAAAAAGAAAACAGAGATTTATGTATTGCATGAAAAATCCTTCCTATCTGTTGGTTATGGTTTTATGAATAATTCCCTGTGTTTGATAAAACATAATTGGGTCCTGAAACATGCGAGTTGTTATACATAACGTATACTTATTTTCCCACATATTACACGGTGAAGTACTCTAAGGACATATGAAAGGCCAGTCTGGGGGTTTGAGGAGAAGGTGGCTGGTAAGCAGGGATCACTCTTCTGAAAGGAATGCATCTGAACACTAACAGCACAGGACTTAGCTTTAAAAGCCCTGATCATAGCTTAGCTTTACCCATTTAAGCAGGAAAATCAAATGCCACAACATTATTTATGTACAAAAAATAAGAGTATCTGTAAATATCTGCAAGATTAGGCCTTAATCAGTAAAGTACAACACAGAATATTACATACCTAGCATCAGATGATAGCATACTATATTACATAATTAAAAATACAGATTTAACCACTCCAGCTTTTTAACATCAAGAGTTTGTAAAATATTCTTTGTGGAATACTATGTATCACACAAAAGATGACATGTGGGAACATCGATGAACGTTATTGCAATTAAAAAGACAATTCTTTATCAGCTACATAAATATCAGATGAGAAGGGACATCTACTACAGGACTTTGTAGCATTCACACAGCTTTGTGCTTTGAGCTTTCCTGTTTTGTAGGTAAAAAATAGTTTTGGAAAAGATTATACTCACTGATACGTAGATGGTTTCTGTAATAAAAACAAGTTTCAAAAGTTAAGTCTCAACCACTAGTACTAGTAAAATAAAAATGGACTTCTGAAATAGCAGCTGTCAGCAAGAGGCAGAACAGATACAGGTTCGTTTTAATTATTTTAATATGATGTGACTGCGTTTAATGAGGCATTAAATGCTTTAGGAAAGGTAGAAACAGTATTATAATATATAATTAAGCAAGAACTTTAATATCCATGGTACAGTTATTAAATATTAATGTTTGTTATATAGCAAAGGAAATAAATTTATAGCTACGGATTTCTGTCTTGAGAAGAGCCCTGTGGCCTCTGACCACATGGATGTTATATTCACCCTCTCTGCATAAATCTACAGTATTAATGTTTTTTAAAAATCTGGATATTGCCTTATTGTTTAATGCTCAGTGATTTAATGTGGACTGGTAGTTCGTCTTAACACATAGACAAAGGTATTACTAATTTGGAAAGAAAATTATACTGAATAAAATTACACCTAAACCAACTCGGTTCTTGTTGGCACATGGCACTAACTCAACTATATTCAGCTTTTAAACATGTAAATATTACATCACTTAGTCTGAAAGAACAACTTTACCAATCTAATGTGCTTCCTGCCCTAAGGAAGAATACTGTTTGCCAGTATACTTCTGACAGAAGAATTTCACCTATGTGTCCATGAAATGGTGACAGCAATACTTTTAACCACAAATAAACACCAGAATCTGCTATTAACTGATAATTGATAACATTATTAACTGATAGCACTGTTCTCAAATAACTGGTAACTATTAACTGATAGCATTATTCTCAAATTCCAACATCCTGAACCACTATAAAACTATATCCAGCTCCTACTATGCTTTTCACGACAAATGAAGTTTATTTGTTTAGCTTCTAGCTTCTAGCTCTCAAGGATGCGAGGACATGACATTGAGCAGACATTACATCATGTTACAGAACAACCACGGAAAGCTTCCCTTTACCCACAACCTCAGGCACCTTATCACAAAAGTGCAATTAATATGCTCATTGACTTGCTAACATTCGAGCGACAAAACTGGTTCGGATAGAACAAGTTCATCAATAGGTGATAATGCTAGTGTTAAAACTGTGATCCGATTTCATGTGGTATAATGTAATTTGATGTTTTGAAGCTACAAGGAGCAATGTGTGCCTTTGAAGCGCACATACATTACAGGAGATTCACAATCACTTTTACGTACATCGTTTTCTTAGCCATCTCAGGAGGTAAATGGCATCATTCCAGATCTACTGCCTTTCCCTGTCTCCATCTTGCCTACACTCAGAGGTCAGGATCAATGAGTAAGTGGGCAGGTGGAACGTATTGAGGACAAGCGCAGACAAGCATTCGCATAGTGATTCTCAAGTTTTGTGTCAGACAATAAGGATTTTCAGAATTAATTTCCCCCAAATCCACACAATTACCTGAAATCACCAGAATACAGGAAAGCTTAAAAGAGTGTAACAATTATGGTGCAACCTCAACTTGTTTCGTTGTCAATAAGAAGAAAAAAATTCTGTAATTAAGACAGTGTAATTTTTGTTTCAAATGTATCAGCAGAAAGTGCTCAGTTTCCAAATGCACTCTGAAAATGAAAAGGACTCAGACCACCAGCAATAAAAACTTACAAAGATTACTTTCTGTTCTACAGAAACCTTGCAAAATACAAGACTGATGAAATAGTGGAGCTCTCTAGCTAAATTAGTTTCAAGATTTAGAGACTTACTTGTGCAATTGTAGAAACCTGAAGGATAATTTGCTTTAAGTGAAAAGGAAGGGGAGGGGAGAAGAGAAAGACTTGGATCCTGCAGAAATTGAAGGGCTTGTCTGGAAAAGCTTCCCATTTGCGATTGGTTAGTTAGAGGATTTTCTAAACCTTGGAAAGACTGAACACGTGGACCAGGAAGTAGTATAATGCATTTTTATGACAAATTCAGCTTTTCCACCACATATAAATATGACATATATAAATATGACTTTTCTTGGATCTTCTTAGAGCAAACTGCTCTTACTTTGCATTAGTGTTCTGATCACAGTAAACACATTACAAAATAAAAACCACACTTGCCCATAAAAACTACAGCCATCATAATATCCTAAAGACTATTACTATATTATTATTTTATATAATTTTACTGTAGAGGTTTTCTTACAACATGCCATGTTGCTCTAAACACTCCCTGCATTTCCTTAATCCCCTAAAACACATGCAAGTTATTAAGCCTACAGTGTGTTCTACAATAACACAACTTGAGATCATCACAAAGATTAATAGTTTTCACCAAACTTCTGATTGAGTCTGATATCTAAAAAAAATATTTACATGTAACTGTTGAAAATATTCCTACTAATATGAAAATACTGGCAAGAAAATTCACAAGTACTTCTGAGATAAGGATCCCACACAGAAACAGTAAGGATCATCTCAGGGATCGACCTTGCTCTATATCCTGCTTTTAGTTTGTACCAAATATTAAAGAGGAACAAGCTAAGATGCCAGGTGGAGACTGTCAGTGCTTTACTAAATCCTAAAGATTTGATGACTGGTCCTTAATGGAGCAGATGGCCATAGATGCATAGGCGGAGCCAGAAAGGGATTTTGTTCTTTCATCTGTTCAACCCATTTTTTCATTCTGTTTTCGACTGCACTGGCAATCTCAGCCTGCAGTACAACTCTGTACTCTAAGTGCCCGTTCATTCCAGACAGACTGCTCGAAAAGCAAACAGAAGACAGGGACCATTCTCGGCAATCCCATGAGAAAACATGAGAAGCCATTTTATCTCTTAGTCTTTGCGGGGTTTTGCCTTTGTCTCTCTTCTTCTAGATGAATATTTAGGAAATACACAGTATGTTCTCATTTCGAATAATGTGGAAAAGGTAAAAAAAAAAATTCTTCTTTCCTCTGGCTACTGAAACAATTGACAATAAAAGTTGGGTGAGATTTGCCAGTAGTATTCTCTCTCCATCTTTTTCAGCTTTTCAAGCAACACTTTATTGTTAAATGTAACTTTGTCAAAACATCAGAAGTATTTAAAGGTGTTTTATAGCCATGATACATAATTTTATATTCATGGATAACTCCAGTCCCAAGGAGTAAACTGCTGTTGAAAGTGGAACAATTATGGAACTGTATTTAACAATGGAGCATTACTGACATGTGATGGACGAAAATAACGAGGAGGAAGAAAAATTACATGAAACATTAGTTTAAATTGGAAGCTCTTCTGATTAAAATAAAAATAAATTCCTAAACAGATGTCAACTAAGATGATCAGAGAATCACCAAATGGTTGAGGCTGGAAGGGGCCTCTGGAGGTCATCAAGAAGGGTCACCTACAGCAGGCTGCTCAGGATTACACACAACAGATAATAACTGAGGAGGCTTACAAAGATGTCTTTGTGTATTTATAAGCAAAGAATCTGCCTTGCTTTCCATTATCCAAGCTGACTAATATTTGCCTATTTTTATATATCCACACAAAGACACACACGTATATAAGGAAATATAAAAGAAAAAGTTCTGCTTAGCTCCTCTGCAGTGACTCTGCAAAACCAAAGTAGTACATGCTCCATAAAGGAGAAGGCTCAGGAGAAAAAGGATAACATGATAACTAATCTACAAATATTTGATAGATAGCTTATTCCAAGAAATGAAAACAAGGTATGTATGTTACGGGTAAAAAGAAGCTTAAAGAGAAAATTTGTAAAGTTACAATGTAGATCAACTGCCAGAGGAAACAGTCTTATAACAAATTATTGAATGGAAGAATAGTCTCTGGAGAACGATACATAATCCATTACTTCTGACCATTAAAACAGCACTGGGAAAATCTAGAAAACAGTTTGTAGAAAATATCCATCACATTCATTGGCAGACAGATTTAATGTGTTATGTTTCCCATCCCTGACTCATGTTCTAACCACAGGGAAGTCTGTGCTTTAGTCTACATACATTTGTCTCAGGAAAAACCAGAAGTGGTTGTCAATTTAAAAGCATACTAAATGGATTTCTGTTTTAATATAAAACTTTGAATTCTGAAATTAATGAGACTTTGACAGCAAAGCTTAACCCATAAATCAGATTCCTTAGACTAACAATAACTTCCTTTCTCTTGTCACCAGAGATCCCCTCTGGAAGCAGTGGCGAGAGCAGCAAGGTGTGCTGCCACTGCGGATGTGAGCAGGCAAAGTTTCAGAGCCCTGGGACAGGACTGCAGAGGCCAAGCAGGGCCAAGCACCTACCGCAGAGAGGAAGATGGGCAGCAAAAATAACCAGGGTAGCGGGTGAGTTTGAGAAGCAATGATGACCAGTGAGCAAGGGGGATTTAGGATCCAGCTTAAGAGATAACGAAAGAGTAGGGGAAGAAGTAAGAAATGTATTACAAAAGAAACTGAACCAACCAGTCTCTAAAGACATAGCAAGACACAGAATCATAGAACAGCAAGGGTTGGAAGGGACCTCTAGAGATCACCTAGTCCAACCCCCTTGCTATAGCAGGATCACTTAGAGCAGGTTGCACAGGATCGTGTCCAGGCGGGTTTTGAGTATCTCCAGAGAAGGAGGCTCCACAACCTCTCTGGGCAGCCTGTGCCAGTGCTCTGTCACCCTCAAAGTGGAGAAGTTTTTCTTCATATTGTGATGGAACTTGCTGTTCCAGTTTGTGCCCATTGCCCCTTGTCCTGTCACTGGGCACCACTGAAAAGAGTCTGGCCCCGTCCTCTTGACATCTGCCCTTTAGATATTTGTAAGTGTTGATGAGATCCCCTCCCAGTCTTCTCATCTCCAGGCTAAACAGACCCAGCGCTCTCAGCCTTTCCTCATACAAGAGAGATGCTCCAGTCTCTTAATCATCTTTGTAGCCCTCCGCTGGACTCTCTCCAGTAGTTCCCTGGCTTTCTTGAACTGCGGAGCCCAGAACTGGACACAGAACTCCAGCTGTGGCCTCACCAGGGCAGAGTAGAGGGGGAGGATAACCTCTCTTGACCTGTTGGCCAGGCTCTTCTGAATGCACCCCAGGATACCATTGGCCACCTTGGCCACAAGGGCACATTGCTGGTTCATGGAGAGCTTGTTGTCCACCAGGACTCCCAGGTCCTTCTCTGCAGTGCTGCTTCCCAGCAGGTCAACCCCTGACGTGTACTGGTGCATGGGGTTATTCCTCCCTAGGTGCAGGACCCTACACTTGCCCTTGCTGAATTTCATATGGTTCCTCTTTGCCCAGTTCTCTGGTCTGTCCAGATCTTGCTGAATGGCAGCACAGCCTTTCGGTGTGTCGGCCACTCCTCCCAGCTTAGTGTCATCAGCGAATTTGCCAAGGTTACACTCTGGCCCCTCATCCAGGTCATTGATGAATATGTTAAGACCGGACAAAACACTGACCCCTGGGGCACACCACTAGCTACAGGCTGCCAACTAGACTCTGCTCTGCTTATCAAAACCCTCTGGGCTCTGCCATTCAGCCAGTTCTCCACCCACCTCAGTGTCCTCTCATCCAACTCACACTTCCTAAGCTTGCTAACGAGGATGTTATGAGAGACAGTGATGTTAACAAAAGTATGTGCAAGTAAATATAGATGTTACCTAGAAAACTTCTTGCTAGTCAGAAAATATTCTTGTTTTTAGAGAAGTTAAAAAAGTCACCATCTTCAATTCTATTAACACATCGTAAATTGAGCTTTCAAGAAACACCAGGCAATCAGACCACAATAAAGACTACAAAATCATTAACTCTCCCCACAATACTCATGCATACATTAAACTAACTTTTCTTCCATTAATAATTTGATTTCAGTAGTACTTCCATTTGAGTACAAATACTCAAGCATATCATGAATACTATTATTTTACTAACCCATAAAATTCACTAAAACCAAGAATAATGTACTGAAAGTACTTCATTCCATTACTCTACCTGTCTCTGACATAGTTAATTTTTCTCTTGGTAATATTAAATATAGGTCTTCCAGGGATAATAATTCTCTTTGGCCAGCAATTCAGAAAAACTGTACTGTTACCTTGGCATAGAGTACTTAGCAAAATCTGATTTTAAATTTCTGTGAAAAAGATTCCTCCAAACCTTTCCAAGATCTTTGCCTGCAAATTCCAAGACCTCCATCTGCAAATTTTTCATCATTTCATTTGCTTCTGAAAGAAGTAATGCCTGAGTCACTTGCCTGACTTCTGCTGGATCCTGTCCCATCCAAAAGCCTAATTATGGACAGGCATGTGAGTAACTGCTGAAATGAGTAAGTTGAAGAGTCTATTGATCTGACTGAAATTACTCACGGAAATGTAAAGGCAGGTGCAGAACACTTCCTGCAGATTTTGCAAGGAAAATTTCAATGTATTCCCCCAGACAAGTCAAGGTGTCTTTCCATTCCAGCTAAAGCAGGAATTATTCTCAGAGACAGACCATGTCCCAACTGAACCATGACCCACTGAAAAGCTGTCATTGCATTTTTGAATGCAAACAGCTTTAACAAGTTACTCTTATACTTCTCAGGCTTCCTGAGCTCTTCCTCCGGTTTCAGACAGACCTGGCGATTCCACTCTTCACATTTAAAGCTTGATCTGTCAGAGAGAGATTCTGCTTTCAGGAGCCACAGCTCTTCCCAAGCACATATGGAAGCACCAGGAACAGAGACTTTCAACTCTTGGCTTATGACAAGGGCTAAGCTCCCCATAAAGAAAGGTCCTTGGCTAACAGGACTTTCGGCCTCAACAATTCTGCATGTGTCACAAAACTACTGTGTGTGCAACAGCGAGTTAATTGACCTCACTTTAAAGGCCCTTCCACAAAAGGAGATTTGGTATTTTTCTGACAATTTTAATCAAATAGGATACTTCTAGCCACCAATTAGCAGACAACTGTCTCTTTAGGTCTTGACCTTTCATACACTTGAGATTTATATGATGCACAGATATTACAGTTATTAAAAACATTAAAAGGGCATACGTAATGTGCCTGTAAGTTTTCCATGAAACTTTCCCTCCCTTCCACCACCCCGTTTCTGGCTGTAACGTCACACAGACAGCTGAGCTAGACTTTTTACACGCTAGAGCTAATTATTTATAGCTGACTGTTAGGAGGGACCTTTCCAGGGCTCAGGTTTTTAGCCAATTCTATTCATTATATAGGAGGTCAAATGGCAGACCATGAAGTGATTTCAAGCCACCTCTCTTATCAAATGCAGTATCATTAAACAAGCTTTCAGTACATGTTCAGAGTGAGGAAAGGTATAAATAAAAAATGCTTCACCTTCCAGGTGACACTTAGCAGATTTCAAATATAATTAGCACTTACTAATTATGACTACTTATGACTACATAAATCCCAAACTGAAGTTGCAAAGAAAACTCTCATCTTGCACATATGAAAAATGTTTTAAATGATTTTTTTAAAAGATCAAACACATTTTCAGGAACTGGTGACTGAGGAATACTTAGCATTCCTAAGAATGTAAGGAAAAAATATGTTGAAAATTTAAGTAAAAAAATCCATAATACAAGGATGTAAGAGTAGCTGTATTAGTCTGCACCAAAGGTCCATCTAGAAGGATGTCTTGTCTCCAAGGTGGCCAAATGGACTTCCTGAGCCACCAGTGGTTTCCATATAGTACGTAAACCTCAGTGAATTTGTTTCCATGAACTCGTCCGGCTTCCTCCTGAGCCTCTGCAACTGCTCGGCACACACAGCATGCCACACTATGTAGCCCCAGAGCTAACTCAGCGCTCTATGAGCAGCTATTCCCACCTGTCTGGCTCCAACCCGCTCCTTGCCAACTTGAATCCCCTCAACTTTTGCACTGGAACCGATCATTTATTATCTCTTACTGTTTACGTTCTCCCACATCACATACAATACTTTATATGTTCGTCATATTTGCGCTTAGATTTCTCTTTTCCAGACTGAAGCATCCTTGTTTATCCATTCCCTCCACATAAACTGTTTCATGTCTATAATGAATTTCATCACCCTTCTCCGAAGCTTTGCTTGTTTTCTTATCTATAGGATGGCAAGTAAGAATTGCAGTGTTACTCAAAATATGGAAGCTATGGATTTATACAGTGGCATAATGATACCTCCAGTCCTTTCCTAATAATACCCAATACTTAATTTGCTTTTTTGACCACTAATAAACTTTAAGCTGATGTCTTCATGGAAAGGCATCTAATACAGCTGTAAGATCTCTTTCTGCCACATACTGATGTCACCAACTTCTGTCTGCAGCAAAGTTTTCTTAAAAATAAACCAAACTGAAACAAAACCCTGAAATCCCAACCCATTAAGTATTTAGCAATAACTATTACTTTTTAAAGGCGAAAGGCAGAGAGTGTTCTCTAACACTCTGATTTGTGTCTTTAACTGTTACAATACATATAAATCACCACAAGGAAAGTACATATTCACAGGAAAAGCTTATTTTCTGCATTACTGTTGAGCTTGTTAGACCTCCTGAAACAGTAGACTCAAAAATCCAGCAACGGATTCTGAAGTTGAGTCTTGAGGCCTTGAATTCCCCCTACAAAGAAGAAAAAAGACTAGTTTCCTTAAAACTCTAGAAAAAAACAAATGCCATGCAAAATGGTAAATTGTGCGCTCATGCATCATTGTTTTCTTACTTCTAATTATTTTGAAACCTGACACTATCCAGAAAAATACAGAAAAGGCCACAGTATCCTGCAATTGCTATAATGAACGATACATCCATTTATTAAATTATGTTCTGGCCAGGTCTGATAAAGTATTTCATTTTCTGACAACAGATGGAATAGGCACAGTGATCTGCAAGGCAAACATCACAACATCTTCTGAAGCAGAAATTATTTTAGTTGGAGACAACTGCATTCATAATCTTAATCTAACTGGTTACTACAAATACATGATGAAAGAAATATAAATATAGTAAAAGAAATGTAAATGTAATTATCTACTAAAACTAAATTATCATAATAATCTGTATTTCCTGACAAGTAGAAATAGTTGATCTGATGCCTTTCACTTTTGACACTACAATTACTCTTTTTCCCACTGAATAGGCAAATACACAACCTATCAGACAGAGGTGATGAGCAACAGCTTATCTTATTTACACACAGAATGCTAGAAACTGAAATTAGCCAGTAACAAATACTAAGATTTCAGACGCACTGCCAGTTTGCTTCTCGTGAATGGTCCTGCACAAGTCATTCCACAGCACACCCGCACTTCTTCAGAATTAGAGAGGCCTGAAAATTATCAGACATGTAACGGCTGCAGTTATTTTGGGGCAGAGGACAGAGACAGAAAAAAATGACAATGAATAATCAATCAATGTGAAGAGAAAAAACTAGTAAGATGGGTATGAATCCAATCCTCCTTGCTTACACAGACAGCTTGCAGTAAGGAAGCAAGTTCTAAAGGAAGTGCCTGTGTGCTTTAAACAGATGGCATGGGGAGAGGAGCTCTTCCGCTGAAGGGCCACAGCAGGGGATCCTGTCCAAGCCTGGTGGTTAAGTCCCTGCAGATAGGCTCAGGGCGCCACCAAAAGAAACTGCCTCTCTCTGGTGGCAATCTGGACTACTTCCGCGCTTCGTTTGTTCTAACTGCTTTCTTAGGTGTAACTAGGTGGAGTGACTCCAAGTAATTTTAAAACTATGTAATAATTAACTAATGTGTCTCAGCATGTTAAAGGAGGAGGGGCAAGGATAGAGAAATTAATAAGACTATCTGACAGAGATGGTAAAAAATTGCTTTTACTGAAAAACAGTCATCTAGCATATAAAAATTAAAGAATTACATTTTGCTAAAATCACACAAGTCTCAGAAGGAAAAGTATGGAAGTTAGCAATATTAGCATGCTGATATTCCGTCTTTATTATTTCTGTCTAACAAACCACCTTCCCATTTCTTTCAGTGCATTAGCACCTTCACTTTCTGTAAATGCAGTTTGGGGATTTTTCTTCTCTACTTCTTTCTGCTTCTATTTCTTCCTTTTGTCCTTTCTGCAAGCCTCCACTACAGCTATGTGTGCTGATACTTTTCCAAAGAAAATGCAAAACTACGCAGGCTTGTCTGTTAACTTCCAGTGCTCTTCATGAAAAAAAACCCAAACCAAAACCTCAAACAAACAAACAAAAAATACAAAACCAAATCAAACAAAAAAACCAACACACAAAACAACTGTCCATTTCCTTTTCCACCAAGTTCTTTAATACCTTTCATCCAGGAGGTTATTTAATCTAAGAAAATCTGTGGGAATGGGCAGCAAATTGTGTTGGAAACACTATGTTATTTCTATAAGCTGGATCTGCCATAAATAATATATAATTTTTATATAATATTATTATATATATGTAATTCATTTAAAAGATGCACGGGTGCAAAAATAATTGTTGTTGGGTTTCAGTTCAACCAAAAAGAAAATAGACACCAAACTCCATTTTCACCCTGTTGCAACTGTGACACCACACAATGCACTTAGGCACCAAACAAGCATTTTGCGAGAAATGTACACTTTCTGCTAAACAAAAGACAACGTCCTTAATTCAGAAATGGAAAGAAAAGTCAAAGAATGCTGAGTGATTTTAAGAACTAGTCTTTCAGAGGACATATCATGTGGTGCATAACCAGACGTGAAAACAAGACATTTAGAGCACATACTATAACAATTTAACTGTTTATCTGTTGATCTCTAACGCCATATTAATGATTAAATGCAAAGCAAAATTAATGAAAAAATCATTCTTAAAACATAAATTTGCCTTGATTCAATTAAAATAGTCCATAAGAAAAGCCCCCAATCTAGTGAGCATTACTAGGGTTCAACACTGTCATTTACTTTGAAAACAAATTTTCATAGAATCATTTAGGTTGGAAAAGACCTTTAAGATCATCAAGTCCAACCACTAAACCATGTCCCTAAGCACCACATCTACACATCTTTTAAAAAAATACCTCCAGGGATGGTGACTCAACCACTTTCCCTGGGCAGCCTGTTCCAATGACTGATAACCCTTTTGGTGAAGAAATTTTTCCTAATATCCAATCTAAACCTCCCCAACACAATTTGAGGCCAATTCCTCTTGTCCTATCACTTGTTACTTGGCAGAAGAGACCAACACCCACCTGGCTACAACCTCCTTTCAGGTAGTTGTAGAGAGCAATAAGGTCTGCCCTCAGCCTCCTCTTCTCCAGGCTAAACAGCCCCAGTTCCCTCAGCCGCTCCTCATCAGACTTGTGCTCCAGACCCTTCCCCAGCCTCGTTGCTCTTCTCTGGACACGCTCCAGCACCTCAACGTCTTTCTTGTAGTGAGGGGCCCAAAACTGAACACAGAACTTGTGGTGCAGCCTCACCAGTGCCCAGTAGAGGGGGACGATCACTTCCCTAGTCTTGCTGGCCACACTAGTTCTGATACAAGCCAGGATGCTGTTGGCCGCCTTGGCCACCTGGGCACACTGCTGGTTCATAGTCAGCCGGCTGTTGACCAACACCCCCAGGTCCTTTTCCGCCAGGCAGCTTTCCAGCCACTCTCCCCCAAGCCTGTAGCGCTGCATGGGGTTGTTGTGACCCAAGTGCAGGACCCAGCACTGAGCCTTGCCTCATACAGTTGGCCTCGGCCCATCGATCCAACCTGTCCAGATCCCTCTGCAGAGCCTTCCTACCCTCAAGGAGATCAACACTCCCACACAACTTGGTCTTGTCTGCAAACTTACTGACGGTAAGATATTAAAGAGAACTGGCCCCAGCATTGAGCCCTGGGGAACACCACTTGTGACCAGCCACCAACTGGATTTACCTCCATTCACCACAACTCTTTGGGCCCAGCCATCCAGCCAGTTGTTTACATAGTGAAGAGTACATCCGTTCAAGCCATGAGCAGCCAGTTTCTCCAGGACAATGCTGTGGGAAACGGTGTCAAAGGCTTTACTAAAGTCTAGGTAGACAACATCCACAGCCTTTCCCTCATCCACTAAGCGGGTCATGTTGTCATAGAAGGAGATCGGGTTAACGAAGCAGGACTCGCCTTTCATAAACCCATGCTGACTGGGCCTGATCACCTGGTTGTCCTGTATGTGCCGTATGATGGCACTCAAGATGATCTGCTCCATAATGTTCCCCAGCACTGACGTCAGACTGACAGGCCCGTAGTTCCCTAGATCCTCCTTCCGGCCTTTCTTGTGCATGGGCATCACATTGGCTAACCTCCAGTCAACTGGGACCTCCCTGATTAGCCAGGATTGCCAATAAATGATGGAAAGTGGCTTGGTGAGCACCTCCACCAGCTCCCTCAGTACCCTTGGTAGATCCTATTTGGCCCCAAGACTTGTGTGTATCTAAGTGGTGTAGCAGGTCGCTAACCATTTCCTCTTGGATTATGAGGGCTTCATTCTGCTCCACATCCCTGTCTTCCAGCTCAGGGGGCTGGTATATATATATATGGGCAGGTACTCATATAGCACAATGAATTCAAAACCAAAATAATTTCGTAAGCAGGTAAACTTAAAATATTTGGCACACTTCTTTTGCCCCAGAAGCATTAATTCTTTCCATTCTGCCCACATAAAGAAGCTGGTATGTTCCAGTTGCCTTAACAGGCCACAGTCACAGCAGCACGAAGTGTTAAATTTGAAGAGCATACTGGTGAAGCCAAGGGTTCCAACTCTGAATTGCTGAGCCACAGCACACCATCAAATGCCACAGGAATTTTAAGGAACCAACAATTCTCAGGACTATTCTCAAGAGGGAGATCGAGATGGAGAGATTATTATTTACCTGCCAAGAAACGGCCCCCAAAACAGCAGTTGCAACAAGGCTGAAGAATACTAGCTGTTCCGAAATTAAACAGAAGTGTCGCATTCCTTTGGATGCCATAACTCTGGCAAGGCTGTTGTTTTCTGCACGGTGGGTATAGTATACCTTGTGACAGTCATTTAGTTTTGTGTGAAATCCCCAAAGAGTTATAAAAAAAATCACATGACAGATCATCCAGAAAATTCCAAAAATAGAAAAACCAGGTATCACAAAATACCAGAGATCCAAATCACGTAGTTTAAAGGCTGCAAGAATGAAAAAGATTAGTTCAATGACTCCAACTGAGATGACAGAAAGTCTTCTGCAAATTTTACCACGATACAAGTAGGGCTTCCATCGTTCAGTAACTGAAAGTCCACTGAAGTAAACGTCGAGAAGGGGATCTGAAATCAGGCAGCTGAAGAAACATGCCAAGGCAAATGGGTTTGTGGGGATTTGCAGTGATGGAAAAAAGAGTAAGGATGCAATGGCTCCAAAAATTGCCAAATTTGGAATTGCCAAAAAAGACTTCATACGTAAGTCAATAATCAACATGGCCAAAGCCATGACCAACAAAATAATACTCATAGATTTTTCTACCAGCATAGTCGTGCTGGCAATTGCAAATCCAACTAGCTCCAAAAATTCAACTGTTGTCAGCAGAGTCGGTCGATGATGGATACAACCACAAATCCTCTCAACCAAAGCACATAATATCCTTAAAACAATGGCAGAAAGGAGTAAATATTTAGTAGCTTCTTCTTTCACATCTGTTTTGAAGGCAGAATTATTAAGAAAGCAGAGAAGGCCAAGCAAAAAACCAAACCAAAGATTGGAGAGACTCAGACTTGCTGTTTCCATTGAAAAATAGTAGTACAGTATGCTGGCAATTCCAAGAACAAAGAGCCCCAGAATAAATATTACCAAAATCAGTGCATCTGCAGTTTTTTCCCATCTGACATAAAGGCCCATGCAAATGGCAACCAGTAAGTTGATTCTGGCAAGATAGCCAAGGTATCTGACTGACGAATGCATGTTCGCTTCTCTGTTTGCTTCTTCTAGCCTGGTCATTGCTGCATAGAGACAATGACTAACACAGTAACGCAGTGACCTACACATGAAAACTGCAGTTAAGGGGTTTTACCCACTTGACTGAAAGTAAATATTTGGGTTTCATCCAACAAACAGAAACCAATAGCTGCCTTCTGTAATATCATTGCAGTAACAGTGGTCCAGAATCACTGAAGTCCTGGAAAAAGAATTAAAAGAAGTGTTAGTGACAAATAATTCCTTTTAATCATACACTACATAAACATGACACATCCCTTCTCACCAAGAAGTTTAACTTCTAAATCAAAAACCACATAATAAACATCAAGTGTGTTGCTAAAGGTTATCCAAATTGGGGTCATTATTAAAACCGATATAAAATAGAGTTTGCATAAATCTTATTTCATAATGTGAGCAAGAGGAAAAGGTAAACCAAACCTGGCCTGTGCAGTTTTTCCACAAAAAACTTCCACTGGGTATCTATATTGGATATCTATGGATATCCAAAATATTCCTATGATATCCATTACCTTCTAAACTATTTTAATATTATTTTAAAACATTGTATTACTTCACCATTACATTTGGTAAGTTCTCACTTTATACTAAAGCTTTTCACTATGCTTTGCAAGGCTTCTTTTTAGTAGTTAAACAGCTACAAGATTTATAAAAAGAACTTTGTAATCAGTTAACGAGCTTAAACCCACAGTAGATCATGAAAAAGGATATTATCATTATCTCCATTTTGCAGGAGGAGGGTGGACACACAGATGCATCAACTGATTAGACAACATTTTCAGAGAAAAAATTCAGACTTTTCTCAATATACAATCAAAACCTTTATTTTCACCCCGCAAGACACTTTTTTTCCCCACAAAACCAAACAAAACAATCAGGATAAATACTATATTTCAAACATAAGCTTGTCTGACCCAGATCCATTTAATAGACACAGTTTTCTTTTCAGTATGGTATAGGAACAGATAGTAATATTTTTAGGGGGAATTCTGTAAGAAAACGTGGCTAGGGACCTCTCACTGGAGATCATTAATATCTTAGGGGATAAGCGTTTCCCTGGTCTCATCTCAGTCTTGAAACACGAGGACCACTGCAGTCCTACTGGTGTTTAAACTTACTGAGTTTACACATAAACAACACTATTAATTGCTATCATTAGAAACAGAATAGTTATTGCGGAAATTCTATTTCCACTAAAATCTCCATCTCGCTGTATTTGTATACTTTTCTACTTACCACAAAGCTGTCAGAGGCATAGTTCAGAGCTCTCGTTAGAGGCAAAAAAGGTTTGTACTTTGAAGCCACAAACCTGCTCTGTATGCAAAATGTGTTGTAAGTGACAAGAAGAATTACTCAGAGAACAAGCTTTCTGTGAAACTACGTGTAAAGAGAACCACTTCTACTTCTGATTTTTGATCCTTCTGTGCCTAGAAATTCTAAACCAGGAGTCACTGAACAAATAAAACAGAGCCTATACCTCCAGAGAAAACAAGGCAGAAAATAACAGGTGGATCACAAGAAAATGCAGAAACAAGAAAATCAACATCAATATTTTTTCATCTCTAATTTTCTTAAGAAGTATCACAAATTACAGAGAGCCCCAAAACTACCAGTCATCCAAATTCCTTTAATTAGAACTTATTGAAATTCTATGTAGTATTCATATTTTTGTATAACTTTTTGTTTTTAAAGTTATTAACAAAAAGTTTATCTAAGAGTATGATTATAAAGGTGAGGGGCAGAGTCCCTAACAAGTAAGGAGACTCACATGTAGCCTTTATCATTTTTTAATTACCCATCTTGAAGAGACTTCCAAAGAGTTAATGGTATGAGAGTGCAGCCAATGTGTCAGGAACACTCAGAACTAGGTTATAGCTTACTGCTTTCGTTTATAATGCTGAGCGGGAAGTATGAAAGGACACCTTGACTAAAACTCAAAACTTAGATTTTATTCTTGCTTGATTTTTAAATTCTTGTTTTTTAAACCAGTGAACAACAAAAGACAAAGTGATTTGCTGATTTGAAGACTGACACCCACTGTAAGACCAGCTTGAGTAATTGGTGTAGAGACATGCTACTACTTTTGTTTAAATTACATAAGTTTGCTAACATACATTTTCATATTATGCAAAATACCTAACAACATTGCAGATATTACTTTGACGAACTTTGCATTAAAAATCTGTTTAATCGAAACAGAATACATACCATATACTTAAAGCAAATGGTTATTACATGATGCTGTTGCAAGTTAAAGGTCTTTGGATTTCAACTGCACATTTTCATAGTACTCATTATTATTGTTTTACACATACAAACTCAATTCTGAATTGCCTAGATGCTTAAGATCTCATAATATTTCTCCTCTCACTTGACAGTATACTTCGTGTTCCTCTCAACCTTTCCTTTCCTGCTTCATATAGCTAACACAGCCCAAAGTTAGCTATCCTATTGCAGGTTACAATGTATCAGGTATCAGCACTGTCTGCAGTCTCACTGTTTCTTGTACTACAATCAACATTCGCTTTATGGACAACTTGAGCCATTTATTTCAACTCCTACACATGCCCCTCCACCCTCCCAGTTATCTCTCGTTCAAACTGTGAATAGAATTACGGAATCATTTAGGTTGGAAAAGACCTTTAAGATCATCAAGAATAGAGGAATGATTTCACATCTCCTTCCAACCCACAGCACTAACGCATGACTACTGCTACGCTGAAGCACATCTGCCACTCTGTCCTATTATCTTGATTCCTGAGCCTTTCTGGAACCCCTCCAAGTCAAGGGGCTAACACTGTACGTATTCATTGGGACAACAGCCTCACGGAAGTCAGCAGGCTGGCTCATTCGCAAAGGGCGGAAGCTCCCGCCTAACATCTGGCTTAAAATTTTGCTACTGTCACTAAATTATTTTCTGGTGGGATCGTTGCACTAGCAAACTCCCCTGCAGGCAAGCAGCCACTCTGACAGAAAACTACTCTGACTGGTTCAGCTTGTGCCAAGCGGACAGAGTTTTGCTGCCATTATATTGTGAGAAACAGGGAAAAGAAGCTCCTCTGCTGCTGCCCCACGTGCTGCGCTGGGTGCCAGGGCAGGGGAACATGCCTGTTCCCAGCGGAAAGACACAAAGTCTGCTCAAGCACAAAGTATTCACAAAATGACAGCTCCAACCATGAATGCAACCTCCTCTTCCTGATCTTCTAGCCAATTAGCAAAAAGGTGTACTGCTGAACCACACTATTAATCATTAGTCGTCTTCTAACCAAAACACATGGTCAACTTCTTGGTGAAAAAAAAGAAAAGGCAGTATTTTCATAATTAATGTATCCCATCAGGCAGATATTACTAAATAAAAGTAATGCAGCAATTCAGTCATTTTTAATGGGAAATCTCAGTATCTCATTTACTCTTTAAAACATAGCTATTGGTTACTCATTTCTGTTAAGATTTTGACTGTTTAGACAAAAAATGTTCAAAGTTGGTGGACAGTTCTGTTTCTTTCTTAAACTAATGGCCTTGGAGTTTCAAGTTGCAACACCTGAACTACACATCTGAGCAAATCACACTTAGCTCCAAAGCAGAATGTGTAAACCCACTTTTAAGTATGTCAACTTTTGCAAACACAATCTTAAACAAAACCTGGAGTCTAAGTAGATTTAGAGACTAACCTATCCAAGAGCTTTCCTGTATGTAAAGAAACACCATTCCCAAAGTAATTTTTACCCTAATTTGTCTAAGAAAGTAGAAAAAAGAACCAAAATCCAAAGATGGTTCAGTAATTTAACTGCAATTGATTTAAAGTCCAGCTGAGGCCTATCTAAAATACCAGACCCGCTTTCCTTCAGCTTTATTCTTCCAGTTTAGCACATATTTTTTTAAAAAAAAAACAACTCTGTGAGACTTTTTTTTAAACAAACAGTCGCAATGAGCTAATACATTAATACAATAGCCTTAAACCTCAGAACAACAACTCCGTTAGTTTTCAGACGTTAATACCAAGCCCACAGTACGGATTACCGGTGTCAGCCAAAGGGAGAGCACCCGGCCGAAGCACCAGCTGCCGGCCCGGGAAATTTAAGAAGGGCATTTGGCTCTGCGGAACGGGCGCTGCCAGCCGTGGAGCTGCCGGGGCAACGCCGCTGACCACCACCCGCCGCCCCGGGAAGCCGCTCTGTGCAGACGGCCCCCGCCCCGCCAGGGCCCGGGCCTGCCCGGGGAGGCCGCGCTCCCCCGGGACTGTCCACCAGGCCGCCCGGGTGCCCGAGCCCCCGCCTCGCCGCGGAGACGGGACCCTGCTCCATGAACACGACTCCGGGGCAGGCCCGGCCCGAGCCCCGGGGGACAGAGGCCCCACCGTGCCCCCACCCCCGTCGAAGTGGCCCCGGCCCCAGCCCGCTCTCACCTCAACAGGCGTCCCGGAAACTTCCCACCCCCCGCGCAGCGCCGCCGCCATGTCGAGGCTGAGTGAGGCGTCCCGGCTACGGGCCGCGCCAAGGCTCAAACGCCGCCGCGGCCGCCCGGACGGCGAGGCCGGCGACTCTGCTGGAGCCCGGCTCGCCGCGGCCGCCAGGCCGGGCCCGCGCCTTCCCCGAGCGACGAGGCGCTCGGTGGGACGGTGCCTGCGGTCCGGCGGTGCCAAACAGACCGGGGGCAGCTGCCGGCGACGGGGGGGAGGGGGTGTGTGCGCGCCCCCCCGACCCCCGCGGGCCTAGGACAACCTGCAAAAAATCCTCACCTTTAGCGGGAGTAAGAGATTTCTTAACAGAAACAGAGATTTCTTAACAGAAACACTTATTGCTATATTGCACCCTGTATTGCTTCTGAGGGAAGCTCTGGTCTCATTTAGACCGCTGTACCCGAGCAAGGTAGGGAGTGATGTTGTGAGGGGCCATGAGGCAAGAAGCTGCCTGGGGTGGAGAGGAAACACCGAGAGCAACATGGCCCATCCCCTGAGGCTGACCCAGCACTGAGCCGTCCGGTCCACAGCGTGTAGGCAGGTGAGGGGAGAGCAGAGCAGCGCTAGTGGTGTGCCCTGCCAGGGCCAGGCCTCGGTCGGGGCCGTGCTGCGATGCTCCAGCTGTCCAGAGGCCAGAGCAACATTTTCTTACAAGGACAGCCACCTACATCTCCCCTGGCGTCTATGGGCCAGAGTGTTCCCATCAGCACCCTCCAGCCCCACAGCTGCCTCCCTCTTAGGGAATTCAGTAATAGCTAGATGGTAGGCAAGAGTGAAAGCATATTCTCCCCCATAAAAAATGCAATGGTAATAGGCTGGAAGAATGGAAAAAAAACCCAAAACAAACCCAAACCTATAAACACTGTCTACTGGTGCTTAGGACACAGAAGCGGGAACGCTATGTTTGAATCAGGACTGCAAGACAGACCGACCCCTTTCTAGCCTTTCCCACCATTTGCTAGCAGGAGCCTTGTTCAGGAAGAGGACCCTGGTCCTGGACTGGCTCATGCTTCCCAAACAGAAGCTTTCACCACCCTTGCATTGTAGAGAAGGCACACGACCATCTGTGTTTCACGACACTTTGTGTTAGAAACATGTGTTTTGAACTGGCCCTCACAGGCAGGTGGACAAGAGCGGGAAGTTTCTCAATCTTAATAGCTCCATTGCTCAGAGGGGCAAAACAAGGGTAGCTCGGCTTTGAGCAAGTTAAGCCAGCTGCTGCATAGGGGCTCTCTGAACTGCAAGAGGGCTGGCCTGCTGCAGATTGATGTCCTCTGTTCCTGTAATCCCTTCATCACAACCAGCCCCTTCATGCCCTTAGTCAAGAAGCACCAGTGCTGAACAGGGGCAGCTGCATACTCAAACATCTCAACTTTGTCAGTTTTTCCTGCCTCAATTGTTCAGATAACTGATTCACAAGAACCTCAGCCATCTCAAAAATCCTTACCCCTCTTCAGATTTTAAATAAAACTGGCCAACAGGCCTAAAAGCCACATCAGTTAAAAAAGAAAAACAAAACCTAAGAGGTTTTTCTTCAACAAGCAGAAGAGTAGGCATCTCAGTTGCTTAGTAAATGTCACCTGCTTCAGATGCTTTACCCACATCATGGACAACACTTAGTTGGTACTATATCTGTCCAACTGTGATTTAGGAATACTCTTCAAGCAACTATTTGTTGAACTTCTTGGGAGAATATTTTACTTAAAAAGTAAAAAAACCAAACCCATCACAACTAAGTTTCTGTGCAAGTTTGTGACATGCAACCCTTCTGAAAAATTCTTTATGCTATTTACAGGTACAAACAATGAATTGAGGAAAATTGAGGAAAGAAGGAAGGAGCAGAAAACCTGAACATATACCTATCCCAACTGCAAGGAATCAAAGAGATGCTGATTATTAATGGAGATACAATTAAATAAATAAATACTTTTAAAGCCAGTCAGCAAGTCTCCCTGCAGCTGAAAAGAACAGAAAGACTCTGCAGGAAGCAATAGTGAGAACAGCTGTGAAATCATGTTTTCTGATCTTCACTGTCAAGTAAGAGACCAGAATATACCAGCTGGGCTCTGCAGTGCTGGGGACACACTTTGCATCTGCTGAAATCTAATTTTCTTAGAATCTGGATCTGATTTGGAGCTTTGCATTTTCAGTCCTTTGGGGTTCTTTTTCCATTGCCATCCTTTCCCAACAACTCCAGGACTCAAAATCACCATACAGAAAAATAGAGCAATGACCTCAAAGGGCCAACGTACAAGGGGTGCTGCAAAGGTATTTCAGGGAGATGGAACAGAAATTCCAAACATCTAGAAAGAGAAGAGAGGAACTGTATTAGCAAGTGATTGCATCCTAAGCAGGCAAAGAAACATGATGCAGGATCAACTGGAAGAACTCCAAAAACCCTTCTGTAAAGCAAAAACCCCAATGGAGATGAAGCAGCTGAAAGTACAAGTTTAACATCTTTACTATAATTCAGTTGTTTATAAAACTATTTTCCTGACAATAAGGAAAATGACTATGCAGTGGTTTCACTGGATTTCAACATAACCCATTGCACAGGAAGAAAAAAGGATGACACCTGTACCCCAAAGAAACAATTTTAAAATTTTTTTCAGTTTGTTTTTTTTTTTTAATAAATGTGCTTTGTTCACAAAAAGTAGTGACATAAAGACAACAGAAATGCAAATATACATTTTTTTCCTTTTCTTCTCCAGCAACTTAACAACAAATCTCTTGCACAGTCATAATTTTCAAACATTTCATAACCTAGAAACATTCTTCTTGCACCAAAGTCAAATACCCAACAACTCCTGATATCACCACTTTATTGTTCAGGCAGGTATAAGTATTTGTGTAAATTTCCTCCTCCACCACAATCTACTGTCCCTTGAAAAACAAAACAACAAAAAATCCAACCCTCCCCCCCCAAAAAAAAACCCCAAACCCTAAACAAACAAAAAACCACTTCAGGTATTTAGAATGAGCAGCAAAAAACCCAAGCCTTTATGAATCTCAGCTCCCTAAACCACAAATACAATGGTGTCACCAACATGCCAAGGTTTAAATTTTAAATGTTAATATTTTAAACTCTTTTTGGGGGATAAATCTTGGTCTGAATTGCCTTTTTGTATGAATCACAAACTAATTTACATTAACCTATGCCAACATGTATGTTAGCTGGTTAGGTACACTTTGAAGTATGCACAGATTAAGTTTCCATAAAGAGCTGAATTTATAGCACCAATATTTTAGCTTTAACATGAGCACTGCTGGAGTCAGTGGTTAACTGGGAAGGTGAAAGGCTCTGACTGACAAACATTTTAGGGAATGTGAAGTGGTAAAGCATTAGATGCAAATACTGACTTAGAGCCAATTTCAAAGCCATTGTGTATTTAATTAGAGAAGTATTCTCTGTAAAAAAAAATTAAAAAGTCAACCATGATACTTGTATGTCTAAGCTTTTTTTTTTTTAACATATCAGAATATAATTGTTTGGTTTGTATAACTACATCATTCAGATTGAATAACAAATTTGAATCAGGTATTGGGGGATGCTTTATATTTAAGAAGAGAGACACAAAAAGCTTACTTTAAAGAATAAAGCATTGCAGTCCAGATCATGTTTAAGTGTAAGCTGGACCAATGTGGGATGACTCTATGTAGGAGACAGTATAAAAGAAAAACAGGTAGGTCAAACTGTGACACTTTCAGTGCAAAACTTCCATGGAAGGAGTAAGTTTCATTTTTGTAGCAATCGCTGTAAAATCCACACTACAACTTCAGTTTATCTGGTAACTTCTGTATTATAAATACAACATGGTAGGTTAATATGGTGTAAGGTATATTTCATCACAACCACCTGTGAAACTATATATTAGTCTTTTCTACCATTTTGCTGAAGTCAGTCTTAAAACCATGATGTGGCACCTAGTTCAAATCAGTTATTATTAGGCACTTACATATAGATTTAACAGCCTAACATTCATATCTGAAAGTTCTGGCCATTATTTTTAAATGGAGGGAAATCTGAGCTAAACTAATACTGAATCCTCTATGTTTACCACTGAACACAATTGGGTTTTTTCCTGCAAAAACTCACAAATTTATTACACAAGTTAAAAAACTGAATAGATGTAAAACACTTCTGTTCCATCTCCTTACAGTGCAGACTAGTTTTCAGACAGCTATGGAGTTTTTATTTAACTAAACAGAAGATTTTGGGGTCCAAATATGTGTATCCTTGAGAAACTTGTATAATTATGTTCCTTTTTACAAAATCTGTCTGTAGTTACTTGGGAGGTCTACAAATAAGGACAAATAAAGAGTTATTTGTTTTTAAAATGCATAAATAATTTACTTTAAAACATGACAAAATGAACCCTGTCCCCCCAAAAAACACAGTTTGAAGAGAATACAGAACACCATCATCAGGGAAATACTAATATATGTTAGTGTTTGTACACGCATAAAATTGCAAAACCATGTTCCAGCTTTGAAGTGAAACATAATTGTCTTGACGTACCATACTCCTCAGGGCGGGGGGAGATAACCTCTTCAGAAATCTCATGTCTAACTACTATTTATGCAATGAAATTATGCAGTATATGTAACTATGGATGAATTTATTCCAGTGTTTTGGTGTTATCTCAATTTGGTGTTATCTCAAGAGGGCTGCAATAAACGTAAAATCAAATGTGCAAGCATTATAGTTTCTCCAGCCCAGGTTTAACCAGAGTGAAACAAATTTTGGAAAAAAGTTTTGTTCCATAATTAAGAAGGGACATGGGTAACCAAGTGTCTTAACCTATCTGCACATTAATTAAAGTGCGAATTATTTCTTCCTACATATACTTCTCAGAAGCCCACCAACTCCAGTGCCTTAAGCTCAACCACATTGAGTTAAAATACTGAAACAACATTTAGCAAATTAAATAGAATTCACACTTCACAGCACTAAAGAAAAGAATGGTACCTTTCTGGGAAAAAAAAAAAATTAGTGATACAAATCTAAAGAAAGTAACAGCAATTTATGCTATGACATGAGTCATTTGCATAAAACTTGTACTTTTTCACTTTCATATAAGAATAAATTTTAAAATTCAAAAGTAGAAAAAAATAGCAAACTCTGTAAACCTTTGCATTTTCTTTATGCAAACCATTTGTGTGTGTTGAGCCCATGTTAGTATAGCAAAATTAGTTAAGCAAGAGGTTTGACTGAAAGGGCATTTCAACGACTACATTAACTTAGAAGCAATATAGGATCTTCTAGCTCATAGAAAGGAATTGAACTAGACTGGCTTTCTCCAGAGTCCGAGTCATAAGGAGCATCGGGTAGCTCCATAAAACCATACGCTAGCTGTTCATCTTCTGTATCTGATCGAACATAGCAGGAAGTGTTGGAATACTCCTCATCCTCTACACTGTTGAAATCCTGTGGGATGTACAACATTCCCGGGTAGTTCCTGCTAACTAAGTCACTTGTTGTTTGCAGGGAAGTTTTCCTAAATGCCATCAGGTGCATGTGAGAAAACTTGGAATACTTGAAGCGTTTAAAACCCAAGGACTCTATGGCAATTTTCCAGCTTTTCATCATCATAGCCCGGCGATTCTG
The DNA here is from genome assembly GCF_028858705.1 of Grus americana. Lineage (NCBI taxonomy): Eukaryota > Metazoa > Chordata > Aves > Gruiformes > Gruidae > Grus > Grus americana. The sequence goes on along the minus strand of NC_072852.1, from coordinate 30,507,106 downwards.
ATGAGATGAATCAGGAGTTATTACAAGTAATAAGCCATTTAATACGAGAAGTTCATGTGCCTTCTTGCAGCATATCCATCGCTGATAGGGTGATGGGAAGTAAGAAAGGAGGAGTGAGAAAACAACGACATGGAACAGTTCTGCAGGTAGAGAATCAATGGGGTTTTTCAGTTGCTTAAGAAAGGCATCTATAGCATCTTGTGCAAGTTGGAGAGGTTGCTGAATTTGAAGATTTAAGAAGTCACATTTGTATACGCTCTGGTGGAATAAGAAAAACAGAAAACCAAACATGAAGGTTAGTTTAAAGAGCAAATACAATCCAAACCTGCAGGAAATCAATGATAACCTCTCCAAAACAAAAATTACTATTAATGTCTAGAGAATGTGTAGTGAACAACACACTCTAAACAGGTAAGTGAACGTGAAAGCAGAGATGAAATATTCTGTGGAGCACATCTGAAAGGTGGAGTTAGATCTGTTGCATTTTCATGCCACGAAAATATTTAGAGCATGTTTTATGAAACAATACTCAAAAGAGATCACTAGGACACTATTGTAAAAGTATTCATAAAGCAACTGATACGCACAATTGTTTCCAAGTAGCAAAAAAATGTTATTTCTATTTACATCATATCACATTCTCTTCTGAGAGGATGCAGTAAATTAGAAAAAGTAATCATTGTTCAAAAAAATCCTGTAATTTATTTTTCAGTAGCTTTAATCTTGGCCTCCAATATGAAAAAAAAGAAAGAGACTTGCATTATGTGTCTATAATCAAGAAATTTTAATTGCAGCCATTATACCTGCAGGGCTATATTCTGCTTCCTTGTAATATTTAGAACAGGAAATCAACAGTAGTAATTTCATGATATCCTCTAATAAGTTTTAACAAAAAGAAGTGCTTTGAAGAATAATTGTTCAGAGTAACATACTAACTTTATTAGAAGCAAGACTTAAAAAGTTAGCGGTTATACATACACAGTTAAAAAAACAATTTAGACTGCAAGTATTTCTCGGTAGTGGAAAAATACTCATGAAACAGTTATGTAGAAATAACGCTAAAGAATTTCAGGACTACAGTACATTTTGAGTGGATTCAGAACTCTGCAGGCGGTTTTAGGACAAAAATGCTGTTAAACTGGAGATTGCTACTAAACACTAGATATACAAGTCTTGAACTGACATTAAAATCCTTCTAGACACTGAAACAGCAGACATATTTCAGTGCATCCAGTGACATTTAAGAACACAATCATACTTGTATATTCTGATTTTTAATTGCAGTACCTTTCCAGCCTCTTTTTTATCTCAGATTATATTTACTTCAATACAACATCTGCTGCATATTCAGCATGTTTCCCAGAAGTATGAAACTGTATTTGGATTTTCCCAAAGTGAAGATTCTTACCTTACACCAAGACACCGAAAATGGTGAGTGAACAATGCCTAGCTAAAGAGAATACCGATCTTTTGTTGGTGCAGTTCCACCGCCCCATCTCAAAACACAAAACCTTTTAATGGAAATATATTTCCATATCCATCTCTCTACAGTTTACACATTCTCTCTATATGAAACAGATTCTAAACAATTTAAAGACATTAATTCTTTTATTATATAACATTTCAGTTCCTCTCCTAATTTTTCCACAATTACATCCTTCTTATTCCTCAAATTAGCTGAAGTATTTTACACAACTACTTAGTCTATATCCAAAGCATTTCTGTATGCAGAAAGTGGATTAATCTATTTTTATTAATTAAGGAATTATTTAACCCTCTATTCAACATTATTCAAGAAACTGACTTCCTAAGAAGCTTCCATGCTTCAGTGTGTTTTTAAAGTATTTTGGTATCTTACCTAAAAGATCTGCTAAATCAGAAGACTTTACCAGTTCTTCTATTTTCAGCTTCTACCACTAAGTTATCAGATCAAATTTTGAGGTCAGAAGACAACATTAACTACCATAAGAACCCTCTGGCTGTTATTCTGAAGTCTTAAATCAGCCCAGGCAACTGCTGGCCTAAAGATAAATTTATTCAGGAGGTTATGGTGCTGATGCAGCTCAAAGTAGAGTCATCTTGAATATGTCAGGGCTTATTAATTCTGGTTTGGAGGTGGGCCTAAGCTTATTCCAGCAGATGCGTTTGAGTGCACAAACTGTACTCCGTGTCACTCCAAGAATGCTTGCTAGCTAGGTTTCAAGGTGCCCTGAACACACCACAGCATCCAAGAGAATGGAAGTAAGAGAAGCTGGTGAGCCCGAGACAGGTCTCTCAGTAACTATGTTGGTCTGTACAGTAGCACTCCGGGGACTTCCTATCATCAAGCTATGGTACTATGTCAGATGGCAAGAAATTAATTATCTTATCGTTCCCTTATACTGGGAGAGAGCCTGAAGAACTGGTTAGTACACAGAAATTGCAGCTACCTGACTACTCCCTCTCCTGTGTTCTGGCCTGGATTACTCACATTCCTCCATTACATCCACGGTAACCTTTGTGGGAGTCTTCCCATAATGGTTTTCGTCACTTGTCCTGGTTCCAGCAGGGACAGAGTTAATTTTCTTCCTAGAAGCTGGCATAGCGCTGTGTTTTGGATTTAGGATGAGAATAATGTTGATAACACACCGATGTTTTAGTTCTTGCCAAGCAGTCAAGGACTTTTCAGCTTCTCACGCTGGCCTGCCAACGAGAAGGCTGGGGGTGCACAAGAAGCTGGGAGGGGACACAGCCAGGACAGCTGACCCAAACTGGCCAAAGGGATATTCCATACTGTATGACATCATGCTCCATATATAACTGGGGGAGTTGGCTGGGAGGCAGCGTGTCTCAGGAACTAGCTGAGCATTGGTTCTGGGTGGTGAACAATTGTGCTGTGCATTACTTGTTTTGTATGTTCTTTTATCATTATTATTCTCTTCCTTTTCTGTCTTATTAAACTGTCTTTATCTCAACCCACGAGTTTTACTTTTTCTTTTCAATTCTTTTCCCCATCCCATTGCGAGGGGCATGAGTAGTTATTTTAGCTGCCTGCTGGGTTAAACCATTACATAACTGTACATTTAAATTGATTTTCATGAAAACAAAAGTAATTTTCTTATGAAAACAGCACGATAGACTAGATAGCAGAATATTAACTATGCATACCCAAAAATTACTCATTAGATTCAGCTCATGTATCTGCAGGTGCCTAGGCACCCATTACAGTCTCTGAAGAGCTGGTCAATACAGCTCACAAGGTCAAAACACAGTTCACCTCACTGTGAAACAGCAGACATTTAGGTTTCACTGCCTATTTTAATAGATCTCCACTGACTGTAACTGGAACAGAGAACCTCAGATGTAGGCACCCATGATCTATGTGTCTTAGCTGGAAATTTACTTGCCAAGTATTACCATGTTAGATGCCATAGGCTGCCACTGCAGTGACATGTGTCTCCTTTACATCCTGTGTCATGCCCAACAGCCCTATGCAGATGTCCTACAGCCTCTGAAGTGGTGGAAGGCAATCATGTTTGGGCAACTGATACCTATTCTTCAAGTTAGGCAAGATGGAGTCCACTCAAAATGGCTTTTGTGTTTCAGATGAGACTAACATTGACTTGCTTTAAAAAGCAATTTCTCAGACTCAAGATTTTTTTCAAGAATCTCTTTCATTATCTCTAAGCATATACACAAAAATATAAATTAGGTGTTAGTGGACTAAATTAGAGAACACTACTTTCAAGTTAACTGTATTATTGTACTCGTACACTTCTCACCTCTCCACTTCTAGAGAAGGTTACCTTAGGCCATTGATTTTAATAGAGTTTGATTTTAAACTGTAAGGGATCAAGATGTGTATGGCCAAAGGTTTTTCTGTATTCTGGCAGAAATGCATTCCTTTCTGGATCTTTTCATTTTCATTCCACTTAGCATTTATCAGCCAAGCAAAATGACAATTAGGGCTGACAAAAGTTGGGTCAAGAGCAAATGAAGCAACGTACCCCAAAAATGCTGATAAATTTGTCCTCGGGATTGCAGAAGTTCAGTAATACTTGTAGCAGTAAACTGAAAAGCCCCCTTACAGTGCAATTCTGGTTAATAAAACTCCCCAGAAAAACTCACCAAGTACAGTCACTGATCATTTCCTTCTGTCAGCGAATGCAACTTCTGAGAGTTTCATGCTGAAACATAAGCCTACTCAATTTTCATATATGCCTTTTAAAATGCAAGGATTTATCTGAAATGCCATTAAAAGATGGCTACTAAGATTTTCCAATTTAAAGATTCACAATTGCATTATAAAGGCGTAACTCTTGAAAAAAATTGGGTTTTTAAAACAAAACACAACTACAGTTCAGCGCCTGTTCATGGGAAAGGATATAGTAAGAGACAGATACTTAGGATACACACTTACATATTAAACATACTTTTTTTTTTTTTTAACAGTCATTTTGAAGCATTCCAAAATATCTGAGAATCCAATTTATATTAAACTGAGCAAACATTACCTACCTCAACAGCTGGAACAATATCTATGCCAACTGTCAGAAATTCTTCAAACTTCAGAAATGGATTAAAGCAGCTACCAACATCAAGTAATCTGATCTTCCCCAAAGAGTGGAGCAATCTAAGAGGCAGCAAGAATACAGTTGTATCGAATGTTATTTTTGAAGCTATATTCTGAATTACAATTTCAGATAACTAATGCAAAAAATTTCTCATAGAACACCACAGTAGTGACTACGAGAAGTGAATGCCTTGAACTGCTGAGATACCTAAAGAATGAAGCTCCATCAATAAAGCAGATGGTCCTCAAGTGGAAAAGTTTATGTTCAGAGCCGCTGTAATACTATTAATTTGTAGTAAGAAATTAAAATGGCAACTTGCATGTCCACTAGACAGGCTTTCTTTATTGCTTTGTGTTTCCCACTTACCTTTATGTGGTATTTACTGGTGTTGAAGTCACACAAGTCAGAGTTGAAGTTTCAGGAGTTTAAAAGAGAAACTGACAACACTTCATGACCTACCTACTTGTCAGTCCCATTTTAAAGGGTGTCTGAAGTCAAGTGCCATAATTAGTTTAATAAAGACAAGAGAACACATAATGGTATTATTCCAAGGTAAACAAAAATATACAAAAATGAAAGCATTTATTTATTCCCTGAAAAAAAAAATTATTTGCTTTAAGTTAGCTAATATTTTTAAAATGCTGGAGGTTCACTCCAATTCTGTTCTCAATGGATGGTGTGAAAGAGTTAAATCAGTTTATGCAGAGCTGGCTGCCCAGGTTGTAGGGAAGTTATTCCAAACATCTAAATGAAGTATTCCCTCAAAACTACTTGTGAAAAAAAGTCAATTGCATGCCATGCAATCAGTTTTCTTTTGGAGTATCCAAAAGCTTTTTAATGAGAAATAGTCGAAAATAGCCGTCTGGTTTAAGAATGAGTCCTAATCATAACACTTCTGAAATACTCAAAAATGAAGATTTATTCCATAAGAATTCTGGAGAACATTTTAGTAAGCCAAAAAAACCCAAACCACTATCTCCTTATCTGCCACTATGTGGTTACCCTACTATTCAGGGTGAAATTATAGGTAAGAAGGCCAATGGCTGTAATGCTATATATTTAACTATGCTACCAAACAACAAAAGGTGAATGATTAAAAAAAAAAAGAAGGGGGATTAACTTGAGAAATCATGACTTACTGCTTGGACTGAAAGAGGTTGATAGATTGCTGAGGACACTTTAATACTTTAGTTCCAGAATGCTGCAGAGATGCACATACTCCCTTCCAAAATATCATGGACAATGAGGGGGGAGAAAAACAAACCACAAAAACACACCACCAAAATCAAAACCCAAAACAATCACACATTGAAAAACTGGCCCATGATAATCTCAGCCAAAACCTCCTGAGGTAAAAAAACTGTAAGAGTGGGAGATCAGCAAGAAAATAGCAGACTGAAGAAATGAAGAGAGGATATTCTTGTACTGTCTGGTGGAAGCTATGTATCATAGCAAAAGATATGCTAGAGACTGGCAGATGACATTTGCCTTTACTCGGGAAGCTCTGACATCATCTGTGACCAACTGCAAAACCAATCTGAAATGCCTTTATGAAGATAAAGACATCATTGCTCTTTTCTTTAAGTTAATAAATAGTTTAAAAAATAATAAAAAAAAAAGATGCCTGGCAACTTTTGAGAATAATGACTGCTGCCTTGCCTCTGAAAGAATTCTTATCTTCCAAAGGACAGTCTCCTTGACCAATGCCTCGAGCAACATTTGTGGTCTTCAAGTTTGCAACCATAGGCATTTTCTTCATATCTAAGGCAGTTAGCAGTATATATAATGTAGCATCAGATAAGATCAATGACCTGTACAGAAGTACTGGCAGTCAGGTATCTTGTCATCACTTACAATGTCTTGCCTCGTCCTGGCACTTAGCGTGTCTAACCTGATAGATATGCCATCTCTCTTGAAAGAATCAGAACTTGAATGTTGCATTCAGTTATCACTAATATCGAGAACTCAGCTACTAAATACATCCTAAAATCAAAGACATTGTTCTTTATTTTTTCATTTTCCTTGCATTCTGAATTTGGAGGCCCCTGCTGTTTATTCTTTCTTTGCAATTGCAACAAACCAGTAAGTGCTGGAGTTAAACAATTCTGTTCAAGTCCGCTAGTGCACACTTTACATCTGCCTCTTCTTTAAAAGAACTTGATGAGTGCATCCATGTATTTAAAAAAAAAAAAAAGAAAATATACAGCTTAGTCAACAGTAACCCCTTGGACCACTAGCACCCAACAGTTCAAGCTTTTTCTATTGGATCATTTACAGGGTGGAAATCTAAAAGTTTCCATCATGATTTGTAAGATCTTAGAATACCGAAAATCCATTAACAGAGACAAACAAAGGCGAACTCACAGCTTTCACAGGGAGGAGAATGACCTAACTTTCCAGCAAGCAAATGTTGCTTTTTGCTTCAAGTTTCTGTAGCCAATTCCAACTGGCATCTCCAAAATATCATTTGTCATCTTTCTGGGAAAGACTGAGCCCTAGAGAGACAGATAACTGCAAAAACTTTCAGAAACAGATCTACAGGGCCAATGGAGTCCAACAAAGCCATGGTTGTACTCATAACAACAACAAAGCAGTAAGGAATACTGCAGGAAAAAAAAATAGTTAAAGTGGTAAAGAAGTGTACATAACCCAGGGAATGAGTGCATTTTTGCACCTGTTTATCTCAAGAACTTTAATAAATGCACTGCAGCTCTTGATTATTAGGCCCCTTAAAATTGCACATATTATTCAACTAGATGTTATACAGGTAAGTCACATTTTCTCTTGGAAGTAAATAGAAATAGAGCACAGTTATATGACCATAAGGAAAGTCACTTTATCTCTGAAATTAATCGCTTAAAGCGCTGATCTCCTAGTTTACAGTTTTCAATTACTCTATTATTTATCAAGGATGGGAGGGGAACAAAATTCAGAAGCTGTCAGAATGCTGCTGTCAGAAGAGCAGAACAAAGCTATACATCTGGTTCTGAGTGGCAACACTGGTACGCCTCAAATCTTTTGTAACATTCATAAGGTATCCAATGGGAAGATCTAGCTTGCTGAGATATACATGAAAGAAGAATCATAGGTTGTACCTTAAGAGACTGTTGAACTAGCACCTGAGAAGAATCCATACCAAAAAGGTTGTGATTTTTAACATTAAGGATAAAAAGCAAGACTGCTTGATTTGACAGAGGAGAAACAATACTCAAAAAGAGAACAAAGGGGGAACTGATTTATTGAAGGGAGTAGCTGTTAAAAGCAGATAACAGGCTCTTTTATCTTTCAAGACTGTGCCACTTTAATGTCCAGGTTCACAACAGGCACAGTAGTAATGCTAGAGACATAAGAACTCATTCTGGGATGGAAGTACATACTGTGGACAATACATTACTTTTCATACAGACGAAAGTAAACGAGGACTGTTTACATTAATTACTTCTGTGAGACTCACCAGTTTTCATCTGGCAAAGAGGTGAGCAACATGAGCAACTGGAAATAGGTTCACCAAAGTCGCTGAGTGACTTTTTGAGTTGCAGTAAACTTTGCACTTCTGGTTCCTGTGATGTTTCGTACCATTGCCTTTAAGAGCTGGCTGAGTGCTTCCTACTTCTCTCCACACCTCCCAGCATCTTTTTCACTACCTGTAGGACCTTTCATTCCTGAGCTAGCTTTGCTCCTGTACAATGGCTTGCCAGTAAAGGTAAGCTCAGAAAGAGCTCCTACAAAAGCAACCTGTTTTTACTACTCCTTCAGAGAGGATCATATATGGGAAGAACAAAATCATTGTCTTCACGCTTACCAGAGTAAAGCAAAAAGACACAGGCTTAACCATACCTATAGACAATGCCACACTCTTACTTGGAGAGTTACATGACCAGAATGGAGTGGCAGTATTTGAACAAGTGCGTGGGAGGGAAGCTCCCCCATACCCCGTCTACCAAGACCTCACCAAGATTCAAAAACTTCACTAATTGATCAGTGTAGACATGGTAGAAAAGCATTTCAGGAGGAAAGTATGCTTTGTGTCATGCACAATCCATTTTTATTCTGATAAACTCTGATTTCTTCTATAAGGCATGCAGCAGGAACTGAATTTTGATTTCTCTAGGCAGTAACTTAGAACAGCTATGCCTTGTTGCTTTAAGGTCCGGTATAGCAACTAAAAACCTTACTATCATTTATTGCTTACTCAGGTCAATGTTATGACTCTTGCCTTTGCCAGGTATGTCTTTATGGATGTATTTATTTTTAAAGTTTTGAGAATGAAGATAAAAGTAATCATCACTCACTATACTTTTAAAATTATTAAATAAAAACTTCTCTATTAACTACTTTCTATACACAATAGTCAGAATAAAAGGTAAGGCTACAGACTACTGGCAGCAAGAAGAAACTCATGTGAAGTTAGTTCTGCAACGGCCATTATAAACTCTGTACTAAGTATGAAGATAGAGCACATGCAAAGATAGAGCTAATGCTTTATCATGACAAGGCCTCTCACTGGAAGACAAATCAACTTTAAGTGGTGTATGATCATCAAATCTATTGATTTAAACAAACAAGTACCAACAAGCTGCTATTTATAGTAAAGCGAAAATTATGTGTTAACAAAATGACAGCATTATCGAGATGTCAGAAGGTATTAATATCTCATCAGCCCTTTGTGTGAAAGTGCCTTGCAGTTCTCATTAAAAACACGTATTCACATTTTGAGGCTGACTTAGCAAAATGAGCACTAAACAGGAGTCGGTGGGGGAAGCCAGCTTATGGGAAGCTACTACATTTTGGAAGCATCTGTTTTGTCTTGTCATAATAGAGCAACAGCAGGGAAAATGTTTTCATTTTGCATGTAACTGTTCAACCACATACACATTTGGGATCTTTATGCCTTTTGCAAGTTACTCTACAAACATGAGAAACCACAGAAGATACCAGATCGTAAGGACAGACACATCTGCTCATAGAATTAGTAACATGCTCATTCCTTTCCTAACTCATACAGTATCTAACTTAAAGTGCTGTTCACAGAATACGGGCTACAGTAATGAGAAAAATCTCTCCACAGAACAAACACTCATTGCAGACAGTTGTAAGAATTGGCCTATAAAGAATATGAAGCAAGTTGTAAGTGTAACATTTAATAATAACATGCTTATGCATTCATTATGCCATTATACTTGCAAAATATTAAATTCTTTCCGTCATACATAGAATAGCCACAAGTGTGACCAATGTTATTTAGGAAAAAAGGAGAATGGGACTGTGACTGAAATAAAGCTACTCCTGAATGCCAAAAATAAAATTCTTACTTGAGTGAAGAAGGTCAAAAACAAAATTAAAACTGTTATTAAGAAAACACCTCAAGGATACTACAACTTCTGCAGAGCCAGTCATCAGAAAGCTAGCACATTTAAAATTGTTATAATTCAAAATTGCTTTTGAAGTGTATAATTGGAATCAAGAGTTTCTCTGCAATTATTTATGAAGAGAAAGTTTTAAGTACTCTGATATTTACATTTGGCACTTAGTACTTACATAAGCAATTGACTTTTCAACAATGCTGAACAGCCATTAGATTCTAACTTAATTAACGTCTCCCTTATTTCACCTCAAGGTTTAATATAAATTGCATTTCACACCAATGACATACAAAAGTGAAATTGCTCTAATGCTTAAATGAAGATGACTAAGTTGTCATTCTCAAGCAATTTTTTTATGGCATCCACCAAGATATAATACAACATAAGTGTTTCTTGAAACATGCATATATGTTCACATGAAAGTGCCCTTTCTTAACTATTAAAAATACATCACATTGATCTAGTATGTTATGGGGAGAAAATGTCCAGGTAGGTCTTATCACACACAGAAGGGGAAAAAAGAGTCCGGAAAACAAGTAAAACTTACTCTTCCGTTATAGCTTCATGATTTGTCAAGCCAAAGTTTGGCAAGGGATCTTCAATCTTGGGAGTCTGGGGAACATTTAAAGCTGGAGTGGTCTTGGAAGCAAGAAGTGCTCTTTTTTCATCTTTCTCAAGTGCTTTTCTTTTCCCACCATTCTGAAAATATTCTCGGCATACACTGAAAAGACAAAAAGAAAAATTCCCCAGAAAAACAGAATGCTATTTTTGGTTACTACTATAGATAAGACACAAGACAGAGGTTTAAGAGATACAAGTGCTGTCAGGTTTTAAACAAATCTGGGGTTTACTGCAACTTTGGTAAATCATAGAATTCTAGAGTGGTTTGGGTTGGAAGGGACCTCAAAGACCATCTAGTTCCAACCCCCCTGCCATGAGCAGGGACACCCTCCACTAGACCACGTTGCCCAAAGCCCCATCCAACCTGGCCTTGAACACTTCCAGGGAGGGGGCATCCACAACCTCTCTGGGCAACCTGTTCCAGTGCCTCACCACCCTCACTGTGAAGAATTTCTTCCTAACATCTAATCTAAATCTACCCTCTTTCAGTTTAAATGAGCTTTAGGAAAGATGCGATACACCCAAAGACATAGTTGAAGTCCAGTGGTGTTTTATTTCCAAAAATTAGGCCATAAGTCACAGCTGAGTAAACAGATTCAAAATAGTTTTATCTGGATAGCCTTCTAAAGCAAGACAGCAGAAGTCTTGTCAGAATATCACCAGAGGGTAAACTGCAGGTGTGACCTGAGCATCACAGTTCTTCACTAAGTCCAAAGAGTTATTAACTAGCTCCCCATAAATGCAGGGGCTTTTGAAACATCTGTGTCTTGCAAAGCACATAATGTGGGGGAAAAGAAACATAATCAGGCTTATGGGCTGACTTACATACACCAGTTGTTAATTTTAATTGAGTTTGCCTAAGGTGTTTTCGGATTTTAAGTAACACATCTGCAGTAGCTGTATTACTGTGGAAAACTTAGTTTAGCTTTAAATTTTTTCCCATACTTAATTACTTTGCTAATAGGAACCAGAAAAAAATAATCTAGTCATACTTGAACAGAAATGTTAACCAGTGTAAAGGAATGAATGTTATCAAAAAAGTTAAATTGCACCTGCATACTTCAACCAGTAGTCAGCATTAGCGTATGAGAAGCAAGCATTATGTTCGAGAATAACTGAATTTTGTCCACAAAACAGAACTAGAATTGGAAACAATTTGTTGCTGTGAAATTAAAAAGCCTGACTCACCCTGCACAAAGCAATATTTTTAATTAGATGCGCCAGCCAAGTATTTGCATGGAAAGTTTAACAAAAATAGTACTTGTTTGAATGATGTTTTCATAACAACCCATTTTTATGATACTTTCTTGAAACTCACTCAATTTTCCTCTAACAAAGCTGCAGAGGTTTGAAGGAAACATTCCAGAAAACATGAATTCCAGTGTAGTTTAATAACACCTTGTACAAACCAGGATCAAGAACATAACACCACAGTATTTTACACCACAGATTCAGGAAAGGACTTGTTGGTATAATGCTGCATTTAAATCACAGAGACAAGGACTTGGAATACACAGGCCTTATCTAAGGGTTGGTGATATTATAGGCACCAAATATATCCAGTCTTTCCACCATATAAGATGTGAAGGGAAAAACAAGTCATTAGAGTTGAGTTTCTTAAAGGGAAACACACACAATTAAACAGGTACAGATAGGAGTCGCTTTACTCCAAAGCTGGTAGGAAATGACCACCTTGAATCAGTAAATGCATTTACAGTAGCACATTACGTCCAGGTTACTAATTCTTGCTGTGAGGGAGAAAAAAAAAACAAGTTTTCCTGGACACATTTCCGTGCTGACGTACTTACAGGACCTCAAGATCAAAACTGACCTGCATCTAACAAATTCAAAGCACAAACAAGTTTTGTTGGCTCAAGCAGGCCCTAGGCATTCTTGCACTAAACATAGAAAGTCTAAAATGCAGACAGTAACCTTAGAGCAGAAAAGACAGCTATATGAGAAATAAACTCAGTAAACACTGTATTTATAATCAATAAGTTAGAATTCCTTACTAACCAAAGCTATTTTCAGAACAAAGAGAAGCTAGGTGGAATAAAGAAATAAAATCCACATCTTAACAGTATGGAGTAAGATCGCATGCAGAAGCGTGAATAGCAGTCCAGGCTGCAATACTGCCAGATATAATAGACTGTGAAACCATACCAACTCCATCACTTAGAGACTGCAGGTATGGAAAGACAACAATTCTAAAACTGACAAAGTAGAAGGAGCCAATCATTTAACTTAGCAAGAGAGAGATTAAAAACATCAGTAAACAAAAGAGAACCCAGGAAACAGACTTGAATTATTGCTGGTATGCTAACTAAAGTTGTATTTTACACTATATTGTATTATTTGTTTATAAGCATATGATCAGTTTAGAACTACTTAGTTCTGTGTATCCTTTAGTCAAAGAAATGAAACTCGGGAAAAAAATATCTTTTTCCTTACTGCTTATCAGCTACCTTGGTACTTTGTTAGCATCTTGCAGTGGTTTTTTTTATTCTAAGTCTTTTTTTCTCATTATATCTCTTAAAACATCCAGAATCAATGGCAGTTTAAATAGTGTTGCACTGTCATTGATGCTGTCATGTCAGTCAGAACACATCAAAAAGTTCACAACCTTGGGAGAATGTATTGTTTTTTCTCCTCAACTATTGATGTTGTTAACCTTTTTTTTACTCACTAGAAGCTGATGTGTTGCCCTGCTTGACACTTAATGAGCTGCTGCACAGGAGAACCACCTACTTGTAAAGTGTAGCATAAGCTCCTCTTGTCACTGAGAAGCCATTTCTTCCTCATTCTCGGTACTGGTGCAGATCAGTATTTTTTCCATCCTTCTACCCCTTTTTATCTTGTCAACTGAGTTCTCATAATTCTATGTTCTTCTTAACTGACCTTCCATGTCTGCACATAGGACACTATCAAAGTCAACCATGAGGAGAAGCATCTTCTACTCCTGGGTTTTTGCTGGTGGATGGAGGGGCCGGAGTCACAGAAGGCCCAAGACTGGGTAAAATTCTTCAGGTTCAGATGCCAGCCTGCACACCTGTGCAGTACCACAAGGAAGCAAAAAAACCAAAAAACCCCACCAAATACAGCCATCCAAACAAAAAAACGCAGGCAACACTGCACTTCATAACCACTGATGGTTATCTCCGTTTCATGCCTTTCTGAAGTTACAGTAATTCTGGCAGGACAGCTACATGTTGCCCTTTTGGCTCCTGTGGCCTCAGAGGAGCTGTCTATGTACTCATGGGAGCAGACTTCGCGCATACCATGGGGTAAGAGTAAGCACGTGGGCAGTCACTGCACAGTACCTAACCAGAGGTCATGCACTCAGTAGTTTATCCCATGGTAACTTGGTGATGTACAAGTTACGTGCCACACATTTCATGGCCATTAAAAGCCATCATCGATCACACTGTGTTTTTGAATATGCAGCTATATAAGATTCTACATTTAACAACTGTCTCAAGTAATGAACAGCACTTCCCTTAATTATCTACAAAGGGAAATAAAATTAAGGAATCTATTTTATAATTCTGAGAACTGTCATGGCTCCATTTTTAACTGACATTGAAACTTTCAGTCTGTGATGACACAATATTAGCTCTACAATTAACATACTTGTTGGTGAAGAACTGTGCAATGTACTGAGCTACCTGAGCTAACACTTGCTACAGTTTACACAAACTGTGAAATAAACATTTTGGGTCTAAACTGTTTAAGTTTGCTGGCAGAGACACAGGTGAATTGTCCAGTGCAAGTCTTTGCTTTTTAAAAATAAATAATAATAAAAAAAAATCATCTGGGTATTTCCTTAGTGAAATTTGTTTTCCATACTTAATCTCAAATGGTAAACAACCTGTTCAAGTTGACTCCCCTGCTCTGCCATTTGGGCTGGACACATATAGGAAGTTTCAGTAAAAGCCAATATGAATACATATTCATTTCTTAATACTCTCCAGCAATGAGAGAGAAGCTTTGTTTTCAAATACAGTGACCAAAACCAAGGGGTTCAATAGAATATATAATTTAAAGAAAAGGAGAGGGGAATTGCCAAAGAAACACTATATGAAATTTAAAAGCCATGAAAGAATCAGTAGTTAGTTCTCTTAAGTAATAATTATTTGAACTTAATATAATCTCATTAAGTTCGTTAAGTAATAATGAGCTAAATGAAAGTTGGTGTGGTCAGCTTTTATCATGGCAAAGAGCAGTTTCTGATAGCTGTTATCAATACTCAAGGGTTTCAAGCAGCCAGTTTTACAGGTTAAGAACTGACACAGTCCATCTCTTTCTTTCTGCTTTATAATGAAGAAAAGGTGAGCTTGACTTATGTTCCTTACAATATTTACTAACCAAAACTTAATATTGAAGATGATGCTCAGTGAGGGTACAAAGAAATAACATGCTTGCCTTCAGAGCTGCAAAATGTTTCTCCACTCCTCCCACACATTGAGGAATAAGTTTACTAATGTCAATTGACAGAGCTGCTGGCCTGAAAAAAAAGTGTAAACTCTTCTATAGGTTTAACCCATCCACCTCCCAGCCTCCCATGAAAATCAAGGAAGGGAGAATTCTCAATTTCCCTTATACCCATTAATCATACCTAGAACAGCAGAAAAGCTTCCTCTGGACTGGAAAATACTTTGCTGTTGTCATACGCACCCAGTTTTATGTTAAGGAAATCCTGTATTCAGCATAAGTGAGAGCACTAGGTTTCTCAATCTAAAGTACTAGATTTTTTTTTTAATTCTCATAATTATATTTTGTTAAACTTCAAGTTGACTAACTTGTATACAATACATTTTTCCATTTTATTTTTCATACATGGTCTCAGTTCCAGGGTTTTGAGACATTTTCCTTCCGAGAAATACAATTAAGTCTGTAATCAGATGTTTCTCCGGTGTTGCGTCCACCCATCCACCCCAAGCTAGCTTCTGGAGGCAATATCTTTCATTACTGGCAAATTCCAAGAATTCAAAAATAGCTAGCAGTTATCATATGATCACTGCTCTAATTAGCTCTAGTGTTCAAATAGATATAGTTTTGTCAGAACCAAGTATTATCAAAGATGAACAATGAACATTAAGTCTTTCTTCTATTTGAAATGGTTTTCCTCCTCCTGTTTATGCCACCTCCCTTTTAATTCCGTTCTCCTGAAAGTGAATTGCTTGACTAACTGCATTCAGCAAGAAAAGCTGCAACGGTTTTGAAAGGACTTCAAACGTATTCATTCATTCAATCTTCCAGACACAAACAGGATCAACTTTCCAGTTCTAGCAGAGATCTGTTATTCTCAAAGATCCTGTAAGAGATCACTTAGCCTTCTCTTCTTTTGACTAGACAGCTCCAGGCAGTTTCTAGAAAAAAAAAAACCACACGGCTTTTGTGGAAAAAAACAGTTGTTTTTTTTTTTTTTAATAATTTCTTTATCTGTCTTGAACTTGAGCTGCCATTTGTTATTTTTTAAATGCAGTGGCCAAGGTGATGTTTTGACTAAGAGCAATGCTAAATAAAGCCAGAGGAGTACTTTACATATCTTGTGGACAATCTGATTAACATGCTGCAGTATGATATTTGCCTTTATTGCAAAAGCATCCCATGACTATTTCATATTCATCTTGTGGCCTGCTACAGAATCTAAATGCTTTTCTGAAAGCCTGACAGAACCAATTACTCCCTAACCTGTATTTGTATAGTTGATAATATTTGGTCTAGTTAACAACACTGTTAATTTTAATCCTCTCTGAGTGACAATTCTTTTCTGATTTATCTCATTTGAAAATTTAATAAAGATACTTTATTCTAGCAGATTGCTAATGAAAATATTGATTAGTAATGGATGCTGGGACAGACACTGACAGAGTCCTCAGTAAATCACATTTTTAAGATAAACTTCTAATCTATTCTCTGCAAGTTTTTTTTCAAACAGTTCTGCGCTCACCTGACAGTAACTTCATCAAGTCCATATTTCTTTGGTTTGCTCATGAAACAGTCAAAAGACTTTTTAAAAAAATGCAGGTCTAAATAGTGCTTTGTTATGATAGCTATTTTTAAGTTAGAAGTGCAGAATTTTTTTTTGTTATTTAAAAAATAGCCAAGTCAACACAAGTCTTAACACTAATGCAAAAGCAACAGAAAAAAGCAAACCTGCTGGCCTAGCTTATTTTGTTCTAACTAGAACCAGAACAGGCTGGTATTCATCGTCCCTACAAAGGTTCATCAGCCTACCTATGCCAGCAAAAATTAAGTTAGGACTATTAATCAGAGTAAACATCATCTTACCCTATTTTGGTTTAAGTTTTGTGTTGTAATAGAAATGAAAGGAAAAAGAAACAGAAATGTTAGTTTCCAAATACCATGTGCTACTGCATTTGGTTTTCTAAAGATACAAAAAGAACATAAGGGAAGGACAGTTGAGTGTTGCAGGCTTTTTACACCACCACTCAGGGGATCTTTAAGTGCAACTGGAAAGGAGAAAGTTTTAACCCCTCTTCCCCTTCCCCTCCCAGCTAAAAGTTGTATAATGTTGCACTGAAACAATACATAAAACTGGCCCTATACAATGCAGCATATGGTCATCAGCACAGTCTATCAGATACTGCTTTCCATCTTTTACAGTTTCTAAAGTTTGGATATGTGCTTGTTTAAATCAACAACTAATTAAGAAGTAAAATAGTAAGTTGTATGTCATCTGGTTTAACAATTACTATCAGAATAAGCATTTTTTCCAGTGGCTTCAACTAAATAGCTAGAGAGAATTTCAAAAGGGGAACCCTGAAAAAAATTGTATTCTCGATCCCAAGACATACTCATGGCTTCTCTAGTGGTTATTCTGCATTCTCTGATTTATTTTATCAGATGCCTGTTTATAAGAGAATACAAGAAAAATGAAGAAAAGATTAAATAAAACTTCTTTAACTAGTGGAAAAACCACTTCTCAGTTTCAGATCTTGGAAAAGATATTTCTTCAAAGAAAAACAAAATAGCCCAGACTATCCTTCCTTCAGCAGGTATACACCAGTGGTTCCCAAGTATTTTCAGCACTCCACTCTGAAATTAAACTTCAGCTCATACATCAGCTACCTTCCTGCTATCACGGTGACACAGTTAGAGCATTGAGCAAAAGCCTTCAGGGGAGTCTCATGCAAGTCAAGGTCTTTGGCATGCAATTATGCACCCAGACACAAGGAGGAGTAGCAACAATGGGACCTGCCATCTGTCTGGCACACCTCTTGGCCCTTTGAGAAGGAACAAAAAATTGCAGAACACAAAGTCAATCTCATACGTTCTGGTATCTAGCCATCCAGGCCCCGGTTTAATCTGAGACACACAAAAGTGAAAAGTACCGCCTCTTTTCTAGACGTAAAACTCCTGACCCCTTGGCTTTGCAAACTGAAAAGGTAAATGCTTTAATTGAAGCTTTATACTGAGAGCATTTTAGTGTCTCTTACCACGTGGATTTTCTTTTTAATATGAGTTCATGCTGCAAGGCCCGAACTGGACACTTATTTAAATGTTTACTTTGTAAATCTTGTAGAAACTACAAACAGAGAACAAGTGAGACACAGAGCAAAGCAATTTCAATACACAGGCCATCAACTGTGTCCACAAGGAACATTACCCTGTCCTACAGGGTAACAGAGAAGCTTGCCACAAGGTAAGGGAATACAGTTTAGCTGAAATTACTTTAAAGTAAGCGCACACAGCTCTACTGAAAAAAGTTTCACATAATAGCTGCCAATCACATTGTAAGAAAATAACAAGCAATGTTGCTGGGTCCAGTACAATTAGTATTTTCACAGATAACCTGAACATTGGGAACAGTCAGTACTCCTCTTAACTGATCTGCAAACTATGCCAAGCTGGGGTGGGAGGGAAGATACTGCAAGAAATCACAGAATCAGTTAGGTTGGAAAAGACCTTTAAGATCATCAAGTCCAAAAGTTAACCTAGCACTGCCAAGTCCACCAATTACAATTCAGTATGATTCAAGAGAATGTAATTTAATAAAAAGAAGTACAAATTTCAGCATTTCCATAAAAGTAATGAGTAGCACAAATACAAGAAAACAACTAGCCACTGAGGAAGTCTATAAAAAAAGAAATGGGCAGCTGGGGATCACAAGTGAGCATAAATCAATGCCACACCAATACAAAAACAAACAAACCAACCCCACACTGAAAACCAACAGAAAACCCACCAAACAAGGTCAGCAGCATAACAAGAGTTTACTACAACCTCAATAATATTTCTTAATTTTATTTATCCCTGACAAGGCCAGGGGAATGCTGTGTCTATTTTTGGGTGTCGTTCTTTCCAACTGATTCACCTCTCTTGTAACTGGGATAAGTATACATGAAAATGTCCAGAAAAGGGTCTACAGAGAAACACTTAACTAGTTTTTTTGGGGGTTTTAAGCTAAAAGATAAAAGACTGATACTTAAAGAAATTATTTTCAAATATTTAAGAGTCTGTGTAGGCATAAAGGAAACCAGCTTGTTATTACTTGCTCCATTTCCAGAAGCCATAGAACAGCTCGAGCTGCCACCAAGATGTACACCAGATCAACTGTGTCATAGTTGTTCCTCCCTTCTGGTTTTGTGTTGTTTGTTTACGGACTCAAAGGACTTATGTAATGAGGTTAAATTTAGCAACGCCATGCCCACTTTTCTTTGCTGCCTTTTGCTCATCACACTGCAACACCCTACAGACGGGCACACAACATTACTTTTCGCCTGTCTAAAGTCATTCCCAAAGGACAGACCATTGATCAATTCTCTTCCCAGTTACATTTCAACAGTAGCCTGTTGTACAGATTCCATGGTATGCCTTGGATGCCAACTGTATGCAGGAACCCCAAGTGAACCTTCCTCTTGCAGAAGTTTATTTTCCTCAAGGATTGAAATAGTTTAGCTGAACTCGGATCATGACCTTGCTATTGGGACAACCCAATAAAAATTAGATGTTTATGACACAGGAATTTAAGAGTTTAAAATCCATTTAAAACAAGTTTCACAGAGGTTAAAGTTAAGATTAAGACTTGAAATTAAGCATCAGAGATTTGCATTTAAAGATCGAACAATACTATACACACAAATCAAACCAAAGCCCTGAAAATTAAACTTGAGCTACACTCTCTGTGTTTGTTCAGTTTAGGTTCAGACAAATGCATAGAAAATCACTTCATAGGTTTACCTGCAAACAGCTTCAGTGTTTGAGGAAAAAGTTGTTTGTTGAAGATACTTTAAAAAAAGGCCACCTTATAACAAAACACTTCATAACCTGTATTTCCTTAGTAAGTTGGAACATCAGGAAGGTACTTGTTTTAGGAAGCAATAAATTACTAACATGTTTTAGAAGAAATCTTAAAATGGCAAAAAAGCCCAAAAAATGCTTAAACCTTGTATTACAAATAATTGCGAGTAGAAGTATGCAATTGCATCTTTCAAATGTGTTAAGATTTACCTGCAGCACCATTCAATTCGGCCTTCCCCTTCACAAGTTTTTGCCCAGTGATTATCTGCAAGGTTTTTCATTGCCACAGCATATTCACACAGAGTTTCCTCATCCTCACAGTGCTCACGCCAGATCTTATCAAAGTCTCCCACTAAAAACAACAACAACAAAAAAATTGCACATTAGATACAAAGTGTTTCATTATCTCCATGGCAAAATCTCCATCTTCCAATTAAAAGAAGTTACATAATGCACCAAGAGATTACTTTACCTGCCTGAAACAAAAACAAGGTCCCCTTTCTCTAGTCAAACACAGAATTCCAGGTCTTAGAGAAGGAAGGGGCTATCGAGTACTTGAGAAACTAGCAATATTCTCAGTATACTGATTTTGTTCAGGTTGTCCTGTGAAATTCAAGTCCCTGGGAAATTTTGCTTTCAGGTTTCTGTGCATGACAAATTTTAGAAATGAAAGACTGAAAAGTTTCCTAGTAGCGTTCATGTTCATGGCCAGTGCTGTGGATATGTGCAAAAATGCCAAAACGAAGTTTAACTTAGACTATAGATTTCTTTGGATATATTGGAAAAGGAATTGAAGCCTTCATTGATGTCTGCCTGATCTAGCCAGTCTCAGTCAGTTAGCTTCTAGGGGACAGTACTGAAGAATCAAACCAATTACGGTCAGAAAAATCACAGATAGATTAATTTGCTGATCCCCAGGGACAGACTTATTTTCATGCTTTTCACCTTGCTAAAAAGAAGTCTTGCAGGTTAAATTCTGGTACTTCAAAGTAATTAAACACGATGATTTTCCCTCTTTTGCTGCTAAGTATCCACTTCTAGCTTGCTTTACATAATGTACTGATAAACAAAAACAAGATAAATGCTAGTGGTGGCTAGCCACAATTCCTATTGTGGTTTCTACAGCGTGCAAATCCTTGGTATACCTTACTAAAAGGACATTTCTGCCCTAAGAAAGAAAAATATGTGCTCACTGGCATGATCTTCACTAATTCCTTTTGTGTTTCTTAATCACAAACGTGTACATTGTGCTAACTACTAATGTCTGCTACAGCCTGAAAGTAGCTTATAGTATGACCTTGCCCTTCTCATATCAGTAAGAGATTTCTGTTTCTAACCCACTTAATGGCAATTTCTTTCATATACTTTCTTTTAATTGGCAGTAATAACAGAATTCTTCCAGTGGCGACCTCCCCCCGCCTCATGAGTGTAAAGCATCAGCAATCCCTCGCCTCACTTACAGCAAGACTGGGTTTGATGGACAAGTACAGGTAGTTGTATACTTAGAAGAGGTAAACCAACCATCCAGGTTACTCCCTATTTAAGTTTGGGTTAGGGATGTCACACCAATTTTCTCTTCAAAAACAATCATCTAGCACACTTGTACAATCATTAAAATGAGTCATGTTTAAAGTTAGGTGTTTATACTCCCTTGTGTGAGATGGAAGGTGAGAGATGGAAGGGAGTGGACGTGACTTAGCTTTAACAAAATACGGAAGCTATGCAAGAAATCACATATTCTGCTTGCTATTCAACAAGCATATATGAGAAAGTTATTAGACTGGACAAAAAAAAGTTATAGCATTATATTTGAGTAGTATCCCTCAGTATTTCCCAAACGATCCAAGTTCAGAGAGATATGCTTTATAATAAAAGACACTAGTGTGGTCACTAACTGACCACCAGAGCAGAGAAACACCCAAGTTGGAGGCACACCCCTCTCCCCAGGCTTTCTGCTAAAACTTGTTGGTCACTTTTCCAGAGCTTTCAGGAGAGCCTTATGTAGAAGCAATCGTGCAGGACAGAATATACTCTGCTGACAAAAGAGAGCAAGAAAGGGTATAGACGGTGTCCCATCAGCACATGGGGAAAAACAAGCACCACTCTTAGGAATCTTTCTCTTGCCAAAGTGCAGAACCTATACAGCACCAAGCCAGAAAGCAGTAGCCAAGTTCAAAGTGTATTTTCAAAGCCAATTAATTCTGGTGCAATTTAGATAAAGTTTCATAGTTTCTCTGCCAGAATATTCTGAATCTTACTGCATGCTCCAGACAACTGTGAAATGCTCGAATGACATGCAGTTGCTAAAGTTTTGTTTGAAGAATACACAGCTAATTAGAAAGGAAAAAAGTAAACTAGTGAACACTTACTGAGGGAAAACATCACAAATACAAAATCCCAAACTTAATACTGTTGTTCTTTTAGTCCATTACTTCATTTGGTCTATTCTTAAGCAATTATTCTATTTCCAAATACCACTTTTCCTTAAAACTTAAGAAATAAGGCAGTTGGGGAAGAAGAAATATGCAAAGACCAGATGTTCTTAACTAGCCAGTCCTTTCTTACTGCAAAGCAGCAACGCCTCCGAACACTGAATGCTGCTCTCGTAGCAACTCTTCTTATTTTGTTCTGAACAAGGCAGAGATTTGCACCTCTCAAAGTCAGATTAGCGGCAAAAGTGTCCACAGATAAGGGATATTAAATTTAGATATATAGCAACAGACCGGGAGCTGACTACCAGCACTCCAAGACATGAACTTTGAGTTACAACAGAGCTGCCTATGACAGTAACAGCTTCTTGGCACCAAGCTGACACAAAAATAAAATGGAATGATACAGACTATTAGGAGAGACATGCAGAACAAAAGTGAAAAATTAATGACAAAATAATTCCATCATACATCCTATATCAAGTCAATTTTGTGTGCACTTCTGGTTTGTTTTTATCTAGCAATACAGCAGGTCTAGAGATACAGAAAATGGCAACATGGGACAGATACAGCACAGCTTCTGTATGAGGAACACCTAAATAGAGGCTAAAAAAAGATGCATGAAGACAGAGGAGGACAGACTTCCACAAGATCACGAGTGACACAGGAAAGGTAAATATGGAACAACTTCTGGTTGTTCTAAGAGGGGACATTCAAGAAAAACATAAAAGGACAGCTTCAAAGAAAGAAGAAAAAAAGATGTTTCTTCACAAAATGTATAATTAAGCTTGCCCAGCTACATGAACTTTAAGCTAAAGGAAGAAAATCCATGACAAACTCCATATTTGAAGATGCAATTGCTAACTCAGGAGCTGCTAGACCATGAAATCACTGAAAGACAGAATGGTAAGCAAGCATACAGTGATACTCCAGCAGGACTTCTCATATACTCTTGTCTAAGCATCTGCTGTTAACCCACTGTCAATACTGGGTTCGATATGATGCCCATGTGTCTGCCCTTTCATTAATGTAAGCTCCAAAACAACTGCAGATAAAGGATTTTCTTAAGATACTGGCAACATTGTGCAGGGACTTTTAAAGAAGCATTTGAGGTCCAGTTTCCCATGAGCAAGTACCATGGTAGTGAGTTGTTTGGGGTTTTTTTTCCCCACATTCTTCTCCAGAGTGTGCTTTGAGAAGGCACAGACAGGCACTTCAGATTTAGAGGAACTCTGCACTAACGTTGAGTTGAAAATGCAAATAAGGGTTCCTCTCTGTTGAGATTTTGAGGTAGTGACTACAACAGGTCTTGCAGCATCCAGTTTCAGACTGATACCCAGAACTCAGTAGAGCTATGTATTAAATTTTTCAAACAATACATTATAATCCACTGTTTATTAATTTTTCAAACACTGCATTATAAACCATGTGCCAATACTGTATTAACTCTAGTGGAGTTAAACATTTATTTATGAATTATTGCTTGTGTAACCAAAAAGGCAGTAAAATATGCAGGAAGGTTTCACCACAAAACTAATGGTTACTAAAGAAATAATATAAATAAAATCTTCTGTTGAGCAATCCATATTGCTGTAAATTAAACAGAAGTTTGTGGTAGGCTAATCTAAAGGAATAAAAAAAAGTCTTGCATCTTCAATTACATCTTAAAGTTAATATTCATTTTTGTTCATGAAACTTTTCATCTCACATACGACCTTACTATAGTATAAAGTTTAAGGGTACTGAACACACTTACTATGCACTTGGAGATCACCTTTCACACAATTTAAAACCTGTTTTGAGCACTGACTCTTCAGAGATCTTCATACACCTCAGATCTCCATCAAGGAACCAGTTATGCCAATGTCCAGATGAAAAATGTGATTGGCAAGACTGGCTCATAACAGGAGTTTCACACACCTCTCAAATCACTACAGTGACACTATTTTAAAATTATTTAATGTCTGTTCTCCCCTCTATCCAGAATTGCCTAGAAATGAATAGATTACCTACTTTTCACCTTGAAGATTAGCTATTCCTGTAAAAACAAAAAGCCCAAAGCCCACCTCTTTCCAACAATTCTGTCAGTAAAGAAATGATTGACCAACTCGTAGGTTCTTCCTAACACAGCCTTTTCTAATGCAATAACAAAAATCCAATACTATTTACCTAGAACAGATGAATCCCTCTAAGTATTTTCCACCCACATTAATATTGCCCAAGAATAGCCAAATCACACCCCCAAACTAAACCACAGAGTAATCAAGAGTTACCAAATCCTGTCACAGAGGCAGGCATGCAAAAGTTATTTTTAAATGATCCTAATTACAAGACAGTTTTAATGGTGGGTAACAGCAATAGAGATCTAACGTTAGGTGTAAGTTTCAACAATTGAAAACATTTTTAATAAAGAAGAAAGAATCATATAAGCTCAGTAAAAACTCCCTTCATTCCACACTTATTTACAAGATCTCATTAAAGGTCCCCAGCACAGCGTGAGAAGACCAGGTTTGCCATTCTTGGTGGGACAATCCCAACACCATAACTCCAGGCAATCTTTTTTTAAAAACAAAATCCAGGTTTTTTCCATCCTAGATTTTTTTTTTTAAGACATTTCTTTATAGAGTGTTAAATGGAATTGTCATTTAAGGCATGTTTATGCAATAAATAGAAAAAATTAGTCAATTCTTCAACAAATCATTTCAGTTGGTATTTTAAACAAAACACAACCCTCTGCATATAAAAAACAGGTCAGTTTTGCTAAAGGCAGAATTTTTCATTTTAGAATGGGACAAAAACCCAAACAAATTATTTGAAACATTCTGTTTTAGCAAGCAATAAAATAGTTAAATCACAGAGTTAAAGGTACTATCTGCACCCACAAAGCAGGTTTTGTAATTACTATTTTCCTTAATTCCCTCGGTGTCCTTCAAAAAAACAGTGCAGTCATCTCTGACAATCTCAAAACCAAGTACAACATACTTCATCCATCACCAAACAAGATCTTGCATTCCAAAATTTAACTGACACCATGCACTTGTGGTAGATGCAATGAGGTTTTAGGTCTTAAGCAAGAACTCCCCTCAAAAGAAACAGCTGTTTAAGACTTAAGGAAAACTGGAATTAGAACAGCCATTATTTCATTTTGGAAAACTACAACTGGTAAGAAGAGAAAATAAGCTCAATACATTAACTAACTCTGAAAGACAAAAGCAAAAGCAGCATGTTCATATTTGTACAATAGTATTAATAAAACTCTTTGAATTGCTCACTGTGCAAAGCAAACCTATCCCCACAATTAACAGGTGTCCATGACAATGCTAGATAACTTGAGATGACAGGCTGCTGGCCATAGCAATGCCTAGCAAGATCTTTGAGCTTTCTTTTTTGTTGTTGATGGAAATGCACTGTAGAATGAAAAAAAAAATCCATCTCATTTTTAGCCTTTTCAGACCGCCTCTCACTTACTTGCTGGAAACAGTAAACTAGCTTCTACAACATGCTAAACAGTAAATGGGAAAAGCAACCCTACACTGTCCACTAGGCTAAAGCTGAAATCAAATTCCTATGAATATCCAACAATTTCCTCGTTAACAGTGACTTGTCAGTTGAAATTTAGCTGTACTACTAAATATCTGGACACTGTGGCAATGATTAATAAAATTAATTACATGAGGAATATCAGCTAATACTATGCTATTTACAACTTTCAGTGTATACAAGATAAACTAGAAACTTACTGAACATCTGTCTTACTAAAACAGCATATCCAGTATTTTTGTGAAAGACAATAGGTATTTTTGGCCTCACTGTTTTCCAATTTTACATGTTTAAATACAGAACATGAACTTCAACTTGGGCAAAGTTCAAGCAATCATAGCTAATATTTTTCTTCTCTTGTCTGACTAGTATTTGCTTTACTTTTCTTAGGATTTACCTGAAATATTTCACAATAAATTTTTTTTTTTTTTTTTTTTTTTTAGGAAAAAATGCAAGAATCTCATTTTCCTCTATCTAGCTCTTCTACTCACATAGAAAGAATACACTTGACCAAATGTGGATTTCTACATCTGACCCGCTGGGTAAACTTCCTATCTATCTGTTTACACTAAACAGACTGCCAGGGTACAATCCGTCTGCTACTTAAAGCATCTATTGGGGGTCAGCTTATATCACCCTAAAGAATGATTTGTGTCTCTGATTTGCTATAAATCTCTGATGGCTGTCACACAAACAGTGGGGAGCCTATTTGTGATAGTTAAAGCAATTACTGCCCCCAGGTGTTGGTTCTACTCTATTGGAAACTATCACCCCTCTCTTCCCCCAAACCTGACTTTGTGGGATGGACTACGTGCTGCACCTTAACACCACCAACGCAGAGATGAACACATTACAGAAACTACTGATTTTGGCAGATTTGTGCAAACATAGGAGCAAAAAATCGGAAGCAGCTGAGGCACAGTTACAGATTTCATTATGCTGACCCTGCAATAGGAACACCATCTTCCCTGTCAAGGCAATAAAGAAGCAGGGAAGAAGGTTACATATAGCCGGTTGTTCAGTGCATGCAAGTCTGTGCCGGAGCCAGTGGGTTTTCAAAATTTGTGGGCTAACTAAATGATACCAATGACTCAATCCCCCAAACTGTAAAATATTATGGGATTTCTAATGAAAGTTTCACTGCAAAACTGTGGTGTGCAAACAGTAAGGGCAATCATATCTTATTGCCAGTGTCATAAAATAGCATCAATTTTAATTTTAATGAAATGACATTTACTTTCTATTGCTTGAAAATGTAACACTTAGTATTATAAAATGTCTCCCTCTTCCAAGAAATTAATGCAAGTGTGGAAAGACAAATGGAGATCTTGAAAACTTAGGTTTATTTCTACAGTAAACCAGTTATATTTTTTAAAAAAAAAAAGGAGTAACAACTGTTCACTTATCGTGTGGAGTTCAGTGACAAAGTTTTCCTGTCCTGTGAAAAATGCCACTATTTCAAAATGTTTCCTGTTTCACATCAGGAAGAACTTAAGCTCTCTCAAGGCTTTTCATGAAAAACATGAGAGAGGAAGAGACCATAAAACAACTGACTTCACAACGACACTTCTCACATGAATGTCTAAACCACTTACCTACTCACGCTACTTATTATTCTCAGGCAGGGTCCTGTAAATTCTTCCTAATCTTCTGGATTTAAAAATTTCTTAATAAAGTTATTATCCACTTCTTTTTAGTTTCAACAAGTCTTTCTTTTAAGGAACCAAACTACCACCTAGAAATGTTTCTATCAGCTTCTGTGATCCAGTAACTAATATCGGGACAAATACCAGTTCTGCGTGATTCTAAGCCTGACCAGCCTTAACAGGTGTATGGAAGAAGAAATGAAACATTTTAGTAAACACAAAGCAAAACATTTCATAAAATAACTTTACAAATACCTCAGCAAATTTTTCCACTTGTACTCAATACAGGATTTCCAGGGAGAAGTAGAGGGTCCTGTAAATCATCTTTCCAGACTACATACAAAACCCATTTATAACAGAGTTATGCTGCACAGAAAATGTTTACTTAATGCAGCTCTGTGTGACTACAAAGGTAACAAACAACTTGGAGGAAAAAAGGCTGCTTCTATATCAGGGGAAGGGATTTTTATCCCAGTCAAAATTAAACCTACTTGGCTGCTATAAGCAACTGGAAACAAAAAAGAAAAAACAAACATCACATAGCAGATGTTCAATAGGTCATGTTTATTTCCCTACAAACCACTACATCTGCTTTTACAAGCCTGTCAGGCTTGACAGACATCAGCATACATGCAATATATGCAACATACATGCATATATGCAACCGATACGACATGCTCCAGCCCGTGGCTGCAGGTGCCTCAGAGATGCATAGAGGAAAATCCTGTAAAATTTGGGGTCACCTACAGTACCAGGCAACAGAACCAAGAGCAAGAGACTAAAACAAAAATTGGGTTTTTTTCCCCTCCATCCCCATGTTGTAACAGGCTAGTAGAAGAAATTCAAGTCTCATCAAACCCCCTGATTTCCGTACTTTCTAAGTGCTTGTGTCAAGCATGCAGAACCCTGAAGTTTCTCATAAGTATATAACTGAGCACTTGAGAGTTGTTTCAGCTCTTGGCTTTTACCCTGGTGAGTAAGGTAATTAAGATTAAACTAATCCATTTGGACAGGAAACAGAAGTAAAAAGGCAGAAAAACATGAGTCTTATGCTAATGAGATACACTCCTAAATGAACACATTACACCTCAGTGTGCTTTGTCTCACTTAAAGTTTTCTTCATTAAGACAAAGTTTATAGGCTAACATGAGGAATTACGTGTATTTTTAGGAACCACTAGACAGGTTTTATCTGTCTGTATCACTGCCTTAAAGTAGTTTGAAACAACTTATTAATGATTAGCTAATTTAGTTGACACATTTACTCAGTGTGGACAAGGACCAATCAACACCTTAATTGAAAAAAAAAAAAAAATACACTTTCTTTCCCCCACACTAAAGACTCCGAACTTTCTTAAACTTCATTAGACCATTTTAAAATATATGACATATAATATTACCATAGGATCCACAGTGGAAAAAAGAGAATCCTACCATTGCAAAACACCAAATCAGCCATGGCACTTATGATTTCATGCTTCCCTTCTTTATTTACTAATTAACAGAGAGAGTATAAGGGGAAGGGAAGGAAATCAAAAAAGATTAAAAAGGAGAAAAAAATATAAATATTCCCACTAGAAGTCATATTAGATTAGTCGTATCCCAAAAATAGGAAAAGGTAAGTACTCGTCACACAGTAAAAAAGTTAAAATTGTTGAAAAAAAAATGCACTTCAATGCAAACTTCAAAGAATTTAAGCTGAACCATTCTGAACATGGCAGATGCTTGTCATACACTGGCATGCTGATATGACATGAGCCACAGTACAGAAGTACATATAAAATCCATCCACCATACTTACAAGTAGAAGTAGTTCAACAAATGCAGAAATTAAAAAAGAAGCCAAGATTCAGCTTTGATAAATCTCAAGAGTTATAGTTTTTCACCAAGAAAAAAAAAAAACAACACAAAACCAAACCTTTAGATGACATGATGCTGCCTAACCTTTACTCTAGTAATTCCTTAGAAAGTGCAAAAATTTTGTTGCGATGCATCCCTAGGTTAGAAATATTGTTTTTGCACTTTTACAAGTATGCAACTTCTTCAGAAACATGTTAGCTTGCAGTTTTGAAGCACATTGTCACTTTCCCACTGGCTCATCTTCAAAAAAGAGGGGAACCATTGTGGGAAATGAAACAAAATTATAACAATGGTGCCAGTTATAAGCAAGTCAGATAATACACTGGGCTTGCCTTTTACAATTGCTCATTGAAACTCAAGGCTTGCTAACATCAGCAAGGCAAATCAATTCTCAAATCAGCTTATTAAAATCAAGCCTGTATAACTTCTATCAACAAACATCTCGGTGTCTCAAGGAAGCATCTATTTCCCTTCTACACTTCTAACAGAAGACAGTAACTTAAGATCATATTACAATACCAAGGGCTTTCTTAGACCTCTCCACTCTGTGCAACATAATCATATAGCTTTCAGAAGGATACTCAACATGCTTTTTCCTCTGCCAACAAAATTAATAGGCAATTCTATTTTAATATCTACATATAAAGCACCGAAGTCCATGCAACAGCAACTCCAGTACTGTTTGCTTATTTAGACAAAATGGAAACTAGCTTCATAGAACTCTAGTAAATGTGAGAAGAGGCACAGTAAAAAAGAAGACCAAACAAAAAAAGGACAATACAATATTCTGGAATAATACAGACAGCTCTGTTTCTGTTTCATATGGAAGTGGATGCACTGCACTGTGGAGACAAGAGGCTTTCCACGTGTAATAAGCTGTAAGCATATAACCAAGGGTGCATTTTTTGTACTTTTGCTTTTTCATACCCAAGTTATAAATCAATTTGTACTGAGAAATTACACATGATTTGTTGCTTTTTTTACTTCTCTTTAGCAAACTGTCAACTTTGATTCTGTCAGGGTACAAACAAAAAAAAAAAAACCCAAGAAAAGATCCCTCAGAGGTCAAGCATGTACTAGTATTACAATTTCAGAATGACATGAAAGTCATTTAGGGAGGAGATTCTCAAGTCTGCTTTTAGAAGCACAGATAAACGTAGGGAGAAAAGACTCCAAAAATAAAATTCTGTAGTTGAAACAACCTGACATATATGAAGGACTACAACTACTAGTAACTTGTAAAGACCACCTACTATCGGATGAGTAGGTAGTGGGCAGAACTCTCCTTGTTGCACAAATGTGATATGATGTACTGTTTGGGTTTTAACTCTCTCCATGAAAATACATACAATGTTGCTAATTTAGAGTGACTAGAAAAGTCACTGTAAGGTTTTCACTAGCACATGATTTATAGGACATAGGAAGTAAGTTAAGAGTACTACTTGCTCTTTCATTTAACCAATTACATTGAACTAAAGATAAAACACAACTTACCCTTACATACTAACTTGCTCTTTGCTGAGAAGTAGGCTTACATAGACTTCTGTGTAATTTAGGCTCTTATCTAAAAAAAATTCAATTATAGTGATTACTCACATTTTTTTTAAAGTTAACAGTGCCAATGCTTGTCTTAATCTGCAGGCACTCCAAAATAACAGAGAAATATGAACTTCTCAAAGCTGGGCTCTTTTGCCAGGATTTGACTATTAAAATGTACTATGTTCCTTTAAATGTCAGGAGAACAAGGGAGATCCTCCCTTCAGTTTTGGCTCACCGAGGCCAAAATAAACAGTGACTCTTGATCAGTGTCTACACAGGTAGATATCTGTGCCCAAATCCCACGGGCAGGCTCCCATGGAGACATCTGAAGAAAGCAGAATGACCTTGTTACTTTAACAGAAGTGTTATAGGCAGACATAGAAGAGAGGGAAGAACTAGTGCCTACAACAGAAAGGGTTCCCACTTCGTAAGTGTCCTTCTTGAGGGATGCACCAGGTTAGCAAAGAGCTGTGGATTCACTGAAAGAATGAATGGATGATTTTTTGTAACCTGTCTTATAAAGATTAGGCAGATCATTACCATCAACCTGAGGAGACTACAGATTTCAGCAAACAAATCTCAACTCTGACATTCATCTGAAAGCATTTCTGGGAAGTTTTAAGCATTCCAATACCACCCATAAGAACCTTGCGTAAGAGCATTAATACTCATGACAAAGTAGATTTTTCAAGGACTCAGAGTAATTTATTTTAGATCAGCTTTTCCCCAACTCTTTTGCTTAGTGCTCCAGCGTGAACTATTTCTCCACATCCAAAAGACAGGAGGCACAAACAATTCACAAAGACCTGTGCCTCTCCAGATTACCATTCAATCTCTCTTGGCATTCATGACCTACTGTTCTCCCCACTCCTGCAGATTCCCAGTTTGGAAAACATTGCCATACGACTTGGAAGCTGCCTGTGGTGAAAGGCCTCGCTGCAGCTATGAGCTATTAAACGTCACACGGAGCGGTAACGTAGGGACGCACCCATGTCCATACAGAGGTGTAGCACACCTTTAGCCAAATGCACGTTTTCACCTCGCAGCATTATCCGTGCACACCAATCCTTTTCTCCTACATCCCACGGGAAAAGCTCCTAGACATGCGCCGTCAGCCCTCCTGAGCCACGAAGGGGTCTCCGCTGCCAAGAGCCCACGGAAAGCGGCAAAACCTCGGCAGACCCGACCAGGGCTCCTCGGCGGGGCTGCGGACAGCCGACGGTAGCGGCGCCCCGGTCGCCCGGGGAGGAGCAGGAAGCGAGCCCGGCGCTGTTCCCGGCCACCCCCCCCCCCGACACACCCCCTTCGGCAGCGGTCCGCGGCCCAGGCGGCCCGCAGCGCTCCGGCAGCGGCTGGGGGGACCCGGGTCGCCCCGCAGCGACTCGCCCGCGGGAGGGAATGGGGGGGACATGGACACCCCGATCCGCGCGGAGACCCCGCGGGGGCGGCTCCCCTCCTCCCGCCGCGGCACGGCGGCTCCCCGCCGGACAGCCCCCCGCTCCCAGCCTGGCTACCGCGGTGAGGGGAGCGGGACCACCAGGCCCGGGCGGCGCGGAGGGGGCGGCCCCCTCCTCCACGGTTACCTTCCCGGTACTTCTTGCGCAGCCGCCGGTGGACGCTCTTCACCACCCCTGACAGCTTCTCCTGCTCCAGCTTCCGCTCCTGCTCCGGGGGCGGCGGCAACGGCAGGAGGGGAGCAGGGGCGGCGGCAGCGGCGGAGGCCCCACCGGGCCGGGGCCATGTCTGTGGAACAGCCTCCATGGTCTTACCGCTGCTCCGCCGCGCGCAGCCCGGCTGAGGGGGAGACGTGAGCGCCGGGCGCTATGGCAAAGGGGCATGCGCGGCCGCTCGCCCCGCCCCGCCCGGCATGCCGGGAGATGGAGTCTTCTCCGGCCCCCGCCGCCCCAGGGCCGCGCCTCCGCCGGGCGGCAACGGGCCTCGGCAACGGGCCTCCCGGTGAGGCCGTCCGGGGCGCCCGATGCCTTGTGGCCTTTTTCGTCCTTGAGGGCACGGGGTTGGCCGCGCCCCGGGCACCCTGGAGGTGTTGGCTTGGTTATTTCCAGAAAAACTTTCCACACCCCATATCGGGAGCAGGTCACCCTGTGGCGCTTAATAGGTGGGAGAAATTAGATGAAAAGACGTTAAGGGTACAAGGGCAGCACGTCTTCCAGGGCACTGCTGCAGCAGGGGCTCCTCTGGGCTCCCGGTGTCTCCTCAGTTCACACACTACCCCAGAGACCCCTTTAAAGATCTGGGGGTGTGGGTCCCTCCGAAGCAGGGTGGTAAAACCCATTAACCACCTACAAAAGATCTTGTGGAAACAAACTGAATTCAAAATAAGTTAAAGCAAACCTTGGTAAGTTGGTGTCTGTGGTGTGGATGCAGCCATTTGAAGAGCACAGGCTGTCTTCATGGAGCTGCTGGGCCCGTTTCTTGGCAGAGTACAGTTTTTGATGTTATTTGGGTGGAAATACACTGCCGGAGCAGGAGCAACGCTTGCAGCCAGCCAAACGGCACCGTACAGGGGAAGACCTTCATCTACAGGTCTCTCTGACCAGCTTCAACCTTTCACCAAACGCAAAGAACTTCAATTCTCTCTTGCAGTCATTGCTGGAAATAGGAGACAAAACCATTCCTCAGGAGATCACGGCAGGGAAATCTGCCATGAAGTTGCTTGCTTGTTTGACTTGGCCAGCAGCAGCTTATTGTCTTCTCTGAAGGTGTTCAAAAACATTAAGGAGGTAATTGCGGCTACAATTAAATTGATGACAAATCTGACTTGGGTAGGGTCAAGATTTCATGCTAATGAGAAGTCAGTGACACATGCGACTTCATGTGGTGGGGTGTATGACAGGTCCTTATCAGCACCCTGTCAGCCCTGCCAAAAAGATTTTAGAGGTCATCACAGAGCACGGTGGTATTCCGCATTTCGGATAAACTTTTTGAAAGTGCAGTTATCAAGACAAAACAGCTATGTCCAAACAAAAGCTTTTCATTGTTATTGACTGCAAAACCATCCTTTTTTCATGTCACTCTGAGCTATGCAGGCAAACACTGCATCACACCCATCGCTCTGAAAGTGGGTTGCACATTATGACTAAAGGTCCAGCTTTTTCAGTACTGTTATTTTTTGGTAAGTGTGTAAAAATCTTCAGTATAGTTTGGATCTTCCATCACACACCATTATGTATTTTATTGTCAGAGTATTTCAGGTTTTTTTTTCTCACAGTACAGGAGAATGATGGAAGGAGAATTTAAATTTTTGCTACCAACATCAGCACTAAGAGAGGAAAGAGAATTGTAGTGATTTAGTTACTCTTTTAGTTACATTTTTCTTTTAATTTTGAAACTGAAAAAAAAGGAGCATGTGTTAATTAATAAAAAATACCAGTATATATTCATTTTACCTTGACTTGGAAAACATCTGAAAATTAGCTTCTCATATGAGTTATTGTATTTCATATTCACCGAACTGATCCAGGAAGTTAAATCTGAATTAGAAAGAAGACTTGGTTCTGGGGTTAATGACAGCTTTGTAAAATATTTCTGTTTCTAGTTTTATATGCAAGTCCACATAAGAACAATTAAGTCAGTGTAAAAAGAGGTTACATTGATAACTACTAGGAACCTCTTGGTTAAGAGGCAGCCTACACGGTGGTTAATGGGCCTTCCACTTTTACATTGTGTAGGATTTGGGGAAGCACAGGATGAAGAGGAAAAGCATGAGCCAGTCTTCTGCGTGTGGCATGATACTAGGAGAGCAGTGAGGGAGCCTTCTCAGAAGAGTATGGGTACTAGGGTGACAGAAAAGAGATGGAGGCATTTGGAGGATGCCTAACAGATACTGCTGTAGCATCAACACCCCCAGCTGCGAGCCTCCAGACTCAAGAAGTGTAGGGTACACACTCAAAATATGAGTGTATCTGTGGTTTGGAAAGTTGGAAATCTAATTGTACAATTGGAAAATGGGGGGAAATTGCACTTGTGTGAAATATGCTCTCTCAGAATAATAATAAAAAGTTAGTGTTCGAATGATGTTATCACTGTTGTTTTTCAGTTCTCAGGAATTCTTTCTAAAACTAACAAAGCAGTTTTAAATACAAAGTGGTTTTAATTTATCACAATTATTTCAAAACTTACAGTATTAATATTAGACATACTTTGTTAGCATGACTTTACATTGTAGAGTTTTTACATGACTCCATTTTTAATAAAAGTTAATGATGTTGCTTTATATTTTCAACATTTTGATTATTTTCTGATATTTTAGAAATATGTCAACAAGGGAAAAATCCAACTCAGTATTTTAATGCAGACTACTTTCATATCTAGGTGTACAAGCTATTATTAAAAAATAGGAAATACAGAAGTATAGAATTTTTAACAAAAGTGGTTCTATATGAAAATAGACCAAGATATAAAATACATTCTTCCTTCTTAAAGAAGTAACTTAGAAGTTTAGTTTCAATAAGCAAGTAAACAGCATTTACCAGATGTCAAGTTTTTCCAGGAACAAAAATTAAATACTTGAGGAAGAGGCTTTATGCTTTCAGGACACACAGATACTTACCTCAGAATATGTGGTAAGAGTTGGCTCCCAGCGACAGACTCCGAATGCAAAGCGATCGAAGGAGGTGCTTCCCCAGAGCTCTGCATGGAGGTACCCAGGGGGTGATGGAGTGGGCAATTAAAGCAGGACCAGTTCTGGCAGGCCTGGAACTGATGACCCAGTGCTCCTTCCAAGAAAAACATCTGTGCTCAATACATTTCTTGAACACAGTACAGGAAGAGTCAAGGAACAAATGAAGATGAACATAAATCTTGTGATTGTCCCCGAGGCACTAGAGCAGAACGAGCAATAAGGATGCGTGCACTTACTCCCAGGGGATAAGGCAATAAAATACCTGTGTCCTGATGGGGACAATGGAGTTTGACCATCTGGGAAAGCCTCATTTTGAGCAGCTGGGTTTACTATCTCGAATGTAGGAAATGGCCAAACAATCCTCCGTGTACTAGTTACTTTCTTAAAACAAAACAAAACAAAACAAAAAACAAAACAAAACAAAACAAAACTGATTTAGGGCAGACTAGAACAGTTTCTTTTGACATTTCTGCAATATCTCAGTGCCCATCAGTTTTCATGAATAGCTTTAGAAACAAAAGTCTCAATTCACAGGCCAGGAGGAGGAATAACCCCAGCCCTTTCCAGTACTCCAATGGCTGGAACGTTCACTTGAGGATGTGGGAAAACCAGTTCACATCCCTGCTCTGCCCGAGGGGATCTGAACCCACATCTTTACTACCAGATTATACAAAGTGGAAGTGTTCTTCCTTCCTGAGGGAAGGGTGACAGCAGCCTATATTTTCAGTCTTTCTCCCCAGGGAAACTGTGGAAGAAAAGTAACATAAAAACTTTCTGAGCTGCACAAATCAGCAGTGCTCTGCTTCCATCTCTATTTCAGTGGTACTTTT
The DNA here is from genome assembly GCF_028858705.1 of Grus americana. Classification (NCBI taxonomy): domain Eukaryota; kingdom Metazoa; phylum Chordata; class Aves; order Gruiformes; family Gruidae; genus Grus; species Grus americana. The sequence goes on along the minus strand of NC_072852.1, from coordinate 30,470,817 downwards.
GACAATCAAGTCTTCTCAGCCTCTTCATGCCTTCTATCAGGAACCAAAAAAATGGCACAGCATCAAAGAGAAGAAACCTTTCTAGACAACACTCTCTCCAGTGTGATGACATCATAAGAGTCTCTAATGCAATGTAATCTGCAAAAATATTACCATGTAATGATTTTAATGGAACACTGAAACATTGTGGTAATTTAAAAGGAGTAAAAGGTTCTCTGTTAGATGCAGAACTGTTTTTACTACGTGTATCCAAAGGGAAGACAAACAGGCAGTAATAGCACATTTGCCTTGAATTTAAGATTTTTCTTCTTCATTAATTGTGGAGTCCTATAAGCCACAAAAATAAGATAATTTGCTTTAAAAAGTGGGAGTCACATCCCTGAATTTGCACTAAGGCAATTATTAAGAGCTGGTCCATCATTACATTTCTCCAGACTACACACTTTAGTAATTTAGTAATTAAAATTACATAGTAATTAAAACTGCTACCCCATAACAATAATTTTATAACTACAGATTCTGGATTCCATTCCTGGAGGTTGACACCTCTAAAAGTAAGTTTACATCAGCAGTCCCATTACTTAGTCCCCTGTGTATTTTAGTGGAAAAAATAGGCTTGATATTTACTTCATTTTGCATCTGAAGTCCAAATATTTACAGAAATAAACATTTTCTTTCTGGAAAAGAGAGGATTCTTCTATTGAAAGACCAATTAAAGTTGCTCCTCAAGTAGGCAGAGACACGCAACCTGGAGAAGAAGGCTGAAAAATCCTTCACACATGGCAGCTTGTTATGGAGTCTAATTATGTATCCTCAAGACCACGAGAATTAGATACTGATAGGAGATTTTGTTTCTTAACATCATGTCTATTGCTTGTTAGCTTGCATTGCAGTAAGGCAGAAATAGTTTTAACAGTAGCCAGCATTTCTGATAAACAATACATTCATCACCTCCATTGTGGCCAGCACATACCAACTGTGTCTGTCCATGGAAAGGAGGTGTTTCTTTTGACACAGCAGGGAAAAGTTAAGACTTTGTTAATCCCTTCAGCCTGTCACTTGTTTAATAGTACAGTGGGAGTTAAATTCTGTTGAACTACTGAAATGTTTACTGAAAACCAGTACCTTATACCCAAGTTATTCTGAATGTCATGTGTATGCTTAGAAAGTAAAATGGTCCTGTAATGCTGAGAACAGATAATACATTTTTCGAATAAATGCTGTACTTCATTGTACAACTTCCTTGCAACATAAGCATCGCAAACATACTTAATACTCTATTAACAAAGATCATTTAATATAAACATAAATTATTGAAAAGTAATCCCAAATTCCCTTGAAAATCTGTTTTTCATTGATTTTAGTCTAAGCACATTCCTCTGTTGTTTGGAATGTATGAATTATTAAATGAAGAGAGTCAATATAATGATTGCTTTAAGAAAAACTACTAGCTACTGTTTCTAGATTGAGTTTCTTCTTAGCTGATTTCTTTCTGCCATAAAAGATTAACTCATAAAATCACTTTGATTTAGCAAGAGATGTCAAAACATCCAGCAGGTCTAACTGGTTTTCTTCCAATGTCAGTCAAAATAGTATGTGGTTTTAGCACTGATTCATGTTTCTGTCAGCTGCTGTGGGTAAACTTGCTGAGTAATCAATTCAGACACAGTAACTTCAAGGTGCTAGTAGGAAAGCTTTTATGTTTGTGCATCTGTGGAACCCAGTAGCCTTAAAGATGTTCTCAATTCTTGGGATTCAGATTCCAGTCTTCCTGTATGGGTCAGGTATGTATAATTCCAGTTCAGCTCAATAGCAATGTAGCTGTACATAAGGTCATTTTCAACTCGGCAAATACTGCTATATCCCTGTAATCTTGTATTGCAGGTATGATAGCCTGACTCATAAACTAAGATGACCTCACAGTCTGATTGGAGTTGTGGGTACTGAAAAACACCCAGAGAAAGACTAAGCTGCATGTGAGTTTTTGAGACAGAAAAAAAATTAAAAATCTATGGAGAATAATCCATTTCTGTGATGCTGTGGATAGATCAGGGTATGCTGCATCATTTCACTTTTCTCTTTTTTTCCCCTCCTAAGTCCTGAGAGGGTGTGGGAGAAGATATTTTGGGTATCATTAGCTATGCCCTATAAAGGAATACATCTCTAGTATGCATAAACTATTCCTGTCTATTCCAAAGATTGCCCAACCCTTTAATCTCTCCTGCCTCTTGAATATTGTCATGTGGTTTATTTGGGACTTTACTGAATTTCAAGTCAAGTTTTCAGTTAAGAGGATGAGAGAACAACAAAGTCTATTCATACAACATCAAACGGAGCTCTATCTTTGGGACAACATGTTGCAGGCGGTATAATATACTTCAGGAAGAGCAAGGAATGCCAAACCTCTTACCCTGCACACATGGTATTCGGTGCACAGTTCATTTGGGTAAGTCTGGCCTCAGTGACATTAATGCCTGAGATATTATCAATAAAATTAAAAGGGCCAGTGCTCTCATCTTCGGTTTGAAGGATCAGGACTTAGGAGCCTAAAGAATGATGGTAGGACAAATGAAACCACAAATATTAATGCTGTTTCAGAATTTTTTATAGTAAGTACACAAAGGCATGCAATAGTTTTCCCATATGAGCACCACAGATAAAGATTATCTACTGTTAGAAGAATGGTTTCTCTTTTCTTCTCCCAAACACCTAATAAAACAACTGCGACACAAATACCATGAAGTGAGCATTCTCCACACTAGATTTTTTTAAAATTTTATCTCCTATTACTATGGATTAAGAATGATCTGATAGCAGCTGCCCTGAGGTATGAATGAGATTTCAGTCTGCAGAAGAAGACAGCAGTTCCAAAATGCTTATTTAAAGATAGGTAGAGTTGTGATAAAATTAAATAACCATTTCAATTTGTTGAGGGTACACTGATAAACTGTTATGTTCAAAAACTAGGAAATAAAGCAGAAAGGTACTGTAGCAGTTAATGGAGAGATACATTTCATACTGGTGTTCAGATTTTACTTAAGACTTAGTAAAAGTCTTGAAGTCTTTCAGAGTTCTGGCTAATAAAAATGTCTATAACCTTTCTCTGTGTGTAAGAATGTTCTTGTACATTAACCATCTTGTTAACTCCTAGAAGAACTTTAGACTAATTAGTTTCCATTATTAAGTGCTGTAATTATGGTCGGAATCTTAAGTCTTGTTGAAATAATGAATTCTCACACGCTGAAAACATTTAAATAATAATTTAAAATATGTGTGTTTGAGCTACACATTACATAAATCATTATATTAAATGCAGGTTAAATAAAATTGTCAAACAGCAAGGAAATACCCATCTACCTTCAAACGCCCCTTCTTTCAGTTCCCGTCGGATGTTTCCTGCGCGGGGGGCCGCAGCAGCACCTCATCCCTGTCCCATGTGAGAGCGGGGGCCGTCATGTGGAGTTTTTTGCTGTTCTGCTGTGCTTTCCCTTCCCCAGCAGGTCCTGCATGGCTCCCACCATCTTGTTCACCTGAACCCCCATGACAGCAACGCCATGCCAGCCCTCCGTCCACCACCTGCCTCAGCTCCCTCACATCCCTCCAAGCCCCCAGTCTGGCTTCTGGCACCCACTCCTGTCTCATTTTCCTGCTTTCCTGAAGGATTTCCACAACTCCCATCACTTCGTCACCTGGGCACAATTTCAGTCTCACTAAAAGCAGTGAAGGGTAGCGCCTGTGCTGAAGGCCGGCCTTGCAGCCACGCAGAGAAACATGGAGGTGAAATAGCTGCTGCAAACCCATTTGTCCAAAATGGAAGGTGGCAGCCATGTTGAGGAAGGAGGAAACACCTGAGGACAGGCTTGTCATCTGTCTCACGGCAAGGTTCAAACTGCTGCCGTCAGGAGAGTTGGCAGTGCTGAGAACAAGAACGGTTCATTTATCCAGGGAGGATGGGGTGATGTGGAAACACAGGCTGACACACATCCAGCAAACCGTGGAGGAAACACATGTGCGCATACACACACAAAGTTAGGGTAGCCACCACAAAGCATCAACCTGTGGAGTCTGAGACCTACAGCACTTCTGTGCTGTCTCCCTGAGCAGCTTCAAAACGTTTCAGAGCATGACTGTAATCTCACTGGCATCCTAATGGCAGCGGGGGGGGGGGGGGGGGGGGGGGGGGGGGCGCGGAGGGGAAGGAAGCACCTCCAAGCCACATGGCAGCCTGCACCTTCATCTGGCTTTGGCAGAATCCCAGCTGTATGGTCCGAATGGCTCCATAATTACAACCACAACATGTTTTTCAGCCCCTACAGGTGCCATGTCTTTTTCATTCATTAAAAAAGAAAGGGGAGGGGAAGAGCTAACTGCAAATACTTAATTTCTTCAGAGTTGTGGTTGTCAAGTGGAACATGTCATTATGGAAAATGTAGTTCTGCTTTTCTAAAGCAGCTAAATTTTGCTGGGGATCCAGTATTGAATTGCTCACGTTTGCCATTTCGATTTGTTACTTGAAACGCATCGCATGTAGATACTCTTTGCCAGAAAAGTTTTCAAACCAGTGCAAACACTTCTTAGAAATGTTGATGGCTTCATTACTGAGAAGTGTCATTAAGAATGCTTTTATAATAAAAATGTCTGTTTAGGCTACTCTCTTTTCTGCACTGGTCACCAAGGAAAAGACATCATTTTGGAAGTCATAATGACAACATATTACAAAATGGGGGCAATGATTTGCCAGCACACTGTAACGTAAGGAGGACAGAAGAGCCCAAGGCAGAACTCCTGCTTGCTGGAATGTGAAAGGTGGATTTTTGCTGAATGACTCCTTTAAATCCAGGTGAAATGGCTGTCAGCTCTCTGGTCATATGCTCAGCAGGAACATAATTTCATATTATAAAGTTACAATATTTGCCTCTTGGAGCCTGACGCGATCAGCAAAATGCAGCGTGAGGCTTATCACACAGCCTAACGGTTACTTGAAGCATTGCTGTCCTTGCCTTTTCAGAAGCTAGAATGGTCTCCTGGAGGCTTTTCCACATAAATAGAAACAGCCTTTTCTTAGAAGACATAGAAATAATTCTGAAGCATCAAAAAAAGTAATTGTGGCCAATTTTCTTACATAACTCATGACCTTTCAAGCTCTATTTGTACTCATAAAGGTGAATTTTATCCATCATTACTTAAAGGTCCCTGAACCAAAACTAAAAGCATCACCAAAAATGTATTTTAAAATAATTTTGAAGCCTGCCTTTTCATTAACTTTTTGGGGTTTATTATTTTGTTTGTTTGTTTTTGCTTTTTTTTTTTTTTTTGTTCTGAACAGTACTAAAACCTATGTGAAAAGGTGGGAAGAAATTTTTCGTTTAAAAGTATTTCAGTTGTTGGAGGGTTGTCCATGTGTGTAGTGATTTTTACACAATTCACTTATTCAAAAGAAGTTGCCTGTAAATTCAATTGGGTGGGACAAGCAGTATTCTATTGGTCTGTGAAGGCTCGTTTATGAGAGGAGCAGCTCAAGTTAGACAGTGTGAAAGACATTGGGTTTGGTATGGACACCGGTTATATTCAAATGATGTTTGGCAGGACTCCTGGGGGCATTTGGAATTTCACCCTGTTCCCAGATCCAGCACAAGGCATCCTACAGACCCTTGATGACAGATTTTTTTCAGGCTACCTTCAAATCTGATTTATTCTATGGCCTTGACATTGCTTAGGATGCCTAGGATTACATAGGATGAGGATGCATTCTCGGTCATGTTTTATGCCTGATGGTTTTCCTTAATTTTAGCCTGTAGTTTGTGGCAGCCCAGCAGCTGCTTTGTGAACTAGCCTTATAATGGACGCAGAAACCTCTGAACAAGGGGCGCATGTCCAGCTGCAAACAGCAGCTTCTGTAGTCACCTCGGCGTAACCTGAGTTAAGTGCTAAGACTAACAAGGCAAATGACTACTGTACTTCAAATTCACACCTGGCTTGTTTGTTTTGCAACAGCTTCTTCATGCAGATGAACACGAATGGGACCCTGGCCAATTTTCTTTTGCTGGAGGAATCTTTTGCTCCCGGGGATTGAATGGATCTGCCTACGTTAGTGGTTAAGAGCTCTACATAAATGTTTCTATGATGTGAATTGCCCTTGCCTGTGAATCTCTTACACTTGATGTTCTTCAAGTTACATCACTAAAGGCCTTTGGAGGACAAGAACGGGATTTCTTCCTGAAGAAGCTTAGCTGGAAATTGCATGCCAGGGATTTTTCTAACACACCTCAAAGGTAATGGGAACATGTAATCTTTGGTCTGTTGAGAAATAATACAGAGGTTGATCCTGTTATTATTTTGAATTGTACTACAGCATCATTTCCTCTTTTATCCTGAATAAAAGAAATATCAATACAAAGGTGAGCTTTTAAAGCTCTCCATTGCTGAGACTTCTACAGAAGTGCTAGGGTTTCCTTTTTGCAATCTGAGCAACTTGATGAGATTTTTGAAACTGTAAAGAGAGGAGACTTCCAAAATGCCTGTGTTATTGCTATGGTGTAAGAGACTTCCAAAAGAGTTACCTAATCCTCAGTGAGTCACATTTCTAATGGAATTTTATTTTAAATTAATTATCTTCTACATTTTCTCCACTCTGGGGTATATGCTCAGTGACTGTAATACTTACTGTTCTGATATTTCAAGTTACCAGGTCATCTGTGAATGTTCCTGAGACTCCTCTTCCTATAGAACCTGGCACCTAAATGAAGGTGACAAGCAAATGGGTATAGTCTGAAGTCTTCTTTTGCTACTGGGGATTGCTGAATTCACATGTGCTTGCTGGGTCTCAGATATGACTGACATAAGCAGCTACCACTTCTGACAGCAGTTGCTTATCAGGTCTAAATTTGAATCTCTTAAACTTAGTGGCAAGGCTTGGGTCAATGTGCTTAGTAAGTGATTTGTGATCACTACTACTCTGCATATACTCTTTTACAATAGTTTTACAGACAGTTGGCTCCAGACTAATGTAATCTGTCTGTCTTCTAACACAAAACCAATAATGGCCATTGGATCGCATGTTGGCATCTTGTGTGTAAACATGCAAATCTTGATTGATAAATGGGCAAAATAGCTGCACAGTTTTGGAACAGGCTGTAATTCTGACTGCAGGAATAGTAGTCATTGTGCTCAGAGGAAGTATTTTCTCACTTCAGTCTTTCACTGTTTCTTGTGTGATTTTATAATTTCATATAAGTAGAAGTCTGATGTAAATTTCTTTCTAAACATACTTGTGGAGTTGAATCCTTAAATAAGACGACCAGATGAGATTGCAACCAGAAGAGATTTGTAAACTGAATAAAGCCAAAAATGAAGAACCATTTTTTTTGATCTTGTGTATAAATCAATTGGCACATTACACCATTTTTTACCATTCATGTAGTTGTGTTGAATGTGGTCATGCGTGCCATAGGAGCAACTCACAAGCCTCAAAATGGGCATCTCAGCCAATGTGCAAGACCTCATATTCAGGCTCATATGGTGGGTAGAATTCCTAATCTGTAGGAAGTATTCTCTGGTTTTGGCCTTATTGAAGGATGACCCCTGCCATCCTGCTGTGGTCCCTCCCTGGCTCCACCACCTTTTAAGCCAGCACAGCAAGTACAGCTTGCCAAGGTCTGTCTAGCATGGAGGTTACCAGCATGGAAGGGAAGCATTGTGCTGTAAATTAATGAAATTTGGACACCAATGTAAGGAAGCATGAGGCAAAGACCCTTTAAGTGAAGGTCACACACAGCCTAGAAGATCTGACGGGTCTGTGAATAAATTGAGATTTACAGCTGGAGCAGAATAAGGGCAGACTGGGCTCTAGGTACACTACAATCCTAGATCAAGTGCATTTCCACTCTTCAGTACTGTCCTTTGAGATTATTTCCAGGCAAAAAATCAGATCATTAATTGTATCTGGTTCAGACTTTGAATAATTTCTTAAGAAAGAGCAAGACTATATTTTAAATGATATATTCTCAAACAAAATAAGATGTTGATGCAAATGCATCACCTCACAAGCCATAGGTAAATTGGCCTGTAGCATCTATGCCTCAAGCTAGTGCTGATCAGAATATCACTTTTAAGAAAGGAGATTTCTTTAAGAGTAACCAGGGGGGAACTGGGTCCAGTTCCATCACCTTTTATAACTCAAGAGAACTGAGTCATCTGTTTCTTGTCAAGTCACACTTGTGCACAGTTTACATGCTAAGAAAAAAAATGACCCTTTGCATTATATAGGCTGTTAGACCTACTATCTCAGAGAACTGTTTATTTAAGCCCTCAATTTTCTCTTGCCAGCTGGTTTCAATGTGGTGATGAAGCAAAGACACTCATCCTTCAGCCATTTTGGCACAGGGTAGCCTCTGCTGGAGTGCCATAGAGATCCTGTAATTCCCAGGACACCTTCCAAAACTAACCAAGGGGCCTAACCTGCACTGCAAGTTTTGAGCCAGCCCTTCCTTGTCATCTTTGAATAGTTGAGAAAGAAGTTGCCTGCCGATAGACCCTTAAGGCAGAGCAAGGTAATGGAGAACTGGGCCATAAGTCAGGTTTTTGCTGTTGATACTGTATGGTTCCTGGCTCCCAATTTGATATTTTAATTGCAAAATAATACTTCATAATTGAAGACTGCATACTTTGAAATGGTAACTTTAGCCAAGTATTGATTATTTTAAAAAAAATTACCAGATTTGTTGTACATGATGGGAGGTGACCTGATGAATCACAGAAGAAAAGCAAAAATTAAAACTTATACTAAATATCTGTCTGTCTAGATTTCACCAGATTGGTTTTAAGTCTATGGGCTAAGTGAAGATAGTATCTATGAGACTGCAATTTCACAAAGATTGTTTGATTTATACTAGTGAAGCTGAATTGTAGTACTTGCAGATTTTCTCTAAGTAAAAAGTGTAGATTTCTTATAGGAACCAATTACCTGTAAATGGGAAGTGACCAATTAAATACAGCACTTAGAGAAAACATAACAGAGGAATATAACATTGCTCTAAATTTCACAATGTGTTTAAAATAATGAAAGATACTATAAGTGTGGTCTGCAATCAGAAAAAGAATTGTAAAGTGATTTTTAATATGCTCTAAAAATTTAAGAAATAGAAACTAAGAGGAGGAAAGGGCACATACCAGGAACACATTTTAATCCAATCAGCCAATTAGGTGATCAATTAGACAACAAAGCAAGGGCAAACAGATCAATGGTTCTATCTTCAAATGAAAACAAATGTGTTTACTTAACAATGTGCATAAACATAGCTTCCTTTCATGTCAGTCAAAATTCCAAGTCTTGTTGATGTTGCCTCTTTTTTCCCTAAATAATTACTTTTGCATTCACTCGTTTTGCCCTTACCTGACCGTGAGCACAGACTGGCTGTCAGAAAGGAGTCAACTGTTGACATAATGCAGCTCTCCTCAGAACATCCTGCGGTAGGAGATTTGCTCACAGAACTCATTCTTTTTCACCCTGAAGTCACAGATTCAGGTCTATCCTAATTGGAATGTGTTGGGTTTGCGTGGCAAGGTTTTGGTAGCGGGGGGGCTACAGGGGTGGCTTCTGTGAGAAGCTGCTAGAAGCTCCCCCTGTGTCTGATAGAGCCAATGCCAGCCAGCTCCAAGACGGGCCCACCGCTGGCCAAGGCCAAGCCAATCAGCACCTCTGTGATAACATATTTAAGAAGAAGAAAACACTTAGAGAGAGAGAGAGCTTTTGCAGCTGGAGAGAGGAGTGAGAAGATGTAAGAAACTCTGCAGACACCAAGGTCAGTGCAGAAGGAGGGGCAGGAGGTGCTCCAGGCGCCGGAGCAGAGATCCCCCTGCAGCCCGTGGTGAAGGCCATGGTGAAGCAGGCTGTCCCCCTGCAGCCCACGGAGGAAGGATGAGGGGGTGTAGAGATTCCACCTGCAGCCCGTGGAGGACCCCACGCCGGAGCAGGTGGAGGCACCTGAAGGAGGCTGTGACCCGTGGGAAGCCCACGCTGGAGCAAGTTCCTGGCCGGACCGGTGGACCCATGAAGAGGGGAGCCCACGCCAGGGCAGGTTTGCTGGCAGGACTTGTGACCCCATGGGGGACCCCACGCTGGAGCAGTTTGCTCCTGAAGGTCTGCACCCCGTGAGAGGGACTCCATGCTGGAGCAGGGGAACGATGAGAGGAGTCCTCCCCCTGAGGATGAAGAAGCGGCAGAAACAACGTGTGATGAACTGACCGTAACCCCCATTCCCCATCCCCCTGTGCCTCTGAGGGGGGGAAGGTTGGAGCCGGGAGTGAAGTTGAGCCCGGGAAGATGGGAGGGGTGGGGAGAGGTGTTTTAAGAGTTGATTTTATTTTCTCATTCCTCTACTCTGTTTTGCCTAGTAATAAATCAGATGAATTCCCTCTCTAAGTTTGGTCTGTTTTGCTCATGACAACAATTAGTGAGTGATCTCTCCCTGTCCTTATCTCGACCTACAAGCATTTCGTTATGCCTTTTCTCCCCTGTTTGGTGAATGAGGGGAGTGAGAGAGCGGCTCTGGTGGGCACCTGGCCTCCAGCCAGGGTCAACCCACCACATGGAATTAAATATAATTAATTTCTCATGACTGCTTTTCAGTAGCTTCTTACCTGTCAGGGACCGTTGCTAATGGACAAGTGCCTGTGTGGCAGCTAGACCACGAACGGCACCTGTGGGTTATTTTAGGAGTGGTGGAAGGAGCTACCATGTTCCCTAGGACTAATCCACCAGAGTCACAGGAGATCCTGTAATACATGTGTACTTCACAAGCATCCACAAATCGTCCTACTTCATATGCAACTGTGAGTTTGCTGCACTTACAACTGAACTGAAATAGACTAGAAATAGAAGGTCAGAAAGCATAAGGGAGGAAGAGACTTCTTAGGAAGGACTGTTTCAGCATGGAATATAAGTACCTCTTACAGTATCAAAGGGCTTTATTCTTTAAAATAAAGGAGGAAGACCTCAGGAAAGAGGAAAGTGCACTGCCACTTCCTGAGCCATTTCCAGAATGTGGCCAAGAAAGATCCGTTCCCAGGGTATGAACCTGAAAGCTTCCACCAATCCTACATTTAATTTTAACAGTCACTTTGCTCCTTGTGCTGGTGAATTCAACAGGAAAAAAATTCCAGTCATAAAGCCTGTGCAATGTGGGGATGGTTCTTTTTAGCCTCGAGCTGTACAAAGCTGGCATAAGATGCTCTTGTTCTGCCTGGTGTACAAGTAAGCAATAACACATTGTATACAGTAAAGACAAGAAAAAACAAATTTGTCATTCTCAAGCTTGAGAAATCTCGGGAATGCTTCTTAAATCATACTTCTTGCGAAATAACTTGTTTCAAAAACAATAACTGATATGATTGGTGATTATGATGATATTGTCCACAATAAATTAAACCCCCCTCAGAATCTAAGTATTGTGCTGTTTGTTTACCCCAGGGAAGAAAACCAGCTGGAGCCACAGCTGTACTGGCAGCAGATTTCACAGCCTTTAGGTGTAAGATATATGAAAAAAAAACCCCTCTTTAGACGGAGAAGCAAGACACTAGTATAGAGCTGTCTGAGCTACGGAGACTAAAAGCTACTAGAGCCATAGCTCAAGGTCAAATGAAATACAATTCAACTTTCTGGGTCTAATAAATGTAGTAGTTTAGATGATATAAAGATCCATCGGTTCTGCAAAACACAAGTGAAAGTTTAAAAACAAATCTTTACTGGAAGACTTTGTCTTCCTATTACTCTGAAAGAGCATGAACAGCCTTCTCCGGGTATATAAGCACTGTAAAAATGTATGGCGCTCTACGTGAAGTATGCCATCAGTGCCTCAGTGCTTGCATGCAATTACAATGTATAGTAACTGGGCAAAAATGAGTTTATTCCAAAATCATCCTCAAATTCTGTTTCCTGCTCCCCACATGAAAAAGCTGCCTTTGTTTAATCTTTAGGCTTGGTTTCCAAGTTAGAAGTCACAAGGAAAACTACAGTTTTTGGTGGGGAACTTAGCCGATAGAGAACTACAAGAACACATATCATATATTTTCTGGCTGGCGGTAGGTAGGTGTAAAGGTTAATGGGATCCAAAGGCACTCTGAGTTCTGGGAAGAAAAGTCTGGGGAGAGACTCAGCTTACTGCCATTCACAGCAGCTGTGGGATGTGAGAGTGCTGTGATTTTCTCAACCTGCTTTCCTGTCACTTAGTTTTTAGCTGCTTTGCAAAGTCTAAGTTTCAGTGATTGCTGTCCTCAGCTGTCCCTAGCATTATGTCTTATTGACAAAACTGCTAGGAAGAAGCCAAGCTCCCTCTTTCTGTCCGCAGTCGTATGGCCCGGGTCAGGGCTCAGAAGGCGAATTCACTCGGCACTGACAGGAGCAGTATGCAGGGAGTTCATTACTTGCTGTGAGTCACCCACCCAAGCTGCCAGAGAGAAAAAGGTCTTTTGTATTTTCTGCCTGCTCGTGGCTCTTGTTGCTGTTGTGCGACAGGAAAAACAAGGCATCCTTTGACTCTGTTTTTATTTTTAGATGCATTTTCTCCTCTTCCCTTATTCAGTATTTGACATCTAAAAAGCACTGACTTTCCTGCTGCTTTCACAGACCAGATTCCCAGAAGTGTTGTTTGGAAGGAACCTGTGGACGTCATCTACCCTATCTCCTGCTTGAAGCAGAACTCGTCCTGGAACTAAATCGGATCAGCCATGGCTTTGTCTAGCCAAGCCTGGAAAACTTCCAGGGATGAAGGTCCCTTAGCCTCTCTCAGTAAGTGCAGTGCAGCATGAGTAGCGACAGGAGCTGACCATAGGCTTTCCTTTTTCACAAGTTTGCTGCTTGGTAGGAATGCAATCAACAGAGGAGAGACTGAGTAATCTCTCAAATCCTTGTTGATGCAAAGTAAATCATGCTGTAATGTGGTCCGTGGTTTTTGTTTTATTTTGGTGGTTTTCATGAGGCATCAACTTTTAGAATCATATCAACTAAGAATGTCATCTTACTCTGCTTTATGTGGAAATTTCTATTGGCATGATTGCAGAAATAGAATGTAAAATGTAACTTCAGCACACCCCCATATAAATAGCTTAGAGCCCCTTTACCATGCAGAAGAAAATGCTTGCTTGCCACCAAGCAGTTTTCCAACTGTGTGGAGCTTTAAGGGAAACCAGAGATAGTAGAGAAATGCTTCAGAGAGGTGCTGCTAATGAAAAGATGCTGGAGCAAAGATGATTATAACAAAGCAGCAATTCTTGTTTCCACCCTCAGGTATAAAGAACAGGTGCTGGAAGGAACACTTACCTTTCCCTGATAGGACTGGAGCCCCTGGCATGGTTTTTTATTTTCTTCTCCATTTCCTCTCAACCCACAGGAAAGGTTTTCTGAGAAGTAATTATAATAGGATTAGTGTGTGGTGGGAGTAAATGTGCTTATTTGCAGTGTGACTAGGGAAGATGGAGTTAGGAGAGTAGAGGAATATTCTGTTGGATTGTCTAAATTCTCAAAATTCTGGGTAAGGGCTGATTGAGTTGGTTATTTTTACTTAAGGCCAGTTCCCTAATCATAAGTTTAAAAATGCAGTAATGCAGAGGAGGACCTGAGGGTGATGGAGAGCAAATGAGACAGGAGTTCACAATATGATGAAGTTGCAAAAAATGAGTACTGTACCAGATATATAAATAGGGTATGACTTTTAAGGACAGGAAAATAATTCTGCTTCATGCGGCTTTGCTTACACTTGGGAATACTGTGTCCAGGTTTAAAAAGATTTTGAAAATTTGATGGTATCCTAGACAGTCCTCAGTAATCTTAAGGTTTGGAGGAATCATTCCTGTGGAGATAACAAAAGAATTTAAGTCTAGAAAGAAAAAGCTGAGTCTATGAGCCATTCCTCAGCCTGGAATAACCCATGTTATTTCAGTTATGTGAGACAATTGCTCGTGTAAAACAAAGGGAATGTCCTGAAATCAGAACAACTGCCCAGCTATTTAATTCTAATGAGCTTTCAGTGATTTGCCCTGTTTCGAGAGTGACCTTATGTACCAGTATAGGCCACTGAGGTATTTCCCGCATCACAGAAAGTTGTCACATGCATCAAAACCAGGATGGTGTTAGGCACTAGACTCCCCCATACCAGCTTGTCTGCCAGCATGTCTTAAAAATACAACTTATTCCATCTTTTCCAGAATTTTACAGCTTGTGATTTACTACTTCTGAGCAAACACAAATGAAGAATACTTGTTTCTTTCCCTAACCATGCACAGAGGCATCAGCATATCAATCAGGAAATGTGCTTTATCTAAAAACATGGGCCTGGAAAAGTAACTGGTAGGTTACTACGGACCCATATGTTAGGTAGGTCAAGGTATCTGGTCATTTTTTTAGTATAGTAAGATGTGAACATACTGGATTAAAAACAGACAATGAGCTGATGATGTAATTAGGAGTTGCCAGAGTGGAGGCATCTACTGGCTCCAAACAGCTTCAAAGTTTTCACAGGTTGCTTGTTTGCAATGTTTTTAGTATGCACTGCATAAAAATGCTGGATTTGTCTGCAACATGTGAGCCTCAAAAAAAGAAGTATAATTTTTTTATGTAAGCTTGTGTATGAATTATCTAATCTCTAAATTTGTCCAACTGCTTTACAACTAGTTTGGGAAAAGCAGACCATTACCTAGTCTGATTTCTGTTCTTAGATGTTACATCTCTAACTCATCTTCTGTAGATAGCAACATCGTGGATGTCAAATACCAACAGGGTGTCAGGTAGATTTTAATGCTGTTTTAATGTACAAGTGGAGGCTGTGGGGCTAATGCCAAGAAAAATATACAGTCTTTAAATTGCATGATATCATAACCCAGTTTTTGCTCCAAACCAGGAGGAGACTAAGTAGCTAAAAGAGTTGATAACCAGACGTAAAACTTTTTGCTTCTAGGTGTAAGTAGTTAGTAAATAATTATCTCTTATTAAATATCCAATGAGAGAATTAGAAGACACTATTTTATGGGTCTGTACAGGAGAACAGCAGCATGTTTCAACAAAGTTGAAACAAACTTGAAAAAGTGAACAAAGTTTCAATTACCAACTGCTCCTTTTGAGAATTTTTTTTTCTAAGAAATGGACTTTTATGAACATAATAAATCATAAACTTTCTTTTATGTTATTTGTAAAGAGAAGCAACATTAGGTTAGGTCAGATGCATTCAAACTCTCCTGCCATCCCTTTTCCAGCATTTCATCTATTACACACAGCTACAAGAAAGCCAGGGATAATGTCATGAAAGATCTGTTTCTAGCGATGCGAGTGGGAGTGTTGCTGCTCTTCAGCGTTTTGTGCCCTTGAGGTGCCTTTCCATCCCTGCTGCTGCCTGAATCCCAGACATAACCCTTTTATAATGCAGGTTGGGTTGTTCTCCTGACTTCTTCAGTCCTGTCACAGATATATCTCATCAAGTACAAAAATTTCCATGAGCACGTGACCTGTCCTAACTTCAGTCTTTCTTCTCTCCACAAAATAAATACATTATGTTCAAGATGACCTTCCTCTTCTATAAGGCCCTTAAAGACACTTTATGGTATGCATCTGAGTTAAGACAGCAGCTGTCAGCTCAGGTACAATGAATCTGACTGTGACAACAGAAGAGTCAGGGGATGAGGCAGCGCTTTCCTGGAGACTGATTCAGGATCACTTCTGATCTCATTACTCTCTGTGCCAGGTAGAAGAGGAACTCGAGGCCTGCCTTCATGTATAAAAGCTCGCGGACTTGATGATGAATGAACGCATATGCAATTTTTATCAGGAGAAACAGGATGAACTCTGTACATGACAGATGCTGTGTTTTGTTTTCTCTTTCTTTTCTTGCTGTGTTATGATTTGAAAGCATGGCCTGAAAAATGGCATAGAAACCTGAATAGTGCCACATAGCTAGGGCTACTGTTAATGCAAATTATCTTTTGCCAAAGGCCTAGTCCAAGACAGAATTAAGGGGTTTATACACACATATAAATATGTATAAATATCTTCTGTGTATGTAGATGTATCTTTCTCCCCTTCAGTGTTCATTTTCAGGAGGGAGAAGACTTCATGAGGGCCTCGTGCCCTGGGAGGCCAATTCAGATCAGTACTGCAAGGTTCTGTTTCTTTTGTTTTGTGCCTTTTCATGTTTTTTTGTCTGAACGTTGGCCTCATAGTAATTTGTTGTCCTTTGGCACAAATGGTTTGCTAATATTTGGAGGCTCTTTTGGCTTCTCTCTATCAATAGCAGAATTTGATCATCCTTCATATTTATTTGTTACAACTTTATTTGCTTAATTGCCCTAGCACAGTATACAAATAGACTTCTAGGACCAACTTTTTGGCCTACGGTAGCCAAGTCTGACTTTCCACCTGGTCCTGTACAACACTAAGCCCTGCATTTGCTCCTGATGAATACAGTTTGTGCTATCTGCTGGGTTGCTTTTAGCCTTTGGTTTCCCTCAACCTCTAATAACGGAGAGCTAAAAAACCATCTATGCCTCACCCCATTGCCTTGCAATCAAATGAGAAATCAGAGAAGCCTATTGACCAAACTGGCTTAACTGCTTACCGTACTGACTTTAACCTTGGGCAGGAGTTTCTGTTTCAGGTGTCATCACACATGGGAATATTTATTTACTCCATCCTTTAGTCTGACTGAAAGGTACTTACCAGACCTGTGTGAGTAATGGATTTTGTTGTGGGGCAAGCATAAAAATCAGATGTAAAATTGTCTGGATTTACTCCACATTAAATGTATCATTCTGACTGGAAATGAAAATGTAATTTTGGAATGAAACTTGTTTTAATTAAAAAAGCATTAAAATTATTCACTTAATTCAACCCAGTTGTAATTCTTTCCGGATTTGCCTTTCCTCAGCATAATATCTGATCTCTGAAAATGTCTTCTACCTCTGGTGTTGTGTTCAGAATATCCATTTACTTTAACTGTGCTGGTAAATTAGTGGCAGCATTTTTTTATGGATACTAAAAATAGACTTTTGGGGATCACAGCTTGAAAGTGTCTTTCTCCATCTGACATTAATTTTCTAAACCATTTTTATATTTGGGGTTTATTTTCTGGTTCCTTCCTTCACTGATTGCTCTCCCCAAATACGGAGCAGTGCAGAAAGCTGTCTAATGCTCTTTTCCCAGCACTTCCTCCACATATGAAGGTCCTCATGTTTCCTTTTACATGCATTTATCTACTTACGTTAGCGGCTCATCTTCTTTTACCACATTCTTAGACTTCCAGACTGTGTTCAGTATCGTAGTCATTTTTGAATCATTGTTAATTTCTGCCTCAATCCTAGACCTACTTTTTCACATATGTACTTGGTAAAGCTCTTCATAATCCTCTTACCCATTTACCCAGCATTACTAACATGGATTCCTTTTTTTTTTTTTTTTTTTTGATGTTCTTGCTCTTTCTGAAGCCCTTGAAATTGGCTTTTTGGAATATAGCTGTTTACATTCTGAAAAAGATCTTTTCATGTTATGCCAGGAAAACAGTGATCACCTGTTTCTTTAATTGGGATTTAGTTCTTCAGAGAGGTGGATTCTCCTGTGCTTGAAATCTTTGATTTGCGGATCATGAAATTGTAACCTGTGTGATTTAGTCTTCTCAAAGCTTTACGTTAGCTTTGACTCATGACTAGAAAAAACATGCATTTGGAGAACCCACATCTAATGCCAACTTTCACAAATTTCCAGGGAAAGATGTGATTTTTAGATGTTTTAATAGACTAGACTAGATAGTGCTGACTCATGCACTTAAGGCCTATGATATGATTATGTTTACTGGTTTCTGTTGATGGTCTGTTGGTGGAGCCCCAGAGCCCTTCTGATACCCAGGTGAACTTCTTGTATTTTGCTTTTTGAAGCTTTGCATTGTTTCTCTTTTTGTAAATGGTATAGCTATATTCTCTTCAGACGCAATCTGGTACTGCATGCTAAATTCTGTATAATCTTAATGTACTCTATAAACAACTCATAATCTAAAAAGAATTGAGACATGTAACATCGATGTATAATTCATGCATTCATTTATAGAGGGTGCAATATGCACATGCTAGCAGTTTCCTCCGGGGCCTGCAAACTGAATTGAACATTGTTTTGACTTATGTTCAGTGTAGTGTATAGAATAGTAATTCTCCAAGATGTATCTTAATTGTCAGAGGAAGAAGTGAATTACTATCCAAAGTAGAAAGTAGGACAAGAAAATCTATGTCATGTCACATTTATTAGTCCAATCAGAATATGAACAAAGAGGAGGGACCATGGAAGTGCTAACCTTGTCAATCATAAAGGAGAACAGCCTCAAACTTGAGATTAATCTCATAGCCATTGTTTAAATGTTACGAATATCTTCTTTTATCAAGCATTGTCAACTTTTAACAGTGGCGTCTTACAAAATATATTAGAGATCCTAATGGGTGATTGGTTGGGAATAAGAAGAAATAAAATTGTTATGAATTTAAATCATTAATTTAGTCTTTAAATTCATGGGGCTAATGGCAAAAGCAGATACCAGTCCTTTCCTAGAACTTGTATGGTATTTTTCCTGGGCTTTTTAGCAAGAAGGATATCTATATTATAACCATATTTGATTAATCATGTCTTGTGATTTTAAAAGTACATTGGGAATGCGCACAAACTGTTAACAGGAAGAATCAAGAGTAGTGTTATGGGAAAGATCTCTTGTAAATGTTTGGGGATTTTTTTAATTTCTGATTTTTCCTTTGTGGTTTGGTTTATTTATTTATTTGAGTGTGTTGATTTTCTTCAACCTGTTTTTTAAAAATATAAAAAAATAAAAATTCCCTTCTGAAAAGATTTTCCTTTTCTTGGCTTTTTTTCCTTCCTTAGTTAATATTTCATACTTTTGTTCTTGCCCCCTTCCTGTTTTTGTCTCCTTTCCACTGTAGCTACGTTACCTCATCTCTGTAGCATTGCCTCTTTGAGGTCAGGCGTGACCTTTCTTTCTTTCCACTGCTCAGTATCTGTAAAAATTTAGAAATACTTAACTAATTTCCACTATGATTCACACCTTATCCATGAATGCTAAAGTCAGCGATGAGGGTATGACAGGGGTTTACACTGTTTACTCTGTGCTGTAAGTATCACATTAGCCCAATGCGGGCAGATACCTGTTTCATAGCTGAGGACCCTGGGACAGGAATTTCATTACTTCAGTCAGAGGCAGAGTCCGGTTGGAGCCGGGCTTGGCACGCAGCTCTCCCTCACTGAAGTGTTAGTCCTTATTCCTGTAGACCGAGCCGTGTCTTACACACTACTGGTCATGACAGAGGTTGTGTACAATTGCAAGTGGCTCCTGGCAGCTTTTGCAGGGAGCATGTCGTGGCAGGAACAACCCTGGAAATTTCAGAATTGCTTTCAAGCTGCCTCCAGGAAGCAGGGAAGTTGTAGCCATAAACTGCCCTTTCAGCCCTGCCTGGCTATGTGGAAGAAAACTAATTTCCAGAGATCTCTTTGTCTGTTAAGTACAGAACATTATGAGAAAACCTGTGAACATGCTCGGAGTGAATTTTGGCATTTCTAGCAACTCCAAAGCAGGAGAGCAACTGGATCCCAAAGGTCGGCTCTGGCTTGGGGAGGCTTTGTGACACCAGCCTCCTCTTCTGTGTGCTCAGGTGAACCAGCGCTAATGCCATCGGCATCAGCCAGGTTTCCTACACAGCAACGGAGTGCAAAAGAATATATCTCAGTGCTTTGGAGCCGTTATCTCTGGGGAAGTTTTGTCCCAGTTCTGCTTCTGTTGTCATTATGGGGCATGTGAGTGCAACCACCACAATGAGCAAGGTGATGACGTTTAAGAAATAAGATCCCCTTTGTACACTTTTCTAAAGGGTTTCTTTTGACCACAGGCTTTCTTCCTCACGCTCATGACAGCACCGGCAGCATGACACTACTGGTATCACATAAGCATGTTAGCACGGTGCATTAATTTTAATGAGATGGTGAATTTAGGGCAGCATATGACTACCGTAATTTGGATGAATTCGTCGATCTCAGCCTCTTTGTTGGAGCCCTGTTTGAAGCTGTTGCTGTGCCCACGTTACTCGAGCGCGTCTAGACTCAAGCCAGACCTGTGCTGGCTCCTGTCCAGCTATGTCAGCTCTTCCAGCACTGTATCCTATGTGCTTCTGCCACTGGGGTAAGCATGAGGGGCGTGAATGCAGATCTCCCTGTTCCTGTCAAAACAGGCACAGTCTAAAAGTGAGCTCTCGTTTGGACTAACCGTCCTTTCCAAACATACCTTCAGACTGGTCCACACACCCTGTTCTCCTCTGAAGGGGAGCATCTGAGTACACTCCCTTTTGCATAAGGAAACAGTGGATAGTAAATAACCAAGTATTTCATAGTTGTAGATCCCTTAAATCTATATGATTCAAACAACATAAATTCAGCCCCTGTCCCATGAAGTAAACAGTTTCTCTGTGAGATGAGGCACAACACAGAAATAAAATAAAAAGGAGCCGGGAGCACAAGCTGGCAATGAGGAAATACTAGTTAGCATGACGGACAATGGTGTGACCGCCAGCCAAATCTGCTGCCTGTCTGGGTTCTGCGGGCGTCACTGCGGAGGAAAAGTTTTAGGAGGTTTTAGAAGACTTTGCAGACTTTTATACTGACATGCACTTCACTGAGGAGAATTTTCAGAGGATTTTTGAAGACTTGGCAGACTTTTATTCTGAAACCTACTTGTACACGAAGGAGGCAGGAAGGAAAAAAAAAGCTACACAAACCTGAGACAGAGCTGCACAAAAACCGCTTACAAAGTTAAGAAAGGAGGGGAAGTACACCCCAGGCGCAGTGGTCGAACAGAGGAGTTCAAGAATTTAGCATAAAAAGAATGTTAAACAGGTGAAGAGCTGGTATTAAATAGTCACTTGTCGTCTGCCTCTGTCATAAGGAGGGCAGCAGGATGCCAGCCCTGCCAGAGCTGTCCTGCAGGTATCCTGGGGACGTCTTGTGCCCTACGCACAGCGGCAGAGGAGTGGGCAGGTGGCGGAGGGCTGCGTTTCTTCCCTCTCCTCCTCCTCTGTGCTCTCCACAGCAAGGGCTCGACCACCTCTAGACTCTGCTCCCACCTTGACTTTGTTTTTTTCACCCTACAAAGCCAGTATGACGGCTGCACCACCTGGGAAGGCTTTGGCATGTATTTTTCCACTGTTTGCAGCTCTACCTCCAACAGCAGTTGTCAGATGCTCTCTTGCCCCTTTCGTGCTCCCACGTACATCCCTGCAGGGTGGTGTGAAATACTGTCAAGCAGAATAGCACTTTATACCCACTTTACCCAGATGTAGTGACTGTGCAGAAGTCACTAAAGTCCACAGAAGCAGAGAACAAGTACATAGTGTTCTGAAAAGTAATTAGTCACTGTATGCGAAATATCAGTGAAGCCTTTGAGGGAGAAATTGCTAAATGAGTCAGTCTTGAAAAAGTGCACCCATTTAATCAAGTGGATTTAAAAATCAATCTGGTTCATCTGGTGCAAATCTCTAATGTAGATTTCCGTTAATCCTTTTAACCCTTGTGTATATCAATTTTGCTTGTGTCAGTAAGTTACTGATGGAGAGATGATATAATAAAGGGCTTACTACCCATGAATTAAGCGCTCCAGTGCCCAAATTCTAAGTGTTTGGAGTAAAGTGCAATCATACAGTAAAGCATACAGGCTCCCTGTGCAGACAATGGGAAGAATTAAGTGCCTGAGAGAGGGCTTGGACCAGCCCTTGTGCAACGGGAATCTTGTCCAAGTTAGTGATGGGGGATGTTGAGCACCGGGGTGTATCTAAACGTTTGCCCCTTTTTGGAGTTTTAATGCCTAGCCTGAAAAAAGGGGTTGTGAACCTGTGTCAAGAGCTCCAACCCATTTTTGGATGTCTGCAAACACATATAATTTTAGAAGCCTCGCCTTCTGTCTGGTTGTGCCTCCCACCTTCTGCATAACAGCCGAACAGATGGAGCAGGTGCCCAGGGCAGGGGAGCAAGCCCAGGCCATCAGCTCTCCTCAGCCTGGAAAACTGCTACTGGTAACTGCCTGTTTCACCAGGGGAGGCACCTCCCGCCCCTTCTGCAGATGTAGGGTACCTGGGAGCAAGGACCACAGTCATAGGTGAAAGTCTAGGGTGGTAGCTTAGGGGTGGGGTGTTTCCCCAGAGCAAGGACATTCTTGTTCCATAGCAAAGTCACAGGGTTTTAGCCAGCGAATGGAAAACAACATGCCACACATCAAGTTTTCAGGGAACAGGATGGCTGGGGGGTGCTTTGGAGAACCTGCCTCTCCCCATACGCTGCACTGATGCCTCTGTGCCTTCTCTGGGATCCCTTTAGAGGAGGCCAGAGGCTGAGGATTTGTTTTAACATGGCCTCAAGTTTATTTGGACTGAGGTCCGAGGCCTTGTCCATGCAGATGTTTGGAGCTGCCCTTTCTTACACCTCCTCTGTGTCCATGTTGTGCTTTTACATGTGATGTAAAGCTCTGCTTCTGGTTCCAAGCAGCAAAGAGGGACTGTGCAGAAGAGGAAACACGGAGTAGATTGCTGAAGCAGTGCTCAGGATTGCTGCTACCTGATCCCTTGTGCTTCACATATGTGTCTGCAGCACATTGTTTGGGAAAAAAGCAGGACTGGAGGGAAACAAGACGAGAACAAGGTCAACCTCATACTGCACAGCGCAGATCAGCAAAATTTCTGGGTCAGAATGGATGAGGCATCTAAGTACCAAGTGGAGAGGTTTATAGCATAAACAGCAAGGCAGCGTTTGGCCTTCAAAGACAAAATTTAACTCTTGATCATTGTAGGCACATGCTATCTGACCTCAACAAGCAATCCTAATACTGTTTTCATCAAGCTTATGGGGATTTTTTTCTTAGAGACTTGCTTGAAGAGTGCCGGGTTAGGCTGATGTCTAATTGAGTTACCTGAGTCTAATTCTGTTGTCATAATTGCCTGGGGGAAGCAGAAAGGGCTGGTTACCAATTAAGATTTTAATGTTATTAATTTAAGAAAGTTTGAAGGGTATATGTAGTCTAAGGAATCTATCTAATTGATAGGAAAACAAGTTAAATATCCTCTTGCCTAAAATTCTAGCTGTGTTCTCCATCCAGGGAGTTTTCTATTTTTACATTTGAAAGGTCAGGTCTTCGCAGCCTGCGGGAGGGCTGGCATAGCCATGTCATGAGAAGCTGAAATCCAAGCTGCAGCTCTGCCTCCCCACAATGAGGGGCTGAGTGATGAATGGGGAGACACCCTCTTCTGCAGAACAGCTGTAACTTGTGTTTCAGCCTGGTGTGACGTCAGTGTTTAGGTCTTCCAAAATCTAGCTGCTCTCTTCCAGCACAAAGAGTAACAGAACAAGAAAACAACCTACCACAAAGGAATAATGAGGACGAAAAGATTGCTTTTTCCTTCATAGCTCTTTATTGAGCAGTGATGAACCCTCTTCTAGCAATCATATGAGAAATGTTCTGCAAAATGCTTGCTACAAGACCCCATCCAGTTCATCTTTGTGAACCTCAGCTCACAACAGACCTGAAGTACAGAGTACTACATAGTTACGAGGAGTACTACTAAAATCTGGCAACCCTGCTTTGGCAGATAAAGATTGTTAAGTCTTCAGGACTGAATGGTTGCTCTAGATATTTGTGGTAATGCAAAAAAGTAATTAAATATTAAGCAGGCTCCTATTACTTCTCCCTTTTTTCTCCTAAACTTTTTAAATGAGAGGAAACATTGTGTTTTGAATGACTGCTAGAGCATGTAAACTGTTATCTCTTAAGTTATGTAAAGTGCAGCCAAAAAATTAATCTTGCAGTACGTTTTGGGTTTGTGTCTGCCAGCCCTGTAAACAGCTCCTGTATGGTCAGTGCATTCACTTAACCTAATAAGTCTTTTGAGATCTGAGGTGGCTTTTCGGATGCTGAGGCTTGTTCCAGTAAGGTAGCAATGACTATCTAAGGAGCAAAATGGCAATTTATAATAGAAGCTGCAGAGTTCAATTTCCCAGAGTTTGACATAGGGCAGGTCTGTCTCTGTGATCCAGAGGGACTCTGCTCGTATGACCCGGAGGGCAGACCATCGTCTACCCGTCTTCAAGAATGAGGCAATGGTATCGAAGCAGAGCTCTGTGTCCTTAATGGGCTCTTAGAAGCCATGATAGCAGAGAAGGTGAAGTACTGCAGTTCCCTCCCTCCTTCTGAAGAAAAGCCAGCACAGCATGTCTCTCTAGACATTACGTGTATAAAGGTAGAGAAACTAAATGTGATTTTATGGAATATGCTGCTCTTGGGGAGTTCTTGTTTCTCCTGAGTTACCTTATTTGTCACTGAAGCTTTAATTGTAAAGCTGCACACTGCTTTTGATAACACTTCCCTGGTCTGCAAGTGGAGAAGCCTTGTGCAGTAACTTGTACAAACAGAAAGTGGAACCTCCATTGGTACCTCCATGGCGTTCATGTAAATGAATACACAATGTGGAAAAAAAAAGGAAAAAAAAAGATTAATTTCTCTCTACAGTGAATAAGTGAATAAAGATTGGGTGAGGCTTTAGCTACCCCATTTGTTAAGAAGCTCATTTAGCCTATTTTCATACTGTTTTGGTGGTCACATTCTGCAAGGATAGCAAGTAAGTTAGCTAGTAGGAGTGATTGCCAAAATGGAGATTAACTGAATATTGCAAAATATTGGTTAAACATAGTACTGAATTCTTGTCTTCACATGGGCAAATTTATTGTCTGATTTACATCAGTGCAATCAAGTTTAAAAAAAAAAAGCCTCAACAAAGCAACATGACTAATCTATTGAAACAGTTCATTTTTAATACTGACTGTTGACCGCAAACTACTTACTAATGAGGTTCAGGATGTGAATTATTGTTGAAATGAATCCTTGCATAGTTTTGTATAATGTGTTGAAGAAAATCACACTCTGTTTGCAACATACTTCAAAGCAGAAAGAGATTAAATTAATTTCACATGTTATATTCCTTATGAAAAAGCCCCTGGCCCTAATAAGCATTTCCTACTGGCCTTTTTTTTTTTTTTTTCTTGATAAGGGAAGACTTACCTAAAATAGAAATGGAATAAGCAACTGCAGTGAATATTCTACTAAGTACTGCAATAATAATATGGTTTCTTTCCCTTGAGAAATAGGTACTAAAACATTAACATTAAGGACTTCTGTTCTGTGGTGTAGGTCTGCTCTGATGTATACTCAAAGATAAATCAGCCACTGATAATCCTGTCACAAATCATCATTTTTTGTGTATTGTCAGTATCATCTTTACTCATTTGTAGTAATTCATTACCTAGTAGTTAAATTGTTAGAACTTGTTTTCAGAACTCTGATGGAAAAAAAAAGACTATTCAGTTTTCTCTCTGGTCATGTTTCAGCCTGGTACAACTTCCTGATTTAATATAAAAATACCTTGCAAGTTCAAAAGAACCCTTTGGGTTATATTTATGCCTGCGGACTTTATGCTGGATGAGATAACGTTTGCCTGTGCTATGGTGGTGCGAGTTGTATAAAGGTCTGGAGAATAGCTCCTAGCTTGACTTGCAACCAGGTTTGTAAAGTTATCCTTTCAATTACCAGCCCAGATACCAAAGTGCCTTTGGGAATTCCAGCAGCTGCCCACTGGCATCACCGAGCACTCAAAGTTTACTTTGAATATTGTGAAATGTATATGCCAAAAAAATGCCTAATATTACTGTGCTTTTTGTGGCTTTGTACAGGAGGAGTCTGATGAACTGGCATACTGTATTTCAGAATGGAGCTGCTAATGTTAATAGTGACGGAGCACAGACATACATTAATGAAACACTTAAACGCTCTGCTGGTGAGAGCTGTGGCAGGTAAGTGCCTCGGAGTCAGTTGCTTCATAGAAGTCACCTTCATTTAAGTGTCCATGTTTCTTGCACATGGATGAGTTGCCTCAGAAAAGACACACAAAAGCCAGCACATGTGATTGTGGACTTGCTTAAATTTTCCGTTTAAAAATTCACAATTTTTCCTTTCATCTTTGGCTTGGAGGAATTAATATCAGTTATTTCTCTTATGGCAAGAGTTCCTGTGTTTCCAAGCTATGTGGCAGGGGAAAAGAAAGCTTTGGTCTGCTCAGTCATGACTTTGGGTTATTCCTTGTCTTCATTTGTCATTGCTCAAGGAGCTGCAGGTGCCATCTGTGCCGCCCTGCCTGCTCCGGGCAGGGGCTTGGCTGCTTGGCCCCCAGCTCCCCAGCAGCTCGGCCTCTTCCTCCCTCCTGCAGCGATGCCCAGCGATGAGCAGAGGTGACTGGGCTCTGGGAGGACTCCACCAGCTCTTGCTGCTGGCGGGAGTGGGCCCCGTGCAAACACTCCTTGTTGGAGGACCCCTGTGTGCCAGCTGTCAAAGAGAAGGTGAAAGGAGATGGCTGGAGCTAATGGGTAAGAAAAGGTGAAAAAACCCAACATCCCCAAGCCTGGTGCAGGGATGGGGCATGGGGAAGCATGGCAAGATGTGCACACACCTACTTGGACGGGAGGGCAGCTGGCACCAGCCCTGAAGATCTTTTGGCTTATGTGTTGGTTTTGGGTCATTTCATGCATTTTGATTTGGCGTTAGAAATCCTTAAGCCAGCTTGATCAGTAAACTGCAGCCTGACTTTGCCCACCTGTAGAGTGCCTGGGCACTGACTGCAGGGCCATTAACAGAGCAAGAAACCCAGCTCATGACCCAGCATCTAGAAAGCAGGTGTTATGTTATCTATCTTTCTGTGGATTCAGTACCCCAGAGCCCTAGCTTTCCTCTGTTTAATAAAAACCAGCTGGTGTTATATGGAAACCTGTTCAAATTGGTAATGCATTTTCTGTCCTTCACCACTGAAGACGGAATTTGAAGTAACCCCACTCTAATTATTTGGCAACATTATGTTTGGTTTTCTCTTTCAATACTTCTAATTGTGCACTGAAAACAAAACCTACTTGTAATTTTCTGTGGCTTTTGTAATTTGTTATTGGCTCTTATAGATTATTCAGTAACTCAAATTGCTTTTTCTCTTAATTGGGTCTTGTCTGCATTCTGCCCTGGCCAATTTTCAGCCTATCACCTAAATTGCTTTGTGCCCTAATAAGATTGACTAGTTGATACGAGGTAGTGTAACATTTATTTTACACCTCATATTCCCCTCAGCTTGTGTAGAGAAATCATTTTAGAATTAACATATTTTGCAGCTGATTGTAGTGGCCGGTGGTTTTCCAGAATGTCTTGCTAGCTAAAAATAACCAGGAGAAGACTGTTCAGTCAGACTTTTCCTTCAAATAGTGATTTTTTCAGCCATCACTCATCTTATAGTAAACTTTCCTGAAATCAGTTTTTGGGATTTTAATACTTTTCTCAAGCTTGAACTGCACTTGTCTGGTTTACAGACTGAGTGAGTTCTGTTGGCATAGAAATCAGAGGTTGCTGGAGTTTAATGGTTCTGTTTACGCAGTAGTTAATAAACAAGTGCTCAAATACACCTTCAGCTCAGGCCTCTCCCACTCCTGGGTCTGTGTTGCTGTTTTTTAATGCCACTAAGTAACCTCCTGTATTTTATTCAAATTAAATATTATATCATGGGGAATAGGCACTTCGGATAGGCCTTTTCAATGATAATGAATCTGCTGATCCTTGTTCTAAAATGGACATAACCTCGTTTCTAACTTCTCCTGGTTCATAAGACACAGTAATATGAAACTTGAAAGGCATACATTGAAGTTTTGGTATATGAATATTGCTGGATCTGTTTAACTTCCATAAAAATTATCCAGAGATAATTTGTGTGTGTGACACATAAGAGATAAGGTATTAAAACAGTAAAATTATTGTTTATTTGTTCTCAGATAGTCATCAGAGAAATCTTGTGAAAGGTTGTGGTTTTTTGCAAAAGAAGTAGAACTATAAGTTTACCTCACAAATGAAAGTTAAAAATTATATATTTATGGGAGCAGAGGGAGTGTGAGGTGGGTTACACCTTGTTGGCTCTGAAGAGGTGGCTTAGCTGTTCTGCTTGGCTACCTCCAGCCCAGCTGGGTTATCTCCATAAGCACTACAGGTGTAAGGGGCCAGTTTTAGACAGGCAATAGCTTTCAGGGCACTCCCATACCAGCCAGCTGAAGTACAGAACAGATGAAGCCATGCTGATACCTCCTTGACAAGGGAAAAAACCTGCTACCCAGCCCCCCTGCTGTTCTTCTGTGTGTGAAGAGCCCCGTGCGGCAGCGTCTCGCTGTCCTCCGCATCCAGCTGTGCTGCACAAAACAGCAACCGGCTCTTCAGACTCAGCGTGCTGCGAATGTGTAAGGCACACAGGGGTTTCGGGGACCACACTGACATTTTCTGTTGTTTCCTGCTTAGCAGCAAGTCTGCTTGAATGGGGAAGATAATCAATGTCGCATGTCACTTCAGGACATGGTCTAGTAGACATGGTAGTGTTGGGTTGACGGTTGGACTTGATGATCCTAGAGGTCTTTTCCAACCTTAAAGATTTTATGATTCTATGATTCTATGTGGTTTCTACCTCCTGACAGATCCCATTAGCTGGGACCGAGCTGAGCCTTCGCTGGGTCTTTCGGTTCAATAGAAATCTGGATGTGAAGTCTGCCTCTTTTTTGCAGCCGTGATTCCACAGTAATGATATCTTTCCTTATGTTACCTTCCCTTGCTTACTAGTAGGTGTCATGTTCTCCTTTCTCACTCTTGTTTCAGCTATTAAACTGTCAGAAAAAGCTAGTGCTTTCTTACAGTGTTGAAGCTGCATTTGTGGTTTTGTGTGAAAATATTTGTGTGGTTTTGTTTTTTGTTGTGTGGTGGTTTGTTGGGTTTTTTTAAGTGTTATAATTTGCAACGTGTATCTTTTGCTTTCCATTGCAGTATCTTTTACTATAAATTAATAGGTGGTTGCATGGCTGCATTCTTCCACAACCTTGTTAGGAAACATGAAAAAATGAAAATTTTACAGCAATTACTTGTTCATTAAAACTAAGCTCTAATAGAAGAGTAAGAAATCTATGTGTAATTTACTTAGAAGTATTTTCAGCACTGTATATTCATAAATAGGAATATATACATCTTTAAATTAGTGTGCACAATGTACTTAAGTATGTTATTTTCCTGTTTATATATCCCTACGGTGACAAAATGAAAAGCAGAAAGCATCATTATTAATGACCTGTAAGCAAGTATAAAGGTTATATTTGTGTGGCCCAGAAACAGGATTAAAAAGGAGACCTAATTTTATAGTGCTGATGCAGAAGAAACTCATATCCATTTTTCTTTGGCCGCGCACCATCTCTGTGTAGATTCATTATGAAGTTATTAAAACAACACTGTGTTATCAAACAACCTTAAAACTGAGGATATATCTAGGCTTTATTATTACTACCAGCCACTTTGATAGAATATAAATATCATATGGGATGTAATCACTGTATGCAAAGGCAGCCATCCTATAAACCAATGAACACACCAGGGTGTTACATATGTGTATTTTACACGAATTTTCATATGCAAGCTTAAATTAAAATAGCTTGTCTTTCTATAACTAGTATGTCAAAATATGTGAGAAACTGAAATGCAACTGTAAGAGTCGAATTTCAAATATTATTTTAAATTTCTGTCACTGTTCTGAGAAAAAATATTTCATGTAAATATTCCCTTCCAGTGTCCCCCTCTTTTCCACTTTTCCTTCTAGACCTGGGAGGAACAGCTCTTTTTTAATTTATTTCTTGCATCATTGTGTATTTTGTGCAAATATGGATTCTTCTTCCACACTATAGGAAATTTGCACTAGTGTAGTATGGAGAATTTTGAAGGGTATAACTTTTTTCTGCTGGTGTCTTCCTCACCGTTTTATGCAAGTACCAGGCAAATACATTATCATTTTAATGCCCTGAACTGGCAGAAGCATTGATTAGATGATGAGAAACAATAGGCCATACTTTTCCTCCCAGTTCAAACTAATTATAAAACCTCATGTTATAACATGCTGAAAATGTGGTCCTCCCTTTGAGGGAGGAGAGATTAGACGCGGTGTTCAATAGGTTGTTACGTGACCTCGACGTTACAAGAAGCTTCAGGATCCATGGGGAAAAAGTGGTTTTACCCCAGTCTGCAGTGGAGCTGCAGAGGGGATTTTTCCTAGCCTGTACTTTAAATTCCCTTTTCAGACAGTTGTGTTAAGGAGTTAAAGATGGTGTCGTTATGCAGAACCTTCTTGTTGAGAATAAGATATGCAATGGCATGCACCAGAAGACGAAACGATTTGAATAGCTTAGGTTTCAGCTATTTCTCACCATTCGGAGTTCGCAAAGAAGCCAGTTGCTTTGACCAGACCTGTATTTCTGCTCAGCATGTTGGAAAGGTCCTCCCCGGACTGGGGCTTCTCCTGTTTCTACTTTCCAGCTTTAGCTCACGCAGTTATAACGTCTTGTTTCATACCTCAGACACGAAGCATGGTGGCATGTAACTATCTGGTATTTTAATCCCGAATTTGGCTGCACTGAGCTGAGAGGAGCCATTCGGATCCGGCGAGTGACTGGAGCTTGCTCTGCCCCTGCCCTCTCAGCGCCTGTGCACGTCCCTACACGGTGTTTGGGGTTTGAGGGCTCCTGCTGATTTACACCTTCTGCAAGTGCATGTGTCTCTTCTGTTACTTTGCTTGTCTGGTTTCCCTCCGCTGCTGATGGCCCTGTGGTCTTTAAGGAAGACTGTCCCTGGGCTATTTACTTAATTGTTGATCACTTATGGTAAGATAATTTCCTTCTAAACTGATAAGTTTGTTTGACTAATTATTATCTTACTCAATGTTCTCTACTTTTCAAGTGTGAAACTAGGTGGTTTTTGTATCGTTTTATTGACAAAATCAGCTTTTTTTTAAAAAAAAGAAAAGAAGCAGAAATCATTACTGTGAGTAAAGTATCAGCTATTAGTGGTTTCTTGTGGGATTTATCATTACAAGTAAGTAGAACACTTACTCCCCCCTGACCCCTCTTAGCAAATTTCAGCTCTGTCACCCATCTTTCTCAAGTTTATAATACATGTTTGGTACAAAATCAGTGTGGCTTTACTACTGAAGCAATGAAAAAAATCTGCCCTATTTAATAGCTGTTCTGTGGATATTAATTTTTCTGTACATTGAATGAAGAGACAATCCCCTACTGCATATTCACATCATTCTTTATTTCTGATTGAATTGCTTCTGTCCACTGAACCTCATAGAGGATTGAACAAAATTTAAATATCAATTGCATCTAAAGTGTATATAAAATATTTTAATAAAAGGAAAAAATATTAATGTGTAGAAATAAATACAAGCTACAAGATTTCTGAAGGGAATTTTTGTAAACGATCTATTTTTCTATTGAAGATTACAGTACAGTTTGAGCTAATTATCCTCAGACATCTTCTTTATTATCTCCTCTGCTTAATGACAGCAAGTGTGGTTGTGTGTAATGGTGTTAATTCTCCCTTTATTCCTGTGAATCTCAGGCCTACAGAATTTCTTTGGCTTTCATCCATTTTTCGGTATTCTGGAACTTCTTCAGCGCAAGTTCTCAAATAAAAGGTTCTGCTTTGGCCCCTGAGGACTGTAACACAATACTGGAGGTGGAAGCAGTGGAGGCCTGACAGATTGTGTTCTTTGATCTTCTGGAACTTCTACTGACTTCTCATCCTTCCCCTGCCTGAGAAACTACTGGGGATAGAGAGGAACCACTGAAACTGAGGTACGAAAGCAGGGGTTTATAGTGCTCTAAATTCAAATGTGCAGAAGTACATGGATACACCCTTTATTAAAGGTAGTGATTGTACTAAATTAAAAAAAAACACAAAACTTTCAGCAAAATAAAAGGAAAGGCTAAAAAATTGATCAAGGAGCAAACCTGTTAAACTGCTGGTGTGCTCAGCCTACGATGCTGCAAACAGCAGAGGTCTTTGAAAACAGCCACAGAACTGCTTGCTTGTCTTGCTTGAGGTCTTGTGCTCGTACACCTTGTTGTAGCATGTGAACTCCAATAAAATTTTTTGTTCAATTGATTTTTTTACACCGTTATGTCTTGCTTTGCAAATAAATTAAACAGAAAATAGCTGGGATTTTAACAAGTGCACATCTCTCTGCAAGCAACTAGAGCAGAAAATCTTTGTAGTAATTGACCTGTTGAGACTAATTCAAATATTCAGTGGCTCTAATGTCTTCTGCTTTACTTCACCAAAAGCTGAATACAACAGTCTTTAGGAGTAACTACAGGAACTGCTCATTTATCCAGGCGATTATTTTTGGATAAAGGTAGGGAGGCAGGAAAGGGAGAGGCAGGAAAGATGCTGTACTTGAGCAGAGTTCAGTCTGAGAACCTGTTTTCAAGCTTGTTTTCATTACGAAGCTTTGGGGCAAATCTGTTTTGTGTTTGAAAGCTGCTATTACATTTGTTTCACCTTCATAAGAGGAAAAACCATGCTGGAGCACTTCATCTGGGATGTCGTCCTGCTGGTGGCTGCTGTACATTGCTTCTGTACCTGCTTTTATGACTTTTTGCAAACCCTGAGTAAAACATTTTTTTAAAACTGTTTCTTCAGGCCTAAACCCAGTTCAATTTTTCTCCATGGCCAACTTCTTTTTTTCTAAGGAAATTACAATTAAACATATTCATTGTCATCTCCACTGGCACGGTTGATGGTTAAATTGGAGACCTTGAGGCCAGCGGATGTTCATTTCCCAGAGCCTGTGTTTGGGATGTTGCCACCTCCAAAAGCAGACATGAAGCACAAGACAAGTGCAGCTGATGAGACCTGATCTAGCTCTTGGTAGGAGCCTCGTTACTCTGAGTTCGTTGAGTGTTGGACCTCCCCCTGGTCACCAAGCCCTGTCCTGCCCGTCCCCGGGCACTGCTGCTGGCCAAAACAAGTGTACCCCCAAGGAGAGGTGTGCGGAGTGGTTCAGTACCTATTGCCAGCATGTGACCCTGGGCACCAAAACTGTCCCTGTTGCAACCGTGGTGAACGGGGGGCCTGGAGGTTTGCTAGCCCCTTGGCTGGCACAGGACCCCCAGCCCTGGCTCCACACCACCTATGCTCCTGCCCAGCATGACCTCTGTGGGGTTTCTGCTCCTGCCTGAACCCCTGCTCCCCTCCCATCCTGTCAGTGGCCGTCTCTGGCTTCGTTCCTCAGTCTATGACCCCAGAATGATTCTCTCCTAGGCCTTATCAGATGCTGGAAGCACAGGCTGTGGCTGGACGTTTGACTTGGGCCTTCTCGACGCAATGCCTGCAGCACTACATCTTTCAGTGCCACCTCAAGACCCATGTATGCAAGGTCCAGGCTCTGGGCATCTGTTTGAAAAGGCTTGCCAGGCAGAGCAGCTGCTGCTAGGGTTGCCCGGTGTCCAAGAAGAGGTAAGATTTCCTCTACTACATGTTTGAATCCCATGCACTGCATGGAAAGCATATGGGACATGGCTTTTCCTGTACTTTTGCAATTGCAAGGCATATGGAAAAGGAGCTTTTGTACATGTGGGGCTGGGTGACCTGATCTGCCTGCACAAATGGGGTTTGTGTGCCCATGGCTGACCTGTGCGCTGGCAGCAGTGGCTCTTCCAATTTTCTGTGATAAGTCACACATCCGATGGGGACTGTCCTAGACTGAACAATGTTATCTGTGTACCAAGACAGTGGATCCCAATTTGCTATACATTCATTGCTCCGAAAGATTGCGGACAGCCAACCTTTGGTAAATAATGCTGAACTTGAAGTCATAGACCATAACTTTCTGAGTTTTTAAGAACTGCAAATTCCAGTTTGTGCTCAGGGCAAATCTGGATGTTTGGAGGCACCTGGTCCTCACAAGTTCTGGGTGGGATTTTCCAAATTCTTCCTGCTTGATATCAGACATGACGTAAAGAGAGAGTGTTTTCATCAGGTGAAGGGACCATGAGGTGAATGGAAGAAAGGACAGAGGTGATGTAGAAGTGACAGGAGATGTGGAAGAGCCAGCTGGTTTTGCACTGACTCAGCTGTATTTGTAGTCAACTTCTCTTTACCACATGTAATTTTAATCTATTTGTTTCTGTATTTTTATCCCAGTTTCATATGATGTTTTCTGTTTACCTCAGCTCCCCTTGACCAGCTTCTCGTCTGTTGGACCAGCATTAGCCACACTGAACAATACAATCAGTTTAATGGTGTTTAAGGATGTTGAGTTCCTACAAGGGGCCAGCACACAACATGTGCTGCTCACAAAGCCTTCTCCTCCCTGGGCTGAGCAGAGCAGTTCTCCACAGCTCATGTGGGCATGCAGGGGCAGAAAGTCCTCGGTCTGTCAGTACCGGTTCCCACCCCCAGCCCTCAGCCCCATATCAAAGTGCGACAGGTGAGAGATTTAAGAAGTAATAGAAGAAAGGTGAGGCTAACACAATTCTGTTGTGAGACAAAAAAAAATAAAAAAAATCAAAGACAGCCATTCATTCTGCTGCTCATAAATGGTTTCTCTTCATTTACCTTACAAAAAACAGTCTCACTTCAGTTTTTATTGTCTTCCCCAGCTCCCTGTGAAATCCACAGACACAGTAATCGTTCCTCATTTCCTCCTGTCAAACAGAAGGTGACATACTGAACAATTACGTTTTTTTGTTCATAATAAGCTACAAGGTCTAAAAGAAAGGAAAAAGACTCAGTTTTAAAATAGTCTGGAGAGTGAGAGGACAGTCTGCTGTCTCATAGAAGCCAGGTCTTAATTTGTAGTAAAGAAGATTTTTCTTCTTGAGGACTATGAAATAAATTTTACCTCTCACTGCTTTTGATTTTCAGCATTAACACTTGCTGGGGCAGCTAATCTACTTTCTATTGTCCCAACCTGAGATGATTAGTGGAATATCATTAGCTAAGACCTTTTTTGCTATTACAAATCCTGTTCTCAATGAATACAACCCTTTCTCCATGAAGCCAGTCTCAGTAGCACTCGGGTTCAGGCTGCCTGCGCTGTGTGTTGCTCCAAAACCGATTACGAAGCTGTCGTCGGGACACGGGCTGCGAAACAAAACCGCACGTGTCCTGGTAATTCTCTGCTCCTCGGTACACGTTGTAGGGCTGGCTGCTTCAAAAACACCCCACGCATAACCTGAAAGGCCAATTTTACTTATTGTTCACTTTCTTGAAGTCTTGAAGTCTTGTTACAGTGGTAACAGTTTAAATGAAGCTATAATGTATGATATGTACGACATAACATTCCAGTGAACAGATTAGTCCAAAATAGGTTTTTCAATTCGGTTATGAACAGTTGGAGACATGTCTTCCTCTCAATTTCAGCATGAAAAGGGGAAAAATTACTAAACTTGAAGTAACCTTGTATGAATGGCAGATGAGATGCAAGTGAAACGTGTTGCAATAAATAAATATACAGTTTGAGTTCTATAATTTTCCATTGCATTAATTTGTCTGAATATATTTAGATCAGTAATTTAGACTGGAAATTAAGGCTGTTTATGGCAACTGCTGTATGTTGATGGAAATATCATTTGATGTGCTGTATTTTAAAACCATGTCATTGACTTTTTAAAATTGCTTCAAAGTTAAGTGCACAAAATTACTTTACCAAAATAATGTTTTACCATACAATTAAAACATAAAAGATGAAAAGTTAAAGGTCTTGCATATTTTATGCATAAGATGTAATTTTTCTAAGAGCATTTACTGACTGAGAATTGCTTTCATAGAAAGACACCGTCTGATGCAGTCAGAATATCTTAGCCAAATCTTTCTTTCTCACCATTCTCTCTTTAGTTTTTAATTCTGCATTTATTAATATATGCACTAACTTAATGTTTGGCACTTTAATTTTTCAGAGGTTAATTGAGCCATCCTATGGTTACAGAATAAAAGCAGAGGTCTCAGGAAACTCTGTGGGAGCTCTGAATTAATGTTCCTTTCCTAGGAGAACATACCGAAAGGACAGATTTTCCTTTGTAGCACCTATGGACCGCTTCTGAATGAGAGCATCCTTTTCCTGTGCACCTGCATCTGGGTGCATCATTCTCCCAACTGGCTGCCCATTTTGTCATGAGCAACCCCAAAACCTTCACAAAATCTTTACTTCTTGGAGGGGGGCCAGCGTTAGTTCCAGTTTTATCCACATCAAGGATGGGTAGCCCATAGGTGAGTCAAGCTTTGCCAATGCCCTGGGTGTCCAGAGCAATCAATGGAAACAAACAGTCACTTCCTACCAGGATATCCTACCTCAAGAACTGTTGCTCAGCCCCAGGAGAAGACAGACGTGTTTTGCCTGCTCCTAGAGATGAGTAGTAGCGAGGAGGGAGTATGGAGACAAGTAGCAGGGATACTCGTTCCTGCAGTTCTTGGTGCTGGAAACCAACAGGCTCCAAACGTTGCCCACGGTTGCAAAGGGATGATTCTGGCAGGGAGGCTGGGGTTGTCTTCAAAGGGAAGAGCAAGAGGGTGGGTGTTTGAGGGTAGAGAAGGAAACTTAGCATAGGTAGCGGGGGAGGAAATCCATTAATAGGAATAATAAAACACTTGGAATGAAACTTCAATAGTTGTAAAATTGAATGCTGTTTTTAAACTAACAAGTAAGGCTTTGGCATGCTTAAAAAATTTCATTTCACTGGGAGAGAAAACTAGAATGGAGAAAGTAAATTTTCATTAAATACAGAGAGAGCTCTCATCCTGTATTTTCAATTGTTGACTCTGAAGGGGTGCTCAGAAGAAAATGAAAACCTGAATAACTATATGAATGCTTCCTGAATCTGCATCTCCTCTTTCTAATTGAAAATCATGCATGGCAAAGCCCCTGGCTGACAGGCAACATTTGGAGAAGTAGCCACTGATTCTGAGTGTCCCTGCTCTTGATTGCCTGTTCTGATATGCCTGACATTGTGCAATAAAAATAAACGGCAGGGGTGCTAACTGGCTTGTAGATCCAGAAGCTGCAATTGCATGGCCATTCCATTGTTTGTAAAGACACTATTTGTAATTGTTATCCATTATAATGAGCACTACAGTATTTATGAAGAGGAAAATGCAAACATCACTGTAGGCAATTAACAAATATGCCACTTTCAATATTTCCATCCAATTCAAGTTTAACAGAGACGTTATTCCTCATCCTAAAGATTTGCTCAATTTTTTTTTTTTACATTGAGAAATCATTTTTACATTCCCCCCCACCCCCGCTTTTTACACTTAGAAGCACTTAAAAAATGACTTGGGCCTGTTTAAAATGTGGATTGATTATAATAATATGGAGAATTTACATCAGTGCTTTGAAAATCCTTAGGAATGAAACATCACTTTCTAAGAAATTAAACTGTCAGATTCTGCCCCCTACACTTAAAAGCAGCCATATTATAAAATTCTTTCCATAAACTGCATTTTAAAAGCATTTGGAGTTCCCTTATTCCAGTTGACAGGTTGTTCCAAAAGTTCAGTTTTGTTTAGATCTTCCTTCTAATCCTTAGATCTGTGTTTAGATCTTCCCCCTAATTTCTAGGATATGAGCAATTAATACTCACTTGTTTTTGTGTCAGTTTGTTTTGTGACTTGGTAGATCTTTTCCCTTCCTGTTGTTTATCACTGAGTCACATCCTCCCTGAGCCTTTGGTCTGGTTAATTGCCAAACCAATTTTTTCTGGTATGATAAACCGGGCTTCCCTAGTCATCCAAGCAGTCTCCTCTGCCTCCACCTAGTTTAAAAGCGGTGGTGCTGAGGACCCGGTGCCCACATGTTTAGGAGGTTTCCATTTCGGACTTTATCTAGTCTCTTTCTATGAGCTGAACGCCCGCTAGCAGTGGGTGCATTTTAAACGTGCCTCTGGAGTCTGTCTTCCAGGTTAGTTTCTCCTGAATGAATCTGGTGCGTGTGCTCTATGAGCGCTCGGTGGTGTGAACCAAGGCATCAGCAGCAGCGATTCACTTACTTAAAAACCACCCTCCTGGCCCAGGCTGAAACGCTGCTGTAGCCAATCCCCGATAACACCGTGGCCCTTCCTTGGGCAACTGGGATTTACACCAATGTCCTTTTCCAAAGCTCTTTTCATTCCGTACACTGAGGGTCACGCGTGATAATTGGTTGTCACCCTCCGCTGCTATCCATTATAATGAGCACTACGTTTTGTTATGGAGAGGAAAATGCAGAGATCACTGTAGGCAATTAACAAATAGGCCACTTCTGTCTACCTCAAATGTCTTGATATTAATTTTTTTCTTATAGGATGTCAATTAAAAGAAAATCCATTTTTAATAGGAAATAATTTTAAAATGCAAGCACTAAAAGGCCCGATCATTTATACACTTCAAATAAATGTGCTTCTGAGTTTTTGTTTTAACAATTCCTTTGTATTTTTTGGCTATTCCAAAATGGCGTGATTTTACTAGGATCTAAATGTGTTGAAAGGCACATTAGCCAAGAGAGGGGGAAAAAGGAGCTATATATAGTTTTACTGTCCCTTTAGGGAACCATTGCTTGAGCTTCATTAATATGCATTTTAGCACAATCTAATTTACTCATATGGCTGGCCCCAGGTGTTTGGAAAGGCAACCAGAGGAAAATCAGATCATACTAAAATTAGAGACAAGAAATATTGAATGCCTTCCCTTTTAGGTCCTTGAAAGGCACATATTAATTATAACTGGATGAATTTATGAAAACTAATACTATGAACAGCTCCAATAGTAATTATTTTTGAAAAATGATCTCTACCCATAAGTGTATTCTGATAAAAGTGCACAGAAAATATTCTGCTAAAGAAAAAAAAATATATACTGCCCCCTCAAAACATTCAGTGTTTAGTGCAGTGCCCCTGCAACACCTTTGTGATGTATATTTATTCACTGAAAACCACAACACGAAGCCTCGTTTGTTGTGCGCTGCTTCTTGAACGGCTTCAAATGGGGCAGAGCATTAGATTTTGATAGATTTGCCCTGTCCTAAGGAGAGCGCATCTCTGCTGGATTACAAAAAGCCAAGGCCAGCGACACTGGGGAGGGAAAAGTGAGAAGGTGTGGGGGAAAAAAAGTTAAAAAACTGTCTCCATATGGTCCGATTAAGTGTTCTGTGCTTTCACCAAGTCAATAGGAGGCTTTGGCAAGCAAGCGTTCACAGCTGGTCTCTGAACTGCTAACGGGATGTAGTGATGCAATAAAGGGGCTTTATATATTAATTTCCTAAGTGTCATCTTGATTTGCAGCAGGAAGCGTAAGCAAAACATTGTCAAACAAATTAGCCCTGAAGGTGCCTTTGGAGCAGCGCTCGGCGGTCCTGCCCTTGCCCGGGTGCTCTGAACTCTTCAACCGGGGAGGTGCTTGCCTGGGGAAGAGACTATTTCAGACTAGGTCTGTAGGGCTGAAACACCCCAAATTACAGTGGTAGCAGGCTACTGAGGGATGCATATGTTATGGAAACACTTAGTCACCTCCAGTGAGATTCTAATCTGAAATATCTGAGTTTCCTATGATGCAAAACCAGCGAGACACCAGCAGAGAGGAGGGTAACCACACCAGTCGTAGCACAGGCGCCCGTATGACCCGTGCTTGGAGAAGCAATGCCGACTAACGCGGCTGCTCCACCCGGCTGTTCCCACCCAGGAGCTGGTCGACGAGGCTCTGGAGGAGCTCGGCTCTCTCCAGGCCTTATGAAGACTGTGAAGGAACCAGGAGGGTATCTCCCCACAGGGTGCTCTGAAGAGTTTTAATCCTCTTGCAAGAAATTTGGTAAGAGATCCTGTTATTTCAGCTTCGAGCCCAGTTTGCTTCTTCGTAAAGAAGCGAAGCTAGTTCTGTTTGAGTCAGGAGAAACCACACTGAAGTGTACTCACATGCAAATCATTGGCTGTTTGTCAGATACACGGTTCATTACACCTCAGTGAAGCACCATGGACAAACATTACTTTGATGTGATAAGCAGTGTGACATTAAAGGTGAATACTAGAGTGCGCTGTTAAGATGGAGTTTAAAATGTACTTACGGAAAGGAATAGAGTCTCCACAGAGGGTGCCATTTAAGAATAGTCCATCTAAAGAATATTCTCCTAAAGCAAAACATCAAAGAGGGGATAGAAAATACGTTTTAGGCCAGGATTCTGGAAGGAAATCAAAGACATATGAATTTCATTAAATCACCAAGAAGAAGTAGATTCAAAATGTACATGAAAAATATTGCAGTAAGTGAAAAGAGAAAATAAAATACCCAGAAACTGGAGAAAAATACAGAAAAGATGAGGAAAAAAAGAGCAATTTAGAAGTACCTTAGAGAAAGAAGTTATACTGGTAGATGGAAAAACATACATATGGGAAGCAGATTTTGCTCCTGCCTGACCACAAAAAAAAGCAAAGACCATTCCCAGAACCAGCCGGTACATAAATATGATCCTGCAAACTTCACAAACTAATTATGGGACCTTTTATAAAGAAAAAAGAGATGGTTGGAGCCTTCTCCTCTCTGTACTCATTGTTTCTCCTAGCCTGAGCAAATGAGCAAGTTTACAGGAATGAAAACATTGCCTTTAATTATTTAACTACCTATTTGCAAAAGTACATGCTTTTGCAATATGTCAATAAATCACCCTCCTCCAAGCATCTCAATAACATTGCTACGTTAGTAGGAATGACCGTGGACCTTAATGAGAAGAAGTTTGCTCTGCCCTGGCACTCCAGCAGCCACCCACTCGCGACTGCGACCCACGGCCGCGTGTGCAGGACGAGCTAAAAACCCAGCAGCGAAGAGGACCCAGAGGAGGGAAGCCGGCGTTCTGGTGCCAGCCTGCAGTGTGCCCGGGGATCAGGCTCTCGGCAAAAGGGACTGGACAAAGCCAGAGCCTTGATAAGTACCCTTGCACCCTCGTACCCTTGTACCCACTGCCCGCAAACCTACCGCGAGACCCTTCCCCTTGGCCGGCTGCTGTCGTGCCTCCGTGCCTCTCCCTGCCGGGCGGCAGCTCACAGCTCAGGCAGCAGCGAGGAAGGGGAAGGTGAGGGGATGTGGGAGTGAGGAGACATGGGTTTGGGGCTAGAAATAGTGGCTAGGGTGTAACATGACAAGTTTAGTACTTTAGTCCCAAGGAGAAATAAGCATTTTTCAATGTACAGGCTTTCAGCACACAGTAAGCAGAACAGCTGCAGTGTAACACCATCTCTGTTTTATTTCCTGCTCAGTCCATCCCTTTCTCATTTAAATTACTTTCTTTATATCACAGGTTTGAATGCTTATTTTTCTGTTCTTTAAGCCTCTGCTTTGTTTCACGCAGGGAGTATTTTGTACTGCATATGCTCTAGCTGATGCTGCTGCAAGACTCCTCGGAGGTGGCGAGCGGGACCTCTCGCAGGGCGAAGAGCCAGACTCTTCTTCTTCCCGGCTGCGCCGTTCAGTTGGACGCTGCAGGCTTTCTTTAGTGCCTCTTTGCTCAAGTTCAAATGCCGTGAATGCTGTAAGAAAATACATAAACAATGTTAATATCTATTCCGCATGACTTTTTGATGAATATAATCACAGAAGGACAAGGGTATCATCCAGATGATATTCTATGTGTCTTCATTACAGTTAGTTCTGTGGTGCGGATATATGTATTTCTGCACAAAAAATTAGATCCACTAATAAGTACTTTTACCCAAGAGTGTGTCGACAGCTAATGGCTCAGGGAGTTATGTGCATAAAAGCCCAGATGAATTGGATGGTGAATCTATGCTTACATTATCCCTTGA
This sequence comes from Grus americana, assembly GCF_028858705.1. NCBI lineage: Eukaryota > Metazoa > Chordata > Aves > Gruiformes > Gruidae > Grus > Grus americana. The sequence continues at coordinate 30,429,050 of NC_072852.1, read as the reverse complement.
TGGCTGGTTAAATGTATGTAATCCTGGATACTGTAAGGGTGCTGTAATCCTGGATACTGTGCTAAGGATGCACCATCAATGTATACTGTACTTAAAACTAGGGATATTTAAGGAGGTCATGATACTGACAGTAACCAGTTATCGTTTCTGTTTGTTCAGGCAGTTGAACTCAGGGAGAATTTAAGAGGGGAGCTGCTTCTGAAACTCTCAGGGTAAATGCGGGACTGGCTACTGGAGAAGCAGAGCAGAAGGAAAGGTGGAACAGACAGGATATGGATACTTTGTATTCCGCAGATACGGAAAAGACTTTATGCCTGAATCGCACCATATTTAAATCTGAGTTGTACACATTTGCTGCTTGGGTAAGACATTGTCTGTCTAGAGTTAACTGTATATCTTGGCACGTGTAACTGCATGATTTTGCTGCAAAGCTGGGAAAAAGAAAGTTTCTTGGGTTCTTGACCTCACTGGCCCTGAGGAACCTATGCAAATTTACACCCATAAATAACTATGCAATTGTTATTATTAGCTAGTTGTGCTTCACTGAAGTCTAAAATTCCCTGCTTGTCATATGCCAATATGCTGTGAATGGATATTACTGTGCTCAGCTATTAACTTTGTGTCCAATACATCTTTGCAGAAAGCATCTCTGCCCTTGCGTTATCCTGGAGATGGTTGCAAGGTCAGTCTGAAAGTTCCTCAGGCTCCTAAATACAAGCAACTACTTCACTTGGGCATGTGCAGAACCTATTTGCTCCTGAACACCTATTACAATCCAGAATTTGGATGCATTTCCACCTCAGAGGTTCACTTACATGTGCTCTGAGAACACTAACACCTAGAAAAACAGCACTAAAAATGAGAGCTGGAGGTCATCTAACCCTCTGCTAGCCTCAGGCTGGATGAGTTTGTATCTGTATCCAACCTGTTGCTCAAGACTTCTGGTGATGGAGAAGCTACTGTCTCCCCAGGTGACCTGTTCTAGTGCATAATTACCTTGCTGCAAGAAAATGTGCCTTTATATCTAGCCTAACTATCCCTTCTTTGATTAAAGGCAACTATTTTTTGCCTTATCACCACAGACATGGATAACAGATCCTTCTTACTTAGCAGCAGTCAGTCTTTGAGGTACCCAAGTTTCCGATCATGACCTCCGACAACAACCCTAACTCTTCCATAACCTTCCTTGTAAGTTCTGGATTTTTTAGGATTTGCATCATTCTCATTGTTATTGTGTTTTCTCTGGTTCATGTCATTCACAGAGTGTGCTGCCACTAACTCAACACTGCACAGAATAGCTCAGTTTAGGGTTCCCCAGTATTGAATGCTTGAGACAAAATCCTGAAGCTTTGCAGACAATATTGGTGTTTAATTCATTAGTTGACATGGTCGTACTTACACCTGACATTTGGGAGCATTACCCAGGAACAGGAGCCTCTGATTTCTACCATTTCCTGAGCCGCTAGGTGTTTGGATCCACGCTGTCCCTGTAGCAGGAGAATGCGCTGGTTTTTAGCTGGTTTAGGTAGCTCTGCCATCAGCTGCAGCTGAGCCACTCTGGAGCGAGAAAAAGAAGATTCACTTTGGCAGAGGAAGAAAACTCAGGAGGGAGAAATGCAACCAAACGGTTATGACATGGGGATGGGAATGGCCTCCGGTGTTGATGAATTTTTATAGTTGGCAGGCCTCATTCTTTTGTATTATCGTTGTCAGTCTACTCTAAGAAGTTATAATGCAGGGCAAACCTCAAACCTGAACAGGGCAAAAAGTGTTGCAAGGGTTTGCTCTTCTCTGTCAGACAGGGGGAGGACCGATGTGTTCAGGTGCCATTTGCACCATTATTCTCCTTCTGCATCACTAGGGACACGCATGCCTCCGTTTCATGGGAGCTGCAATAGGTGTGATTCATCTAGAAAAATAAAATTAAAGCACAAAAAGCTCATGGATAGGTACTTACAGGATAAAGACCAGAGCCTTAGTCATAATGAATTCACTAGGATCATGTAACTGGAACTACCTTTCTTCAGAAGAACAGCCTTGGAATAAGAAATCACCAAAAAAAAAAATTTCCATTTGAGGCAATGGAAAATTATGTCACATATATTGTGTACGTATATATAGGCAGGGAGGTGTGTGTGTCTGAAAGAGAGAGACCTGAATTCTAACCTGAATTAAAATGTTAAAAATAGTAGGATCCTGTTTAGCAGAGGTGACATGAGACCTCCTTAGTCTCCCAGCCTCCCAGTAATGCGCGCTATCTTTAATGGCAGACTGCTCTATTTCGATCACCAGTACATCACCGTGCATTACAATGCTTCGTAGCTCATTCTCCTTTCGTTCCTCAGATGGTATCCTTCTACCTTTTGAGCCAGTCATGCTGGTTTTGCGCATCATCTTTATGTACTCAGCTAAGATGATTTATTCACGACGAGAAGGAATTACATGTTCAGTGTGGGTATGGAGCGTGACTTACCAACACAGTGCCCTTGTGAAAACCCGTGTTACTAATCTGTGTAATGTAACAAATAAAACACGGTTGATTTGACAGCAGGATAAACAGAAACATTTTTGTCTTCCTTTCAGCTGGTGAGTTTGATGATGATTACTTTTTCTTTAAAATCTGTAATTTCTCTTGGTATTTTAGCCACGATGGCATTGCTTGATGAAAGTGAGGTCAGATGTGCACAAGAAAGGACAAGTCATAAGTGAAAAAAAAGTTGCAATGCAATGTTTATAAAGGAGTTTAGTCATCATTAAAGTGCCTTAATTGTGTAAGATAATTTTGGTAACAATAAAGTCGGGTGCTCAGACCATAATGTGTCTTCTGTTGTCAAATTCCTACCACATTTGCCAGGATTTTGGTCACAGAGAGACTGTCAGGCTCCACTGCTACGTGTCTAGGCAGCAGGCAGTGAGGGGTGGTCTGGCGAGGATGGCAGCAGATAGGCGATGCTGTCTCCAACGGTGGGGAAAGGAAACCCATGAGAGTAAAAGTGAATTAGTAGACGTTAAGGTTGTGCCTTTATATAACCGGGTAATATAAATTGCCCCAGGTAAGCAGAAAATCCAGGTTTAATTTTCCCAACATGCCACTGACTTGGCATGTGAAACTGGGCAAATCACTTGCCTCCTTTAGGCCACAGATCCCTATTCTGGATTTGTGATGCTGCTCTTTGCCTCAGCACCCTGCCCTGAAGCAAACCAGGACCATTGATGAGGTGCTTATATAGTGGTGGGCTACGTGAAAGGGAACTACGTAAACCAGAAATATTACTCCTTTCTCAAAATATTAAATTAACATTTTTTCCTGCGGTTTTTAATTACACAGAATTAACAGTAGTTTGTTTATTCAGTTGAATTGGTAGATATATAACCAAAAGTAAGAAAAAGAGATCTTTTCACTCCAGCAGAAACTTTAATAGTGTTTCCAGCGCCAGGATGAGCTGAGAGTCCACCAGCGTGGCACTCACCCCCACGTAGCATCGGTGAAGAAGAGGGACGATACTATCCCGCACCCGGGATGGAGAAGTTTGCCACCAGAGGGAGTCGTGTGAATACAGTACAAGTGGTTGTATCGGCACAGGAGAGGTCATTACGTATTTAAGAGATAAGGCTCAACGGTTAAAGTTTTCTCTTTGGCCACAGGTAATTCTATAACAGTTCAACACGCAAAGGAAATCAGCTTAAAAGTTTGGCTTTTGGCTAAAGGTGCCTGGCTGCAAAACTTACTCGGTACAAATGCCACCTTCGTGCTTCATACTCAACCTTCACAATTTGCGCGGAGTATGCGCTTGCTCAATAAAACAAAAATTCTAAGTAAGCCACCCAAATTTTACACTTTAAAATACAACTTTGGGACTGAAAATCAAGACGTGCTTTAAATACCATGGGCATTTTCACTGAATTGGTATAAAAATCACGGTAATCTGAATTTTTTCTGGCAACTGCTTTACTGGTGATAAAGCAGATTACATCTGATTGCTGTAATGGCTCTGCATTGCTGATAGCAAAATGAGCTGGAGAGCATCATGCAACAAACACTTTGGCTCTGGAGATGAGTAGAGGGTGGAAGAAATACAGCGTTGTTGTTACAGAATTATTCTTTTGACTAGATCCAATGAGGTATGGGATCTATTCCAAATAATTCTGACATCCTTTATACTGCCGATATGGTTTAAAAGTGCCTCACAACAAGCAAGAACAGAAGCTGATATGATCTCATGCTTCAGCAAGAAATAGAAGTACTTTAGAGAAGTCTGTCTGCTCAGTGCCTACTTTGGTCTTACTTGTTACACTTTAACTCACGGTACTTCTCAAATGTCTTTTAATATGGAAATACATGTACACTCCTCCCTGAAGTAACAAACCTATTAAAATTTTAGAAACCTATTCATCACTCATTAAAAACAGGTTCCCAAAGCTGCACAGGGTTAAACTCTGTATGCCAGAAATATGAAGAAGCAGCAGACTGAAAAAGAACTCAAATACCTGAGAAATGGCAATTTCAAGCCCTAGGGATGCCCACAGATCCCCCACAAACTATGAGGATCCTGCTTTCTATCTTCCTTTTCATACCTAGCAGAATGGAGCTGCTGTTGTAGCAACCTAGTAACCTCTTCACTTTAAATTATTGCACATATAGAATACCACCTGTTCATAAACACAAATATAACAAGTAAAAAAATATTTATAACATTTTCATTTTTTATAACCTTCATATTTGCAGGAAAGCTTTAAAAATAAGTACAAAACATCATTAGTTTAAAAATGCAAAATTAAAATGGAATATGGAATTTGGCTCAATTAGGTTATTGTTAATATTTGAGACTATTGATACTATCCTCATTCATTTTCCCGGGGAGTGAACATGGAATTTCTTGTAGGATCCATGGAGGGAGTTTCATCACAGTTTGCAGGAGTAGTAGTGAATCTAGTTTGCCGTTGATCCTATACTAGAACTCAAGCAAACTTTGTAGGTGTTGCTTTTCTCACACTTCAGACGGGAGAATAGCAGAATCTGCAAAGATTCGTTGAACCTGCCGTCCGGTCTTCTCTATCCTGCTTTTTGTGCTGTGCCCCAACAAACTGTCACGGGATGTATCCATACATCACGGCTCCTGTGCTTAGTGTTGGCGGGGGCTTTTATAGGACCTATGTAATGGACCTGCAGCATTGTGCCTTCCAGAGCTCTAGAAGGCAGATGTGCTTGTGGAGGGAAGGAGAGTAACTTGACTTTTCCTTAACATCAGTTAAAATCAGTACAACACGTTCAACAGTGCTTACACGGCTCCATAAAGCAATGGTAAATACAGTTATCGCCCTTACCTGCTCCTTTGGGAACGGCGAGGTATAGTCACGCCATTTTAAATTGTCCACATGGAAAATTGTGGCCTATGTCAATTCACAGGTTCAAAATATGTGTTGAAATTTGCAGCTGAGCAGGTATTTCAATGATTATTTTGCTTTAAAATTGATCGGAAAGGTTATTGGTTATTAAACAACTTCTGACTATAGTTTTAATCATTTTTAAATGTTAGTAAAACATGTTTCTCCACTTTTTAACAGAGAATTTATTTAAATTGATTAAATTTAGTTAAGTACAAGTGGAGAAAAATGTCTCATTTTTATGAGATAAAATTCTTAATTCAGCTATCATTTTGATTCAGTCTAGACATTAATGCTAGAGTATCAGTTTGAATATGATAGAGTATTTTTTCATATATAATGCTTTATAATGTCCTTATATAAAATATTAAGTGTTCCAAGATTAAAAAATCATGGTACTTCAGCGTAAATACAATTCTGATTTTACGTTTTTATCCCAGTTTGGAGTGAAACACTGTGAAATATTACATTTTCCACAGAAATTAACATTCTGTTTTCTTGTTGTATTTTACTTGTTTGAAAAAATGCCACTAAAACCAGTTCAAGCCCGAAGATGTTCCATATCATGAACAAGAAGTTCATAATGACATGCTTGGTGCCTTATTAGCTTGAAGACAGTGAATCAGATTCTGTAAAACGCTTAGTTTCGTAAGTAGTTCTTAAAGACACGACTAGGCCAAATCTTTTATCTTTAGTGATATTTTAGGCAACAGAAGAATCTCAGCAATTAAAAAGTTGTTCCCAAAGCTAGTTATTTCCCCAAGTCAATTGAGAAATACACAGTTTAGGGATTTTTTTGTGCGTTTCCTTCTAATTTAGCAAGCAAAACAATGTGGAAGATGGGGCCATCTTCAGAGCTGATTAAAGAAACCTCAGATGTCAGGGAATACACGGCTCTTTTAAGAAAAGAAGAATATTAAGTAGCCCTTGAGCAGTGCTGCGATGTGACATTTTTACAAGGAACTCATTTGGAAAAAAGTGAAGAGCAGATACTCAGAAGAGACTGAGAAGAGTGCAGCTATGATGCTTTCCTATCATCTGGAAAAGGCAATGACTTGTTACTCTTATCCACGAGAACATATTCCTCAGTAGAACCAAATCCCAGCAAAATAGATATTGTCTGCTGGGCCTGTCTTCTTAATTCTCCCTTTTTATTTTCAGTAGCATTTATCATTCCTAAGGCCTTGCTTCTAATCTCCTCGGAAAATTAACCAAGATGTTAACGGCGGAGAAAAGATACGAATGCTTACAGGAGGAGATAGGAACACAGTCATAGCTCCACTCATGAGCAGCTCTTGGATACTAAAGAGCAGTTCCCACGGGCAATGAGGTGGATACCAGTACGTCGAACATTTTATGCAAGAAAAGCCTCTGCAGTATTTCAGACATATTTCTACCCAAAAGGCTACCTGAAAAAGATCTCCATAAAGATGTTTTTATGGCATTCATTGTTGGTGTTTCCCATAGGAGCCAGATTTTGTGCAGCTCTGAGCATCCACAGGAGTCACTCCCAATTCTGGCAGGTCTGCTGGGGCATGCAGACACCCTTGGAGAGCTGGTGACTTCCCCCAGACCCTGAGCTGCTGCACTGAAATGCTGCTGTCACCCCTGAGAGAGGCTCATCTGGATCCACCTCCTGTGGGAAGGACCTAAGAGAAGGGCAGACTGGACCTCCACTTGCATCCCTGTGTAGTCCCCAGCCCGGTGGGGGAGCGGGAGATGTGCTTGCACACACGGTACCATTCGTGTCTCTCACGAGCACCACACGTTGTAATACCTTCCCTTACACTGTCCGAAGTCACGTGGCTGTATAACGCATATATGGCAGCTGCATAGGATGCCCTGAAAAAGCGTGCCCGTTTTCATCACCGTTGAAAGTCAGACCAGCTTATTTGGATTCATCGCCGCTATGTGAAACCACGGGGTTTGATTCTCATTCAGGGTGCTGTAAGGAGAAATCCCACTGGAATTCATCTGAAAACTGGGTAAATGTGAGAAGAATCAGGCTCATTTTGTGCAGTTATTTCCTGAATGTGGATAAATGCAGATCACCTCATGCTCTTTATAAATTGCATTACTCAGCTAATGTATAACTCCCCTGTGGAAAGCCACAGCCTGCTGAAGGGAGCCTAGATACAGTCTCAGCTATTTTAATTTGCCTTGCATCTGTTTACTTGCAAAGATATTAAAAGACAAAGTTTTACAAACCTAAATCTATTCTTGACGGCTTAAGGAAGAAAACAGTCCCTGGGTCTATTTGCCTAACTGAAGTGGGAACATCTCTCTCTGTGCACCTTGAGAGCTTTCTATCAGGGCAATTGCCATCCCTACTCGGAATGCAAACCCTGTTCTGGTTAGGTACTACCAGGGTTACTAATGGTTACATTTCTTCCCTTTATTTGCTTGTTTTGTGTCCTCTCCATTGTGTACTCTCTGAGCAATGAGCTGTGAAACCGCATTTGTTCACAAAATGAAACTCCAGTGATTTGGTCCCAATGCAGCAGAAATTCAGACATTTGCCTTTACCTGTAAAAGAAGCTTTGTCCTCAGCGGTTACAAAGCTGCATTGGGTTTGGTGCAAGGTTTTGGTAGCTGGGGGGACTACAGGGGTGACTGCTGTGAGAAGGTGCTAGAAGCTTCCCCCATGTCTGACAGAGCCAACACCAGCCAGCTCCAAGACGGACCAGCCGCTGGCCACGGCCAAGCCCATCAGCCATGATGGTAGTGCCTCTGCAATAATATAGTTAAGAAGGGGGAAAAAACTACCAGCAGCAATTGCAGCCGGAGAGAGGAGTGAGAAGATGAGAGAGGAACAACTCTGCAGACACCAAGGTCAGTGCAGAAGGAGGGGCAGGAGGTGCTCCAGGCACCGGAGCAGAGATCCCCCTGCAGCCCCTGGAGAAGACCATGGTGAGGCAGGCTGTGCCCCTGCAGCCCATGGAAGATGACGATGGAACAGATATCCACCTGCAGCCCCTGGAGGACCCCAAGCCGGAGCAGGTGGGTGCACCCACAGGAGTCTGTGACCTCATGGGAAGCCTGCACTGGAGCAGGCTCCTGGCAGGACCTGTGGACCCATGGAGAGAGGAGCCCACGCCAGGGCAGGTTTGCTGGCAGGACTTGTGACCTCGTGGGGGACCCACACTGGAGCAGTTTGCTCCTGAAGGTCTGCACCCTGTGGAAGGGACCCACACTGAAGCAGTTCATGAAGGACTGTAGCCCGTGGGAGGGACCCCACGCTGGAGCAGGGGAAGAGTGTGAGGAGTTCTCCCCCTGAGGAGGAAGGAGCAGCAGAGACAACGTGTGATGAACTGACCCCAACCCCCATTCCCCATCCCCCTGTGCCGCCTGGGGGAGGAGGGAGAGAAACCGGGAGTGAAGTTGAGCCCAGGAAGAAGGGAGGGGTGGGGAGAGGTGTTTTAATGTTTGGGTTTATTTCTTATTACTCTACTCTGATGTGATTGGTAATAAATTAAATTCATTTTCCCACATTGAGTCAGTTTTGCCTGTGATGGTAACTGGTGAGTGATCTCTCCCTGTCCTTATCTCGACCCATGAGCCTTTCGTTATATTTGCTCTCCGCTGTCCAGCTGAGGAGGGCAGTGACAGAGTGGCTTTGGGGGGCACCTGGCCTCCAGCCAGGGTCAACCCACCAAAAAGTGAGATAAAAATAAACAGCAAAGAGCAAGTGCCAAATACCTGGAATCTCAGTGTGGTCTACAGTAGGGATTTATAAAATTTTATTTGTTCCAAAAAACAAACAAGCAAACAAAAAAAAAAAAAGAGAAGATAGTCCCTGAATTTTGTGTTGCATTTCCAAGTGCAAACAACAAAACCCTTCACATAGATGTTGTCAGATAGCAACAACTGGAAATCCACAAACAGCTTGTTGTCCACATTAGGAAAAAAAGTATATGACAGAACCCCAATTAGCAGACCCTGGGAGTAGAACTGCTCAATATTTTCTTTGAGGTGAGCACATCAACACATCTGAAGGCTCCCAGCCTTGGCATAATGCAGGCTAATAAACTACAGCTGGTTAACTCTCTAAAAAGCCAGCTGGAGGAGGCATTAAATACCAAGATTTGAAAACAAATCTCCCAGCCTCTTTGCAGGACAAGTCTTTTCTTCCACGTTCGCTTTCCAGCCCAGCAACTTCCAGGGGTTCCCTTTGCAGGGGCTTCTCTGCATTCCCTAGGAAGCTTCCTGCTTTCCAGCACCCCTGAGGTTGACATCGTTTCTGTGCCCTGCTCCTTTCAAGCATCCCCTGGATTGTGCTGACTCCCTCCTACCTTCCCCATCCTGCAAACTCAAAGCTTGCTCCAACTGAGCAAGCACAGGCCCGCTCGAAGAAAGTGCAGTTTCTTTCCATCCTTCCTTCCCTTCCTCTGGTTCCACCTCACCATCTGTGGTACCTCCCCCTCAGCCACACAGCCATTGGATTATTTTATATAAAACATACATTATATGGTACCATTTACTGTAAACGAACACAGATCAAACATCAGAGAGGGCAGAAAACGGGACAGGGGAGCCCTATGTTATGAGGAGCCATCATTGTGAACAGCAAAGTATCTTACTCCTGTGAAGGAAGGGAATATGGAAGCACTTAAAATGAACTGGCATTTGAGGGAAAAACTTCTCTTTTCCTCATGCAGAATTCCCCATTGCCCAGCCACATTCCTCAGCTGGATGCACAAAATATTTTAGCCTGAGGGAGACAAAAAAAAAAAAAAGGAGAAAGATTACGGAGACACCATGCTGATGGAATATAAAGGTTAAGACTGAAATAGCTTTCAAATCCAAATATTTAGTCCTTTTAATTTCCTGAGAAAATTTTGTAATTTAGCCTGTGTTTCAGGGCAAGCCAAACAAGTTTGCTGTTTGATCTACAAAGACAAAGGCTAAGCCATGTTAACAGCCTCTTGTGCCCTCTCAGATATCCACCAAATGCTGCGCTCTTCCCGGATCACCAAGTGAAAACACGCAGTAGTTGTGGCAATCGGATGCAGACGGCCAACTCCCACGCACGGTGCTCCTGCATCATTCTTGCTTGAAGAGTATATGGGTGTTTGGGATTACGTTCCCCTGCAGAAGAATTCCTCCAGGTATGGAACAACTTGGTTCATGGCAGAACTGTGTCTTGGCGTCAGGCTGGTTGGAAGCCTACGCGTTTTGTGAATGAAGGCAGGCACAAGGCTGTATTTGCAAAATTAGATATTAAAAAACAGGACCTCTGAGTAAAAATTATGCAAACGACATGGTTTTCCTAATCACCAGGAACCTACACCTCTGATTGCCTCTGGTGCATTATCTAGTAAACAATCCATGGGAAAAGCACTTGACCAGTGCCTCAATTAGACCACTTGTATTTAGGTGAGTTTTGGCAGGCATTCAGCTTGAGTAATTTTTTTGCAAAGTTCTAAGCTTGCCAAGGTGGCATTTAGTTAGGAACATTTCACCAGCTCTAACACTTTTTAAACTCTCAGAGAAGTTTCTTCCTTATTTTGTTGGAAGCTGCCTTGGGTAGAGCAGAACAGAGGATAAGACATTAGTGTGGTTAGCTTGAGACCCAGGAGAACCAAGTTCAATTTTCAGCTCCACCATAATCTTCCCATATGACAGCTCATTGTTTATGCTTCATCATTTTTATTACTTTTGAAACAGAGCTGAATAACTTTCTAGATTTCTTCTCAGACCATGAGTTGTTCAGCTCAGTCGAGGAGTCACTAAATGAAACTGAAAGGCATAAAAGTATGGGAGACTAGAAAGGGAAGGTTTTGTGTCTCTAGGAAATAGGCATGACACTATTTCCTTACTTAAAGCTTTAAAACATACTCAGATATCAGTAGCTTGACCATTAAAGTACAATACCTAAAAATAGTGTTTGTTTAAACATCTGATACAAAAAACCAATAACAAATTCTTTTAAAATGGAAATCTTTAGTATTTTCTATGGAAGACAGCAAGCGTCCAATTTTTCCAGTTTTTGGAAATACTGTGTCAATGGCAATAGAGTTCATAAGACATGTGAGTACATGATTATGTAAAAACACAAACAAATAGTGACTAATTGCAGAAGCTTGGTCTAAATTTTATTTTAAGAAAACTCTCATTTGTATACACTTGTGTGGATTTAACGTGAATATTCCAGCACAACCAGGTAACTAAGAAAACAGCCGCTGAAGCTGCAAAAAATCCAAAGGATTTATGATCTTACTGAATCAAAGACAAATCATCTGTTGGCTCAGCGCGGTCAGAATTTCACTCACAATGTTTTAATTCTTCTCTGGTCTCTGAAGTTGTAAGTGAGAACGGAAGTGTAGCAGACATGGATAATATATTGGAAGGGTTTTCTTTTACTCGTATCAGTGACCATAAAAAATGGACTCAGAGTGTGAGGTTATAGTTTCTGGGTTTGTTTTTGTTTTTTTTTTTTTTTTGGAAGGGTATAAAATGTTTTGAAGCCTTTAACACACCTAGCATTCCAGGGTTAGTAGGTCCTTAAATGAATTTGACAATCCATTTCACACTTTATTTTCCCTTACATTAAAGAAGTGATGCCAGCGTGTTTAAAAAATATTAGAAGTTATGTCTAAAACATGGTTACTCAAAGAAGAAATCAATGGGAATTTATCTTACTAAGGCCCGAGAAAAGGCTGCAAAACTGAGTTTATTATGATGCAATTCACAACAAATAGATTGCTTTGGATTAGAACTGAGAACTGGTGATTGGAGATCTCATTCTAACATTGTTCTTGGAACAATACTTTAAAATTATAGAATCCTAGAATGGGTTGGGTCGGAAGGGACCTCAAAGATCATCTAGTTCCAACCCCCTGCCATGGGCAGGGACACCCTCCACCAGACCACGTTGCCCAAAGCCCCATCCAACCTGGCCTTGAACACTTCCAGGGAGGGGGCTGCCACAGCAACCTCGGCAACCTGTTCCAGTGCCTCGCCACCCTCACAGTGAAGAATTTTTTCCTTAGATCTAATCTAAATCTACCCTCTTTTAGTTTAAACCCATTACCCCTTGTCCTGTTACTACTTGCCTTGTAAAAATGAAGGTGGTTGTCACCTATCAGTTGGAGAGAAATTTATTTCTTAGTTTCGAGATGAGGGAAAATATGCACTTTAGGTGCATAGTATTTCCTAGGGCAAATCTGTAAAAACAGTCTCTTTGCCTTGCTAGTAACAGCTGAATGGATAAAGGTGCACAAGTCAGCCTCCTTCCCCTGTACTTTCCCTTGGCCAGTACAGTTGTTCAAACTCTTGTTTGGAGAGCTTTTGATGATGCCAAGTGTGCAGCACTGCTCTCTCCATGTCATTGAAAGAGACCTGTCATTTGCAGAGTACCTTCCAGAAAGGATTAGACCTTTTCAAGGTCAACTGTATGGCTGATGCCAGATATTTTATGTGATGCAACTCTGACATTTTTGGAAAAAGAATTTGTAGAAATAAATTGATCTGTACATCTGTCTTCCTTCCTTCCATCCATCCATCCATCCATCCATCTATCCATCCATCTCCTAGTTTAAAAATAAGGCTGACATTTCATATGGCAAAAATATGGACCACAAATGAATCTTAAAGATGACATATTTGTATAGTAAAATGGAGGTCTAAAGGCATTGTGAGACATAGTGTTTGGTTGTTCACATCATTTTAATGACTTTACATGAATCTATGAATTTGTATGCGAGTTTAATACAAATGATAAATCTGTAGCAAGTTTCAACTGTTTGCAGTTAGGGCATTAATTTATTATTAATTAATTAATTAATCTGCAGGTTTGACCTGTCCAATTACAATATAATGGAAGAGCATTATGTAATCATAAATTACAACAGAAACCAAATTCTGGGATTAATCTGACTTTTCCATATTTTGAGCATGACTGAAGTTTTCTCTCTTACCTTGCATCATCAACAACATAACTCTTCCAGGAACCATCTCAGGAGGAAATTGAATTAAAGTTCTTCATTAACACTCCTTTCACCTCATGGAGGATGGAATGAAAACTTGTTCCATCCTTTTTTTAGGCTTACATTATTTCTGAAAAGACTCTGCACTCCCTATTCACCTACACAGGTGTCCTTCTGAGCCACCTCTCACAAGTTAATTTCTCACTGGGGAATGGAAATTAATATTTCATATTTATGTTCCAGTATTTCTGGTTCTGTCCTAGGAATCAGTCAACAATGGTCTGGAACACTTAGGAAAACCACACCAAACCAAACCAAACCAATCATACAACATGATTTGATTAAACAAATTTGACTCACTAAAACACGAGGTACTTACTTGAAGCTGGAGAAAATTGTTAGAATAAGTTGCATAGGTGTAACTCTGTCCAGAAAATAGGTTAACAGTTATATACAATCATGTAGACAAGAGATACAGAAAAAATTGCCTACTCTGCTGAGTCAAAATAACAGGGCTATCTTGCTTTTCTCAATATTCTATTGATGTCGATAGATAGCAGTTAAATCATTCCACAGATAAGACAAGCTCTGCATCTAATGGCAAAGTTCTACAGAATTTAATCTGGAGCATATTTACAGACTTTTTTTAACAAAATATATGGAATTTTGGATGATTTATCATAGTCCATTACATTCCAAAAGCTTTTAGAATCACTTCGGTTGGACCATATTGATTATCAACGGTTCTCTTGGTCTTTAATTATGCGGTTGACAGCCCTTATCAATGACAAAAAAGCCAGCCTCACTGACACTGAAAATGGGACAGTCTTTATGAAATAACATGGTCTCATTAATGTTTGCTCCAGAACAGCATCCAGATGCTGTCCTTAGTCATGACTGACTTTCACTTAGAGTGAAATGAACAAACATAATATGGTGCGAAGACAAACAGTAACATTCATCTTCTCTTTGGCAAAATTGTGATTTTACTTACAGCTTTCATCACAATATACTTACAGTTGAACTTGAGCTTATCAACTTATCTCCAGGCTTTTGCAGAGTCCCACCAAGCACAGGTATTATGACCCTACACAGGTATTTCTACAGCAGGGAGCAGTACAAAGTGTAAGACAAAACAATGCAATAGTTGTAACTAACGAAATGATGTAATTGTCCTTAAACTCCTAAATAACAGTTGTTCTTAAATTCTTTAAAAAGATATAAAAAGGTGCATAAATCCATCTCTTTTTTAGGTCAACACTTATACATATGCTTTAATTTCAGCTTGTGTTTGAATCCTGTTGAGTCCAATAGAATTTATCATGCTGATGCTTTCCTGGGCAGCAGCCTGCAAGAAGTGCATGAGGTAAGATGTGAGCCAAGCTACAGGAATGTACTGCTATCAGAATTTAAGTTTAATTCTCATGGCAAAGTAGTATCAAGCAAATAAAACAAGTAGACAGCTGCAATGCCTATTGCCTACCCCGCATAGCCAATATAATGTATTATTTCTCTCTTTCTGCCCAAACAAAAATAAATGCATATTGTTAATAGAAGCAGTAATGCATACACACAGAACTTTTAATTTTCAAAAGAGTTTCATGAACATGAATTAAACTCAAAAGAAATGTGCTCTTTGAAAATATCATGAAACATGGCTTTTACCTTTTCTGACATATTTTATAACTTCATACTGTCACATCTTGTGGAGTAGGGTAAATTGTTGACATTAGCATCTTGACAAAGTACTTGTTTATAGACATTTAATTTACCTTGGAGAAGGAAAAGAGAGAACTGGATTTTCCAGAGATTTTTCAAGCTGTATCCTACCCTACGATACAGGAGTTTTGCATCTGAAAATTTTAGGGAAAATTAAGAAAAATGATACAGCAAATACTAACATATTTATTTTGTCACTGTAGTTGTAATTTCTGGAGGCCATACTAACATTTTTCTTCCACGATCTCTAAGGTAGCTTGACTTTCAACCACCCAGGCAATTTTACAGGTCTTAAGTATGACTTAATAGGAATTTTATTCAGTGAAATAAAGGTTGTTCCCCTCCCCTCAACATTTACAAGAAATTAATTGTTAAAATCAACATATTTAAAAAATGGTTATTTTCTTTCAGTGCTGGGCAGGGAGGGAAATAGATGGGGTCTGGTGCCTGGGACCTCCAAGCATATGAGGCCATGCTTTCCATTTTATACATGACAGAAAACACATGGACAAAGGACTTGAAATGTGGAGAAGGGCTCAGGGAACAAACCAGCCTTCATGTGTCCAAGCTGGGCAACCAGCACATGACATACTCAGAATTATCGGCTTTTTCTGAAAATGTTGACTCATTTTCAAAAGTGTGTGTTTTCCTTCTCTATACAGAGCACACTGTAAGATGATTCTATTTCTAGACAAACAGATGCCAGTAACTTAATTTATTCTTCTTAGATTTCACATCTTATACTGTGTTTGTGAAAGTTGTGCCCAGTTCTCCGTGCTGTTTTTGCTACTGCTGTAGATACTCTAAAAATAACATATGTGAGGGTGATATTTTTAGTGATCATTTTAAATTACCTTGTCATAGGTTGCAATCACATTAATCATGTTGAATGTTTTTGGGTGCTCAAATAAACGTACGTACCTCCATAGGAGCACCGTTATAATTTAATACCAACACGCTTTTAATGCAAGCCTTAGCTTTAATGAGAGACATGCAAGATATCAGTTGTGTGTGAGACTGAGGTGAATTTTTGGAAGAGATTAACTTATATTATTTTTCTCAGATGAGGACGACAGAATAAAGAATAATATGAAACTGAAGTAGTCTAGAGAAAGATAAAAAAAGTCTGCTGTGGACGGAAGCACTGATGAGAGTTAAAATCTTGGACCCTGAGCCCACTGTCTGTTATTCCTACCTTCTTCTCTACTGGGAACTGGCCATTTTAGGAGGGACAGAGGCTGGGAGATGTTCTGAGTTATTGGCAGGGCTCCTACAAAACCTGAATAAAATACAGCTTTTGTCCCTGAGTGGAAGCCCACAGAGAACAGTGACACAGCTGCTGCCCGCCATCGCTGGCAGAATCAATCCCCCACCCAGGAGAGCTGCTCACATGGGGATGCGATTTGCATATAAGCATTGCTCCCATGGGGAAATTGTTATGCAAAATAAACCTTAACAAAGGTCTCCCTTGTGTCATTCTCCTACACAGCAAAATGAGTATTAAATAAAATCTTTCTGTTTAACAAAGGGACCTGTCTGTAGCCCAGCTCTTTGCTAAGTGGCCATAAGCTTCTAGTTTAATTCAGGATTCCCATGTTAACAGCATTTTCTTATTTAAGGAAAAGGTGGTCATTTTCTCTCTTGAAAATGTCTCACACTAAATTCCTTTCCCATCAGTTAAGAGATACTTTTTGACATCTTTAAGCCACTGATATAATAATTTCTGACAGCATCAGTGTGCTTTAGCCATGGCATCCTGGAATGCTACTACTTCTAAAAATGTAAGAGAAAATGGCCATGATTTTTAAAAGTATGTTGGAAGTAAATAAGCATAGGTATTTATTTTAAAGGCATTTTAAAAGAGTTTAGAAAATGCTGGTTATACTTCAGTGTCTTCTGTTGTGAGAAAGCAAGCTGTTATTTCTGTCACTTGCTGAGAACTGCTATCTTAATAATACAGACCTGTGCTTTGTGGCAGAGTCCTGAGCCTCACAAAGATTAGGCTGAAAATATTCACGTCCTTTTTGGAATTTGGGAAACCCAACTGTCTTAAAACTATGGTAAATTCTGCTATTAAAAAATACCATAGCAAAGAGTTTGCATGCTGTTCTGCTTGTTTTATTTGGTGCAACGTTAAGGCTGTCCTTAAAAATGCTTTGCTAAAGCTTGCACAGGGACAAGATTCTTTTTCATTGCCAATATCTTGTCTAAATAGGAACCCTCCAAGCAGACATTTTACATTGAAGTTTTTTTTCACTATTTGGGACTCATTTAATTAACTCCTTTTTTAATAAGCAAAGATATCAAATAAGTAAACATGGCTAATGAAACCTAGTCTGACAACATTCCTATCAAGGAAACAAAAATCTGTGCACGAAAGAAAATTTAGGCATTTATTAGGAGCTGGTAATCATCATGGCTCCTTGCTCATAGGAGCGCTATGAATTTGTCATCTACCAATATAAAATCACAAATCAAATCTTTCCTTGTTTTGTGTCACAGTTGAAATCCTTTGTACAATCCTGACTAAACATCAAATTTACACTCTGTTTACTTGCTGTACTTAGACATAAGAAAAGGCTTTAGTTAATTACAGCATTCCTATAAAATATGTTATAGGGGATCACCTTCCTCTTTGAAATAATTTTGGTGCAATGATACGATTTTTTTCCATATTAGTCATGTCATCCAACACACTTCCCCATCCCACTCTCTGTAAAATATCTTTTAAATCAAATCACAGCTCTCAGAAATGTATTTGCAAAGTCTTCTTCCAGGAGTGAAAACTGTATCTTATCAAATTTCATTAGCATAGCACTGCTTGTCTACAAGTCTAAATAATTAAGTGAACTCTTGAAAGAAAATTGTAGCCTATTTATTGCAGCAATCTGAATGTTTGAGTATTAAAAAGTACTTCTTACTATGAACTGATCACAAAAATTTTTGGAAATTAAACTGCTTTACACATGAGCTCTATAACAATGTGCAAGAGGGAATTGTGACATTAATGCCTGTGATGACATGATGGCACTTTCAGTACCGGAGTTCATGAGTATGGCCTGCAGGCTATCTGAAGTGAAGGACTGTGACTCAGCAGCATGTGAGGTGTTTTTATGTATACAATAAAGGGCAAAATTTGTTCCAGACCCTTTCTCTCTGTAAAACCCTCTGGACAGGGCTGCAGTCATCCCCCTCTCTCCCAACAGTCACCAGGTTTCTGATCTTCCCAATCTCTGTTTTCTATTTTGTGAAGGTTAGCCAAGGATGTGGATTAGAAATATTGTTGATTATTTTCTATGCCTTTTTAAATGAAAGCTACCTTTCTTTTTCTTTTCTTTTTTTCTTCAGCTTTTCCAAATACGTAGTTTTAACAGAACTCCTAGACATTTCTCTTGTATGGTTCCAGCTAATCCAGAATCCATCAACATGCCTTTGTATTTGAGTATTCAGCTAAAAGTGTCTTGAACTTTCAAAACCTGACTGTTTCTCCCAGAGTCAATAGTCCAAAACCACAGTAAAACTAGTAACTAAATAAATATCAACAATCTCTCCATAAACAAAATCATTCTAATAGATTTAAGAGGCATGATCTTGTTTATTTGTGAGGGTTTGGGGTTTTTTTTATGATGGAACTGTTGTCACTACCATCATGGAGCTATTTTTGGTTTGTTTTTAAATTATTTCTTGCATTTAAAACAACCTTGAATAGGATTAAGTCTTATCGATCTGTAATTCTTGGGTTCACCCTTTGACCGTCTTCTTAAAAGAGCAGTAAAACACTGCTAATCTAATCCTCCAATAAATTTTAGCAACAGATTATATACATCTGCTTGCCTCTCCTCTTAAACATGCACCTTGATTTTTATCAGTAAAATCAGATCTCAAAAGTACTTAACAAGTGAGACAATTATTTTTATCAGAACTTTGGAGCTGGGGAAATAGAAGCATGGGGTGGTGATGTGTCTCAAAATCAGCCAGGAGATCAGCATGACAGCTGAGAACTCAGATTTCCATGTCCCAGTGCAGAAGTAAGACTATCTTAACTTCCTTTTGAGTTTCACTGCAAATTCCTTCTGTGTGACTGGTTTCCCTTATTTTATTAACTTATTTTAGTGCTGTTTTGGATGTATGACTGTCTACTCTATTAGAACAAGGAGGTGCTTCTGTATTGTCTCTGATGAGCTGCAATGTAAAAGTGTAACTTCTCAGCAACACCTGTAGGCTTCTCAATTGTTTTCTTCAGAACTCTTTCGTAGTTTGGCTCAGTTTTCCCCAACGTACGACTCATCAGATGGATCCAGCCTGCCTAACAGTTTTCCTAGCCCACAACATATTCCTGCAGCCTCTTTTCCAAGCACCCACAGGCATGAGCAAGGAGTGGGATGGTGGTTGAATTCACGGTTTTGCCAGCCCGTGATGTGTTCCCTGCCTCCTTCGTTCCCTCTCTCCACAGCCCCTTCATCAACACGACTGGATAGATGTGCCTCTATCACATGGCAAAAATGATAGCATCTATCATTAAATTAGGCGTGTGTTTCTGGTCCTAGGAGTGCACTGGCAAATGTGGCTAGATGATGCTTGTGCTATGGCGTCTGATAAGCTTATTTGTTTCTTCATTGTTTGATGCCTTGATGTCCTTCTCCTGTGATACTGGTGCCTGCCAATGTTAGCTGGTATGGGGCCTCCTCTGCCTCTTAGATACAGGGCACAGTACTTACTGCTCCACTGTTGGCAAGGTGCCTCACCTGAGAAATGTGTCTTACCAGATATGCAAGGTAAATCTGATATGAAAATGTGTGCTTGGCTGACTTTATAAAAATAATAAATAAAAGTACTAAGTCAGATCTCTCATTTAGATTAATATTCCTGTCTGGTTCAGAGCACACGTCTTGTCCTTGCGTTCTTCCAGCAAAGTCCTACTGCCTGCAAAAGCAACTCCCTACCTGTATCAGGCTTTGATTCTGCCAGTCTTTTTAGTCAGTACCTCACTTAGGCACACTTGTAAAGTTTAAAACTTGCTTAAATGTTTTCCTTTTGATGTGTTTATTTCAGTCTGAAAGTAGGAAAATGCACATTTTTATTAGATGGCCTACTTTAAAAGATGGCTTATTTTAAAAGAAGCTGTGACGCATTTTTCAGATAATCCTTACTCCCTTCCTAAATCTTCCTGTTTCTTGGAAAGATTTTCATTCCCTTAGTTTCACTTACCTCTTTACTTGCAAGTTTCTGGAACAGAGGAGAATTGTGTACTGAATCGGGAAACCCAAAAGAGTCACTTTTGCAAATCACTTCTGTAAACAAGGGTGGGTTGAGATGTGCATTGAAGTACTTTCCTGAATTTCATTTCACTGAGAATTTTGTTTCAAAAGAGAGTATAAGATCTTTCCTTTACTGTTTCTTTGCTCCCCTTAGAAGTTAAATATACAAACTTTTGTTGTAATTTACTATAGCTGTTCCCATTCCATCAATAAAAGTCAAATGATAATTTTAAGGTTAAAACAGAATTGATATTCAATATATCTAGATCTTTTTTCTCATTCTAACAAGGATTTTTTCTGGGACTTTGATAGAAATCACTTGCCAAGTATGTCTGTTTCCAACACCACCGGCAACTATTGCCAGGAGTAAGAAATACCTTATGAAATGGCAGACCTTCTTCTTATGGCCTCATTCTACCCACAAGTAAAAGGAAGCTAACATATTTTCTGGAATACTGATGTGTTTTATTTGCCCCTCTTTGAGGAGAACTTTTAGAGCCTCCAGAAAATATTATAGAAATGCTATAGAAATGTGGAATTATTATTTTTCAGAATAATCATCCTTCTTTATAAAAGTTGCATGTAATTTAGTAGATTTGAAATGATAACTGTTCCACATAAATTGTGTGTTAGAAAACATATTTTAGAAGTTAGAAGGACTTAATGTAATAGTATTGCTAGTATGCATTTTGTAGTGTTTTCAAAGCAAAATTATAGTTATCTATTTGTTGGAATGGCTGAGCAAACCTAAGAAACAACTACAACATTTTCTGAAATTCTGTATCACTTTTCCCATGAGAATGATGGAACCATGTTGAGATTTTTGAGCCCATCAGGCCTTTTGGGAACAATTCTGATGAAGATTTCTCATAGAAAAATACACAGATGGAGAGGTTTGTTATGATCACAGTTGGATGAAAACCATCCTAGGGATTTGCAAATGGCAGTTGGTAGAAAATATGCAAATTATTATTCTGATGTAGTATATCCAGAAATAAATCTGTTATGAGTTATTAATTTTTATAGAGACTTCTTCCTTACTGTTTATTTGTTTTAACTTGCTTTTGTGGAATTCATGAAATGACAAAAGAACCTTGCTATAGAGGCTGAAATTACTGTCATCTAGAATGGAGATGGGACTTTGTACTTTCTCTTGTATCTCTGAGCTAACTGAAAAGGAAAATGGAAGTAGAAATATTGCTTGATGGAAATTACTACTACTTTAATGGTGTAGACATGGAGTAACGTCAAAGATCGTTTGTTGAGTTACCACTCAGTGTGGTATCACTCAGAGTGAGTTACCACTTCAGACACTTGAAATCAGTAGGAAACATTGGCAAGCTACATTGAAATCTGCTATATTGAGAGATTATTACCAACTGCGAAAAAATAATTTTTTTTTCTCTGTCCCTAAAATGTAACAAAAAATATGCGATACTTGATGAGAAGAGATCCCAATATGAAAACAGCCTCACTGGAAGAAAAAGATGACAGTGATGATAGAGGTTACATCTATAGGAGGGAGCATTTAGGATCAGATCTTTAAGATGTGACCATCTGTTAAATACACAAAATGTGACGAAACCAAGAAAACTGACATTTCTAACAACAGACATCATTAAAGAAACACACATCATGGCATGGAAAGCTAATGAATCCATGTCTATAATCCTCAAATGTTTATCACAGTTCTATAAATAAATGACTCTCCCGTAAAAATTTTTACTTGGCCTTTTGGCTGAGGTCTATACAGGTATGGACAGTGTGGGCTTTGCTAGGAGGCTGGACACATGAGTCTGAGCTTCCCACTGCTTCTGGGACTGCCTCAGTCTAGCCAGTAAGAAGTACAACATTGTCAGCATCACAGTCACTGGCTAAAATACCTAGTCTTTGCAGAAGTCATTACCACTCTGTCCTCTTGATTATCTCTGACCATAATAATAGAGTTCTGGTTCACAGAATCACAGAACCACAGAATGGTTGAGATTAGAAGGGACCTCTGGAGATCATCTTGTCCAACCTCCCTGCTCAAGCAGGGCCACATAGAGCAGGTTGCACAGGACCATATCTGGACGACTTTTGAATATGGAGACTCCACAACATCCCTGGGCAACCTGTGCTGGGCCTCAGTCACCTTCACATAAGGTGATGTTCAGCCTGCAGCTCCTGTGTTTCAGTTTGTGCCCATTGACTCTGTTTCTGTCACTGGGCACCACTAAAAAGAGCCTGGCTTTGTCTTCTTTATATCCTCCCTTCAGATATTTATATACATTGATGAGATCCCCTCGAGACATTTCTTCTCTAGGCTAAACAGTCCCAGTTCTCTCAGCCTTTCCTCACAGGAGAGATGCTCTGGTCCCTTAATCATCCTTGTGGCCCTTCATTGGACTCTCGCCAGTATGTCCATGTCTTTCTTGTACTGAGGAGCCCAGAACTGGACACAGTACTCCAGAGGTGGCCCTACCAGTGCTGAGTAGAGAGAAGGATCATCTCCCTCAACCTGTTGGCAACATTTGTCCTAATGCAGCCAAGGATACCGTTAGCCCTTGCCACAATGGCACATTGTTGGTTCGTGGTCAACCTGGTATCCACCAGGACCCTCAGGTCCTTTTCTGCTTTCTAGCTCCTTGGCCCCCAGCATGTACTTGTGCTTGGGGTTGTTCCTCCCCAGGTACAGGACCTTGCACTTACCCTGGCTGAACTTCAGAAGGTTCCTGTCAGCCCATTTCTCCAGCCTGTCAAAGTCACTCTGGATGACCACACAACCCTCTGGTGTATCATCCACTCCCGGTTTTGTATCATCAGCAAACTTGCTGAGGGTACACTCTACCCCACCATCCAGATTGTATACAATATTAACCCCTGGGGTACACTGCTAGCTACTGGCCTCCAATAGGACTTCGTAGCACAAACCTCCACCGTCTGGACCTAGCTGTAGAGACAGTTTTAAATCCTTCTGACTGTCTGCTCATCCAGCCAATCAGCTTCTCTGTGAAGATACTATGGGAGACAGCCTTACTAAAGTCCAGGTAGACTATATTGATTGCTCTCCCCTGATGTACCAAGCCAGTCATTTCATCACAGAAGGATAGCATGTGGTTCAAGCATGACCTCCCCCTTGTGAATCCATGCTTGGTTTTGCCTATGGGCTCTTCCTTTGGTCCCACCACTCTTGCAGTCCCTCCTGCACTGTTATGACAGGGAATTTTAATAATTCCTTTATTCTAAAAACTCTTATGGCCAGTAGCACAGGCACTTTCCTAAGAGACATGTTGTAGCCTGAAGAGAATCAAAGAATTAGTAAACAGGTTTGATAATTACTATTAACATTGCTGTAATTAGACAGATTTTAAGGTATTAATAAACAATTAGAAAGGCATTATACTTCCATCCATATATAGAAATACTGTATATTCTGTTTAATTCAATATGCTCTTTTTACATATGATTCTTCGCTAAAGATACATAACTTGAAATTCCCAAGTCTGGGAACCTTGAAAAAAGAATGTGTACAAAACTATCTTGAACCACATGTGGAAAAACTATGCAGGTCATTTAAAGTAGTCTTTCAACGTTTCATTTAATAGTGTGCATTGCGCATCAGTTGGAAACCCCCTGTTTCCAAATAAAATGGAATGTTCTGGTAAACATGCTGACTTTTGGACTAGTATTTAAAGTACTTGCAGTCAATTTGCCTGTTCAATCTATTCCATCACCAAGCTAAACCCTCCATTAGTATATTCAGAGTGAGTTACTGTGATGGTTTATATTGCTTTCAGAAAGGACAGCACAATATTTCTAGGACTGCGACTTGAGATTATGGGATGCCAGTCTTTCAGTTTTCATTTAGACAGACCATGCTATCTTCTATATAATCATTGTTTTAGAACCTAAAATTCTTTTGTCATAGGATCTTCTCTCATTTCCCCACCGACAAGATCTCAGTATGAGTGACTGTATGATATGCAGTATAATATATTATTATAATTAACATATTATTAGTGTTGGGTACTGTGAGGTATAATGACTGTGTGCAAATTTGTTCAGGTCAGTGTCAGACCACATGCACAGAATACTAGTGATTCCTGCTTCAGGTAACTCTCACCTATAAACTCTACTAGATTGGCTCCAGGGTTTACAGCTGTTTTGCATAAAACAATGATAACTTGAGGGTGGGTGCAAAACAAAAAGAAGATCTTGTGTTATTTATCAGCAACAGCAGCATAGTCTACATGCTTCTTGCTGAATGAACCAAGAATCTGTAATGTCTTACTGGAGAAAAATGTGAACTCTATGTAGGCCAAACAGGATTATCTTCTTAATGACAGCAATTTGCATTACTCTTAATAGGATTTATTCTTAGTGGCTTGTAGCAGAGAATGAAAGAAACATCTCTGCTCTTTCAACAAGATGTTCCCTAAATGAGTTCACAGGGTTATATGTAATACTGGTATTGTATAGGCACAACTGTGAAACAAGGCTAAATTCAATGGCACAGCCAAGAAGAGTCATGGAGGAATTGTTTTAGTCCTTTTAAACATAAGCAAACATTTTGTTTGTGAAAAGAAATCCTCATATAATTTTTGCTTGAGACAAGGCAAGGAGAAATACAGGCTATTAAGCGTGTTCTCTAGTGCATTACTGGAAGGTTTTTTGTGAGGAGCAGAGTGCAGCATCTGTGGTGGGTGCACAGAGGAACAGTTTTGCCTCAACAGCAGAGCCAGGCTGCCAGCCTCCTGCCGATACTTCCTTCTCCACAGAGACAAAAGTCGGATTGGATAACACAAGTTAAGACAAAACAAATTTTACTTTAACTGGATAAATTAATGATACCTAAGATTTGTTCTCTGCATACCAGATAAGACTGCAGTTCTACAGAGCTTTCTGGGTAAGCGGTCTGGTGGAAATCTATGTGATCAGGGGACATCTTGGCACAAGAGCCACGTGCCACTGCCTGGTTTCTCAGAAGCTGCTCTGTTAACCTACACAGTGAAGGTGAGGTGATGAAGCAAAGAGCCTCCGCTACCAACGTACAAAGTACAATATAGAAAATGTGCAACTTAATAGTAACAGTTTTTCAGACGTCATTTCATGCTTGCTACATACCCACACACAGGCTGAAGTCTTTGCATAACTTAGGCCAACGTCTTTAAGTTGTGTCAAAAAGCAGATGCTACTTATGAGCTTCGCACTGGGGATGTGTAGGCTGCATAGTAAAACAGCTAACCAGATAGCCTTAACTACGCAACCTTGCTAATTTGTGAACTATCATCCCCTTTTACCCTTTTCTATGTTTTATATGCTTTATGCTTATGCATTTGTAAAGATAAAGGAGATCAAGCCCAACATTTAACACAGTATCATATGGTGTAATGTTATTACTAGCTAAAATAAATTGAAACTATGTCATTGAAGAAACTATACCAGAGAACTAAAGCTATCTGAAGGCATTTTGCTATAAGCTTCTCCAGCTGTCTCTATGATCTGACCACAAAATACTGCAAATATTGAACCATGTTAATTTGAATAGAAATACGATCTGCATTACACTTACTTTTCAACAGTTGAAAAACTGACAAGTATTCATTGTGAATGGATATATTTAATTGAAAGAGACACCAGTATGAAATACAAGCCTTTAAGAGGAACTAACTCTATGGCTTAAGTTACTGTAAGACGTGACTGGCAGCTGATTGACTCTGAATTCCCCAGAGGAAGTTTTACTTCTGAAGCAGTCTTAACAACTGTATCACTGAAGTGTAGCAATAATCAAGAATTATGTTTTCATAGATTATCTCCTGTTGTTTGATAACCAGGCAAAGTGTCAAACGATTTCATGTCTTAATAAGGAGCTACTGAAGAAGTACAGGACTATCAAGAAATATTCAGAGATGTTACATAAATACTCTGTAGTCCCTCACTATCCCTTAGTGAGTTTTATTCACTGAAAAAAATGCTTAAGGCAATAGTCTTGAGTTACTTTCATAAAAGGTGAAAGAGAATACTATAGGAGGGCAGGCTACTGACCAGAGTTAACCTGTCAGATGTTCGGGATGTGGCCCAGAATGTCATAGGCTGTGATGGCATCAGCTATTTTGCACAAAGAAACAAATTTTTTGAAGTTGCAGAAAGAAATAATGTTGACATTTCTTTTTCTTATTGAATGATAAAGAAGGATACAACTTGCAGAATGCAAGCGGGAAAATTATTGCTTGGATTAGTGAAAGTGCCCCTTGCTTAGTTAAAACAGAAGTCCTGTTGATAAACTGGGCTCCTCAGCATTATCTTTTAATTTATCAAGACAGAATGGGGCAAAACTATGAAAGAGAATAGGAGCACTGTTATAGGAATGTGGATGACTTGCCTGATTGAATTCTGACAAACTAATCAGTGCAACTCTGAAAATGAGCTGAAAAACTCCCCTTTTGCATCAGTTCAGCTGGTAAGCTAAAAAAAAATTACTTTTTTTTGCATGTAATATTTACCTCAATAATAACTTGTTTAAGTGCTTCTCAAAAGAGTACGTATCTGAGTTAAAAATGCTCTGAATGACTAAAATGCATGATGTGCACTTGTATTTCACTAAACAGAAAGCCCAACAGTTACGTCAGTCGAATTATACCAGTCAAATTAGTCTATTGAAGAGGGAGAACTTCATTACACTAAGAAACTATGCTTCTGTACAGTAGATATTATTGTAAAGGAGCCTGAGTGGACTAAAGCCATGAATCACTTGTACTTCATGGTGAAGAGCATGAACAGCCTCTTAGAATGAATAAGACTCTTCGAGTTGGCCTGTAAACTAAAAATATTACCTGTATCTCAACCTTAGAGTGCCAAAAGAGCTCAGTGTACTGACTGACTTCCAAGAAAAGGGGATTTTCTTTAAAATTAGCAACAGAATGTATGGTAGTCTTGCATATAAAAATAAAAAAATGTGGCTGCAAGAATGATCAGCTGTTAGTTGGCAGAGGTGGAGGCTGTGGTTGGGAAGTGTTATAAAGAAATAAACCCAGCCCCATCACGTGGCACACAGCACGTGCCACCACGTATGGTATGTAATGTTGGGGTTGATCCCCACTTAGTAGATAAGGTAATTTTGAACTGATCTGATACCTTTTGAGGAATAAATATTTTGTACACTTTCCTAATACACTCACAACAGCATAGACAATCCCAGCTTGACTGACATGAAGTAAGGACCTGCATCAGAAAATATGATTCCATTTCAGTAGCAAAATCTTGCATGGAGTCAGCAGAAACAAAGATGAAAGTTTGAGTTTGCAACAGAATTGTGATACGACTGAGCTGAGTCATTACCTCTTGAAAATATTAATGTCAAGCTCTAACTCAGTCTTCAGTGTGCTTTAATTTGTCTCCTTCAAGAACTATTTTAGCTAATGCAGTTCTCCACTGTGTGCTTTAGCTAAAACAAAGATCCCAAGAACGATGAGAAAACTCAGAGGTAAGTGATCAGTGAAATGACCCGAATGGTGGGGTTTAGAACTGCTGCTCCTCTTGGATGCCAATCGTACTCGCACCATCTCCCCATTACTGCTGCTGCACGTGTACTCACAGTATAGCACACCTGTGTTGGGAATCCTCCCTAATCACAGGTTTTGCCTTTGTGGGCAGGTGAGGAAAGAATATTTTGGTTTGACAGGACTTCTTGTCCTTGAGCATCTGCTCCAGATCATGTTTGCTGCTCCTTGCAAATTTTTTCCCCAGTTCAAATGCAGGCAGCCATGTAAGACTGTACCAATGACAGAGCCACTGACAATAACACAAAATACGCTCAGTGTAATCTCTGTGGGCTGCTTTGTTTTATACAAGGCTGAACAGGGCACTTATGCACTCTGTCCTTGGGCAGGATCGAGCAGCAGTGTAAATCCAGTATCACTAAGTGGTAGTAGTGATGTCTTATAATACAGAACAGGAGAAGCAATGGTGAAACCTGGGAGCTCCTTTGGTTTTAACTGCAGAAGCAAGTGGGGACTGGATATAGCAGAAAAAGAAGAATCTAAAAGAAAGGTATGATAAGGTCTAATGCCATTTAGTGTGACAGTGGCATAAAAACTGTAGGACAGAAGACATCTGTGATGTCTTTTTTCTGTGTATATTACTAAGGATACCTCTCAAAAGCATGCCAGTAAACAGATATTCACGTTTGCCAGAGTTGTAAGGATGCCTGTAAAAAAATTACCTGTTTCATCTTATCTGTGGAAATGGTTTATTTTTAATGGTAATATTTTAAATAATGAATCACTTTCAGAGCTGGGAATAAGCAAAGGCATTTTCCATTTGGTTATTCATTCTCTTTATTTGAAGAGGCCATGTAAGAATTCAAATTAAATGAATCTAAAGTGGCTGTCTTTCAAGACAGAAAAATGTAAACAACATGTATAAAATCATTCTTGTTATGGCTTAAGAAGACATATTTCATATCGGAATAATACTAATTCTATATTTCTGCAGCTATCTTACTTTTTTCCCTTCAGACTTTACCCCGAGAAAAAATTAGATTTGTTTTCCCAGTATGGTTTGAAATGAAATATTAAGTAGTTGATTTATCAGGAAATTTAAGGTGTTGTTTCCAAACAGTCTCTTTTTGCTTGAAACAAATTTATTGCAGGGACAGAAAAATGCATATTAGTCATCAAAAGCTGTTTATAGATGAATTTAAAGTGCTATCAACTAAATGATTCTCATCATGTAGACCAAATTCCAGACCAATAATGCAGAGGAGAATTAGTAGAGGATGGATTAAATAGTCAGAGGTAACTGAAAATGAGGAAAAGTAATAATTTGCATTTGGCTTACGATATAAATCCAATATAAAGTTTATGTTTTCTAACTTGTGATCCAAAGCTTACTTTTGATACTGAGGCCAAAATTTAAAAGACGATTGCTTATTTTAGATATGTATTTCATGGGAGCCAAGTCAGATCCTAAATACATCAGCTTTATAAACTTGGAAATAATGCTGACTTCAGTTGTTACAGTGCAGCCTCATAGTGTGAAGAGGGAAAGCTGATTTTGTTGTTTTTTGTTAATGGGTGAGACATGAAAGCTATGTCTGGGCTGAGGGTGGATGGCCTCTGCACTGTCCCTCAGTCCTTCACCTGGAGGGATCTGCTAGGCTGCTCAGCAGTTTCCTTCCAGCCTCTGCTTCTAGATTTCTATTCCTTTGGCACAGACAGCCAAGAGTCCTTTTCTGAGGCTTAATACCTACCAATGTTCTTCTGAAGGTGGAGCAAGTTTCATGGTTTCCTTTTAGACCATGTGCTGTCTTCCGTAAAACCAGTGTCTAACAGTTACCATGCCTGCTCAGGAAGAAGGAGGCTTAAGTTTTAGGCTATCTTTAGCCTCAGTGAGACTAGCCCCCCACACTGACCAAAGGCAAAGCTGGAGAAAACTCCTCATTCTTGCTCATTATCGATTTCACAGTCAGCCAGGACTCGATGGAAAGCAACAACCTCTCCCCTGTCACCCATCTCTGACAGCCACTGCCAAGACCAGGAATCAGAACCAGGATTCCTCCTGCGGCAGTTGTAATACTGTATTTAGTACTGAACTGCTGCCACTCTGCATTAAGCTTGACCTAAACATACATAACGGAGTGGGCCTGAGAATGATGCAGACACTCCATCTGTGAGTCTTGACTGGGTAAAGGCATGAGATAAACACTAAATTTTTCAGTCCGGGCAGTATGATTGAAGTTTGAATATTGCACATGGATATGCACCATATTAGCATCACTGATTTTTTGTATCATCACAAATATACATAAAATGTAGGTGTTGACAGATCTACTGTTGCCTAAGGAGCCAGGCATATGTTTGAGTGCTGCACCATTGAGATGAAGTGCTTCAGTTCCACAGAAGTCCCATGTCAGGTGCCCACGTGCTATGTGGGTCTGGGCATTAGCACCTTCCCGAGTCACACGGGATGCCCGTGCCAGTTTTGTGGGTATAAGTTCAGCAGAGGGCTGAACCTAGCTCTACGCCCTAGACTAACACTCCCTCAGATGCACTTTCCTCTGCTTTAATTCTGTGTTCAGCAGTCGCTTGTTGAAACATCAGGATTCCCGGATTTTGGCTACTGTCTTTTGTACTGAGCAAAACGCTACACTACCTGTACAGTACTGCTGTAAATTTATAGCTTGCAGAGCTTGGTGAAATCTTTTGGGATAAAAGGTCCTCTGTAAATGCAGGTGTTTTATTAGTACGCAAGGGAAAATATATTGAAGTACTAAGTAAATATCTGCAGGGTGCTAAGCAAAAGTTAACTGTCACTGCCAGTGAAACTAGGACAGTGACAAATGGCCTGAAAGAGATACTTAAGGGCAACAGCAGATGCTTTAAAGCTGGATGAAGCACTGAAAACAGACACTTGAACCCTTTTGTTTTATAGACTCTTTCTTACATACCAGAGTGAAGCCACCAAGAGAGTGATATGCTTGTTTCTCCCTCAGGATCCTCATGGCAAAGGAGCATCAAACATTTACCACAAAATAGTTTGTACCAACGGCAGGGGAAGAGGAGCCAAAGGCCTATATGTAAAAGAGAACCCACTAAAGATGTTTGGGATTGTGGGAACGTTTGCCAGCAGATGTAGAACTGGTGGCTGAGAACTGGGATAGTTTTGTAGAGTGTAAATCATAAATTGTCCTTTGTGGTTTTGCCATCTAATGTCTCTATTCAAAAATGTATTGGTTATAAGTAAATTAGATAAGGATACAGCATCTAGTATTGTGACAACGTTTTCTTGTGGAGGCCAAACCTCTCTCATCACCTAAAGGCTTTGCCAGAACTGCTATTATATTTAATGAACCAGAAAATAATATACAGCCAGGTTAATATTCTTCCAAAAACTTCTATTATAGGCCACTGCTAGGGGAAAGGACACTGTATTAGTGACATGTGGCAGGAGGTCAATTACTGTGCAAAGTCATTTCACCAGGTAATATTTAGTGTTCAAAACTTCACCTGGCTCGCACTGATTGGAAGGCAGCCTGCATGTGAAATGCCCCGGAAAATGCAGAGCTGTTTGCAGTGCGTTACTGCATCACAAATGTTACCTTTTGCATTTTTGCTATTTCCAAGCTAACAAATGGTGATGGCTTTGCCCTTTTAGCTATAATAATGTGTTCTTCAAACCTCAACAACGCCCTCCCTAGGGACTAATTTAATGGAGAAATTTAATTATGATTTTCCCCCATCCTCATTTTTGCAAGGTGGTGCACTTCTAGACTTAGTGCTGAAATATTATGGAAAAATACAGTTTCCCCTGGAATGGTGGCTTGACTAGACATGTGAAATATTAAATGGTTTAGGACATTTTGTTCTAATGAGATTAGAAAATAATTCTGCTGATACAAATGATTAAAGCAGGGTATGATAAACATACGGTTCAGATAAGCACCAAGACTCTAAGATGATTATCTAATCTGACCTTCTCTGTTTCTTTTGTTCACCTGGCACTGCATAGCAGTAATAGCAACGATGGGCCGAGTCATGGTATCTTTTCTTTAATTTAGACTGTGCTTACAAGCTTTTACTACTGCAGAACCACTCACTCCAACAGGGCTGCAGCATGAGGACACTACATTCCTAACCCTCCCTGTAAACACCCCAACCCACCAAGGGATTTTGGTAGAGTCACTGTTTCATCGGCCCTTCTGCTGATCT
Source organism: Grus americana (assembly GCF_028858705.1). Classification (NCBI taxonomy): domain Eukaryota; kingdom Metazoa; phylum Chordata; class Aves; order Gruiformes; family Gruidae; genus Grus; species Grus americana. The sequence goes on along the minus strand of NC_072852.1, from coordinate 30,397,070 downwards.
ATACCAAGCTGATCTTTCAGCTAAATAAATTCTTTTTCTCCCTGGATAGGATTAAGCAATACCCTCAAATAAAACAGTTCCTCTAGCCTTTCAGGCTTAATAGTCTTTTCATAAGTTTCTTTTAAGTGCTGCTGTGGGCTGCTCTAAATCTTGATTAATTTTTCAGCTCTTACCCAGCCAGAAATTGGTCACAGTATTCTGGTGGCAGTCACATCTGTACCAAATGTGCAAATGAGACAATCTCCTTACTCCTCTTCTACATGGCTTTGTTTAAATACTGAAGGATTTCATTTGGCCCCTTCAGCCACACTTGTGCCCTGGGAACTGATGTCTGACTGATTACCAGGACAGTAAGTCATCATGGGAGTGATTGCTCATTAGTACAGAGCTCCTGATCTTTAAGTATGAGCCAATAAACTGAACAGAAATGCATATTGTTTGCTTGTGCCTGCTCAAAAACACAATTCAAATTGTATCAGTGACCTGTCAGCCTCATTTTTTACTGCTCCCTCAATCCCTGTAAACTTTCTCAATCATGATTTTTGTTTTTTTCTTCCAGGTCACTGATAAAAAAATGAAACTGTCTGAGACCAAGAACAAATCTGTGAAGGCTGCAGTAAAAATTTTTCTATTTGATGAGGATTCAGAGTCTACAATTTCATGCTGTCAGTACTTAGATTTCAATAGCTTTAATCTATATCCTGTTTCTTAAGCAGAAAGTTGTACAAGTCTAGGTCAAATGATATACCAAAGTGTAAGTATGTTACATCTCCAATATTGCTTTTAACAATTACATTTGTAATTTAGTCAGAAGTACTGAAGTATAGGTCAATTAAAACTTTTCTTCATTGGGATTAATCATTCATTAATCCTATCGCGAATCCCACCATTGGGAGTAATTATTTTCTAGGTTTTTCCAGCTGTTCCTTTATCTATCCTGATATACCAGGCTAATCAGTTTGTAACTTCAGTAAAACCTTACAAGTATTCACCCAGCATAAACTTTTTTTGCAGACAGTGGTCCAAGATTATCAGCAATGATTTTGGAGTTTATCAGGTAGGCTATAACCTAGGGCACACACCTCTTAGCAAAGAGCTATGATCACTACCCTCTAATGTCAAATTCCTTCATGCTTGCTTGCCTTTTCATTTCATCAGTCTCACAGCACTGTTTAAACAGTGACTTAAACAGCTTATTCCATAGTCTCATCTTGGGGCATGGGATGAAGGAATTGAAGGTTTGAATTCACTCAAACTGAGGAGGGAGTGAATTATCAGATCTCTAATCATCCCCAGAGCCCTGTTTGAAAAGAATCAGCCTTCCTCAGGAGAGGATTTTGTGCTCTGGAACTTGACAGCACAAGAGAGCCTCCCAGGACAGGAGGTCAGAAGTGTTTCTGTGCCCATTGTCACTTACCGGCGAGCTCTTACTTACTTTGCTCAGTTTGTAGGCTTTCTCAGTTGCCCTCTGGGTAGGCAACTTCTTCCCCTTAATTTCATATGCTCTCTAAGGATATATGTTGCCACTCCTCTGAATCAACAAGTAGGAAATAGTTGCCTTATCTTTAGGCATTCCAGTGCCTAAATTATGGTCATCTCGATTGTCATTTTCGTCCTCTACTTGATATTATTGAAGTCAAGGGTAAAGAGCCATTCACTTTGCTGGCAGTGTGCCTAGATGATAGTCCACATCCTCAGCTGTATATTGATTTCACTAGCATCAGAGGACCAATGAAAAATAAGGACTTGCTCTCAACCTATATTGGGTAAATATTCAAATAATTGTTCTTTTTTTTTCTAAATAATGCCATTCTATTTTTAAAGAAAAGTTGTAAACTCTTCTAAATTGCATTGAGATGTTATTAATCTTTCATCTCATGTGTCGCTAAAGTGTTGCATACCCATATTTCCTAGTAAAATGAAAGTATAATTTAATAACTATACTTAAAATTGTACTTAATTTTGGTGTGTTGGGGATCTCAAGATTAAATTCAGCGGGGCCAATTCAATTAGAGATACTGTAGACCTCGGGGAAGATGCCAGCTTCTGGAGAACATAGTTATTTATCACTATGAGCCACATCATGTCCTCTGAGTTAGCTAAATACATACACAGAGCTGGACTTAAACTGAGGACAAGACCTTCTGCTCTTTTAATGATTAGGCAATGATAACAATGCTATCAGTGAGAAAGCTTGACTTAAAACAAATTTGACAATCCAAATCTAGAAAGGAACACTTTAAAGATTTTATATCTGAAGGTATTTAAACTAGAAACAATCCTAAAGATCTCAAGCAAAAAAACTGGCATCCACCAAAATGTGGCTGGATTACAGAGATAATTGTATAAACAACAGGAAGAAACAAAGTAAGACCCGCAGTGATTTCTGATCACTGGTTTCTACTTTAGCAATTTTATCTGGAAGGACACTCAGAAATAAGTTTAAACTTTTTTCAGTGTATCTGTACACTGAATATAAAATGCTGTGCACAGTGAGCTTGGGAGGTGAAGAGCTCTTCACCTTGGAAAGAGAAGATCTTCCATCTAGAGTTTTAAGATTCATTATTAATGAAAGAGTGAAATAAGTAAACTTTTGAATGCTGTATAGGAAATTTAGATTTTCTAACAACATTGACGCAAAAATAAACACCTCAGATCCTTCTGATCTATTTCTATTTTAGGACAGGAATGAAGGGACCAATCTGCTTCATAAGTTATCTTCCAAAAGCAGCCCTAATCCGTGGCCCTAAATTCAGAGCCTATCTCCTACCTAACCAGGACATGTGCTCCACAAACTTTATATTCCAACTTTATTCCGACTTGCATTCTGTGAGGAGGAAAATGTATTTCAAATCCTGCTTCTGTGTCATTTTACAGAAGAAAGTATTGGGGAAATTCAGTTCGTTAAGGGAAAAGCAGCTTTTAAGAGTCTTTGATACACGCATACGCAGATCAGCCAAGCTGACCCATGCTATCCATTTGGATCTGAAGTGAAATTAAAACATGTTATTAAACTTGTTCATCTGCACTAAGGATGAAACCTGCTAATTATTATTAGCTTTATTATATACTGCAATGTTGGCATCAGTATTTCATAACTAGCCTCATAGGGTAAAATGTATAATCATTTCTCTTTCTTCACTACTTGCACAGCAGTCAACTGCCTGAGACATTTACATGAATTTAAATCTTGTAGTGCCAAGCTGTTTTTCATTCCCTGAGCAATGGAGAGAGGACAGTACAATTTCTGTGTTATTATTTACTTTGGATATCCTTTCCCATATATGTATCAGTCCTGCAAACTTTTATGTACATAATTAAATGCTTGCACCTAAACAATTCTTTATCTCACTGCGGCTAAGACTACTAATGCTCTTATTTGATGTTTTTAAAATTTTTAGTACTCTAAATTCAGTTTATAAAATCTCTTCAGAATTTCCCACTATTTCTAGAAGCTTACTTTGCTGCATGCTTATTATTAGCAGGATAGAAAAAAAATTGTTTTGCAACTTTTCTTCCTTTCTTCATGATACCTTTTGGCTTCATTCATTGCCCCCCAAAACCATGGGGAAGCTCTCACTGGCTTAAATAGGTACTAGATCAAGCCCCGAGTGAATCATTCAGGAGTTCTGTTCCTATGATCAGACATTCACTTGCCAGGGGACCACTGCTTCCCTTTTCTTGCCATTTCTGTTTGTTGCAATCCACTCCCCTTAGTCTACTGGTATTCAAATAACCTTTCTTTCAACTACAGTAACACAAGTCATTTATTCCCAAGTCATTATTTCAGTTCTTTTCAAACATTGGCAGCTACTATCCTGATAATACTGAATTGTACTATGAATTTCTCGCAGGAGGAAGAGCCCCAGGCACCGGTACAGGCTGGGGGCTGACTGGCTAGCAAGCTGCTTTGCAGAAAAGGCCCTTGGGATCCTGGTGGACCCAAATTGAACATGGGCCAGCAGCAATAAGCCCCTGTGGCAAAGACGACCAACAGCATCCAAGGCCGCCCCAGGAGCATTGCCAGCAGGTTGATGGAAGTGATCCTTCCCTTCTCCTCAGCACTGGTGAGACACATCTGGAGTGCTGGGTCCAGCACTGGACTCCCCAGTAACAGAGAGACGTGGACATACAGGAGAGAGTCCAACAAAGGGCCACAAAGATAATTAAGGGCTTGGATCATCTGGCATATGGGAAGAGGCTGAAAGAGCTGGGACTGCTTAAGGAGGGATCTTACCAGTGTGTACAAATGCCTGATTGGGGGAGTAAAGAAGACAGAATCAGACTCTTCTCAGTGACAGGACAAGAGGCAATGGGCACAAACGGAGAAACAGGAAATACCACTTAAAAATAAGAAAAAAACTTCCTTATTGTGAGGGTCAAACACTGGAACAGATTGCCCAAACAGGTTATGGACCTTCCATCCTTGGAAGCACTCAAAACCTGACTGGATGTGGCCCTGAACAACCTCCTCTAGCTGACCCTTCTTTGAGCAGGTGTTTGGACTAGGTGATCTCCAGAAGTCCCTTCTAACCTCAGCTTTTCCATCATTCACGTTAACAGAAAAATACTGGGTGGAGAAGGTATTGCAATGTGGTTCTTACATCCTTGAATCCAATTCTGTGCACGTGTATTACTGAGAATAATATCTGCTATCGGAAATATCAGCAATGATGAGTTGTTACTGGTGATAGGCTGTATTTGCAAGATTAGGCCCTTCATAAAATCAAGAAATTTACTTCTAACAAGCCCATGCTTTCAATTAAGGGTTGTGGGTTGGTTGTTCTTTAACAGAGCTTAGTACAGGACTGCATTCTATATACACTTCACTGGTTAGACAGGTTTGATGGAAGGAGGGAATCAATAATTTAAGTTCTTTTAAAAATATGCATAAGTACATCACAGAGAATATCAAAACTTCAGGGGAAAGGTGATATTATTATTTAATGCCTTGTTGATGAGGTTTATTTTGGTAAGCTCTTGACAGCACAAGGTAACATATCATCTTTGCGTTGACACAAACACTATCAAAATGTGAAAGGATGCATAGCAGAAAAAGATCTGCATCTAAAATAGATTTTTGAGAGAGCAAATTATTTTTCTCCTTCCCAATAGCTTGTTGATTTTTCTTTGTTACAGTGCTGCCAACACCTTTAAGCAAAATTGAAAAGCATTTTTGTTATTGTATGTCATTCTTTCCAGGTCTGTTTAAAATTCTCAGTTTATTTCCACCTTCCATTCAATGCTGAAAAATATTTGTAGGTATTGGTGATGGGGATGAATGTCTTTATACTTCCATTGCTTTTGCAATATAGCTGCTTTCATTACTCATTGCACTGTGTGCACTGTGCTATTCATTTTTACATTGCAGACCAAGGCCTTTTTCTATTTTTCTCCTTTATGTCCTTTGTTTGGTTTGCGATGAGAGTGATTCTGAAAGCTCCAGAGGGCAGTGTTGTGCTGAAAGCCTCGGTTCTCTGGGCTCTGCCTGGATACTTTTTGGGCACCAGGAGGCTGAATGTTATTTACTCACATGCAGACTTGCTTAAATGGCTTAAGTCTTAATTCCACAATGGCCTTGGATATACACATTTTATGACTGGGGTCCTTGCAACAAACAAATTAACTGTGCTTGAGCACATAATATGATCTTCAAGGTTTTTCAAATGCTGAGTTAGATTAAATCAATTAAAAAAAATAAATTCTCAGTCATCTTAAATAATGCTGTGCCAGATTCACCAAGCAGGCTCAATGGGTTGGAATATTAATTTCCCTGCTTGTGTCACATGGGGGAAAAGGAGGAAAGAAATAATCCCAACGAGGGCACAAGGCAATGCTGTTTCCCTTCTCCCTCAGGAGTTCTGCAAAGGAGCAGCAGTTTTCAGTTCCAATTAAGGCCTCACAGGATCACACCAAGAGAGGCTGCAGGGGAAGTATCAAATCACACACCTCCTTCAAGTATGGCCTCCCATACCTTCCCTCTGCCTTGTCATGCCCTCAATGGGGTATACACCAGAATTGCTAGCTGGCCTGGAAAAAACAGGATCACCAGGTCCAACTGCCACTGACCCCATAGTCCTTGAGAACTTTCTGGCTGCATTTGTCTCATTTTTAAAGCACATTTCACATTTCCCCCTAAACCAAAGACATCTTGGCTGTGTCTAAACTGACCTCGCCATGCACAGAATGGCTACTAATGAATGGTTACATTCCAGCAGCCTTCAAACCACCATACTCTCCCACCCAGACCCACGTGCCTACCTGCCCATGCATTTCTTCTGCTCCTTGCCCCAAGACCCCTATGTCTCTTGTAGTCTGTTCACATCATCTCTGTTCCCTGAACATCCACACTGCTCGCACGTACTCTGCCTCCTGACACTATAATTTCCGTCATCTGTTTGTCCCCTTCTTTCACACTGAAAACCAATGTCCATCTTCTTCCTCCCATTGCAGTTCCTCCCTTTGCCAACCCTGCAGTGCCCATGGTTTATTCCTTCCTTGGTCCTCAGAGACAACTCTTGCTGCTCAGTGTGCTGCTTGGGTTAGAGGTATGAGCAATGACAACATAGGTATGAGTATCCTGACTAGTCAACCAGTTGGCTAAGGACATGCCCATGCCCATGAGTACAGCACCCCCTCAGACTCTAGAAATCATCTTGTGAGCTGTGTGTGGCTTACAGCCATAGCTTGAACTGTTCGGATGCGAGCCTGCATTCAGGAGGAGGCTTTCAAGGGCTGGTATGCCACCTCTTTTAACCATGGCCTTCAAGCAGTAGCAATGGACAAGCATAACCATAGCATGACTTGGACCCACCAGAGGTATCCCAGAATACCAGTCAACCTGGATTCTTTGCTAAATGATACGTGTAGGAAGGTACTATGAGGTGGTCATTGTGAGCTGAGGCAAGGACCTATGATGGACAGAACAATGGTCATGGAGCATTTTCCACTTTAGGTTGCTCTTCAGCCTCCATACCACTGACATGCTCAGGACATGAATTTGTATTTGCTGAATTTTTGTTGAATAGGGACAAATATGGAAATATGGTTGAGTTCTGTAGTTGTTGCCCTCCAAGAACATAATGTCTCAAGGCTGTAGCAACTGGAAAAGGAGAAAGGAAATAACTGACAAAGAGCGGGGCAGTACTTGTGCAGAGGAAGTGGTGATAGGACAATTGTCATCGAAATACCTAATACCTATACCTCCGGTAGCAAAATATTACAAGTCAGCATTCTTCATGTGAGTGCTGGCAGAAGTCTCTGCCCTATGGAACTACTATATTACATGTGGATTTTGAGGATCTACAAGAAGGCAGGGTCACTTGCACCCACACTGGTGACATGGGTGTCCCATGGGTATCCACAAGAGCCTCACTGGCAGGAACAGCTATTGACAGGCTGCTCAGCAGTGCCCCTAAGTGAAGCAAGTTTTCAACACGCTCATGAGACCGTAAGAAATACATCACTCTTTAAACTGCTCATACAGCAGAGGGAGGCTTTGCTATTAGCTCTCTTGATAAACATATCCCCAGATTCGTGACTTGAAGATAGCGATGTGCTCCATGCTGAGAAAAGGGAGTGGAAAAGAAAATATTGCCATCTGCTTGTGTAGAAGTTTAAATTCATGCACCAGCTCTCCTGCACAGATAAAGAAGAATGAGTCTTCCCTTTTCGTTACATTCAGTCTTGAGAGTGAGGCAGTGTTCTCACAGAGACCTGAAGAAAGACTGAAAGGGTGTTCACCATCACGCCTCAGGCTCTGATTTAGGTGCCTACAATGAAAGTCTCCACAATTCAGAGAACCTCTCTCCAAACCTATCAATCAAACCATCAGTCTGTTTGCTGAAGCTCCCCTGACAGCCAAGGGAACCTAGATTGCTCTAGGTCCCCCAAGGGACACACTTAGCGTCCAAGGTGTTAGTATTCCCATAAGGTCATTAGGTATCACCCAGGTTTTGCAGGTTTGGGTTCAAACATTGTATTGCTATGATCGGGTGTCAAATATTAAGGTATTAAAATAACATTGCTAAAATCCACCTAACTGATGACAGCATTACAGAAGTATTAGAAAAAAATCAGGTATCAATACTTGTTTTTATTTATAATATTTTGTGGTAACCCAGATACGGAATTGCCCAGACAACTGTGACTTAATCATGTGTAACTGCCAGCTTGCATTTTTGCAGGCACATCTACCCTGACAAAAGCTTTTAATATTTAAAATCATGCAGATTATCTATTCAGCCCTCAGAAAACTCATTGTGATGAATTCAGTATCTCAGTTTCAGGCACTTCAACTGCTGACACCTTTCTTCAGGCTATGGAGAGACTTTATTAATTGTACTAAAAATCCTGTGCAAACATTTTAAAAATATTATTTAGTACTCAGTAAAATATTTTTTTATTTGAGTATGTTACCATCTATCAATGTTGTCACGAGTCTGTAGATCTCAGAAGTGTTTTTTAACTCTCCTTTTAAAATATATTTTTATTCTAAGAGCCTCTGTTTATGCAAATTTATCAGTCGTGTCTACTCAGAAATGCTTATATCATATCTGAGGTCAGGAATTCAGCTGTATTTAAATTATATGCCAGATGGATGGGCAATGCATACATTTCAGTTCTTTGACAACTTAATGAACATATCTCTTGGCAAGATGAGGTTATCTGAACATCCCAAATCATCTGTCACAGTTGTCTCCAAATTTTTGGGCTGCAGCCTGCTGTCAGCAACAAAAGCTGACCACCACACTGTCTCATCAACCTTTAACTGAAAAAATTCTAACAATTATTTGCTTGCCTAGGGCGGCTGTGGGCATCTTACCATGGCCTTGTCAATTACAGGGGGTAAACCCTGATTTAGAACAAGTTTCAGAAATCTAGAAGCATTACATAATTAAGTCTCTCATCCTTCAAGTAAGTTATATTATTAGCTATTTTATTCAACTGGCAAACTACGCAGAAAAAAGTTTTCAACCCACATTTTCGAGCTGACCACTAATATGGTCCCCTTATTTTTGGAAGACTCTCTGGAAATACTGATGGCCCTAATCTTAAAGAGTGGTCAGGAAATAGAACTTTTCTTCGCAGAATATTTTCAGTTTCTCAGGAAGGAAAAGTCTGAAAAGTGAAAGTTGAAATTTCCTGCAGAAGGCCAAGACTTGGCAAAACAAATGAAACAGAACATTTTTGATCAGTTTTACCATCTTTACATCTACCATATTAACATAATCAATACCTATGGGTGCTGCATTCCCTTGGAAGTTGATTCACTAGTGTCTTAAACTGGGAATCCAAAACGTCCTTGGATTGCTTAAAATTAGTGGATAGCTGAAAAGTTGGCATATACGAATCACCCAAGGTCACCCATGCAATGATGTTAGTGGCAAAGCTGCAATGAGAACCTGGAAGTTACTGGCTTTCATCCTAATGGTCACTTCACCAGACCAAGATACCACCATTATGGGAGATAATGATAATAAAACACTGCAGTGCTCTCAAATTGCACAGAAACTGCACTTGCACTGGTCTGAAAAGCTATCATTCAGTCTGAAAGTTATCAAAATTGCTGGGCCAACATACTCTAAATACATAGTGTCACTTATGAAGAACATGTAGTTTTTCTTAGTAGAGTAACATTACAAAAAGAGCGAGAGAAAGAATATGGAAGTAGAACAGAAAATCCTGTTAAAATGTTAAGAAGGGAAGAATGGTAAATAATGGATACTATTCAGTCTTTCTGCAAGCTCCTACTGAACTCATATGTAACACTGGCTACAACAGGCTGAGAGCACTGAGACCACAGTTGCCCAGACCTCACTCACTAATGTTGGAATCCCTTAGCATTGCTTCCTTTTGCCATGGGTTAGCACATCATTGATACGCAGAACTTCTACTAGACAACAGCAACCTGTTCCTGTCTGGGTGATCCTCACTGTTGGCTCTTGCCATTCTCCTGCAACACAGCTGCTCTTTGCGTCTTCATCCCTCCCCTTCCCTGACTGATGTCATTCCCCTTTCTTGTTATCGTCAACCTTTCCATCTTACCCAGAGTCCTCCATCTCCTGGAATCTCAAATCCACATCTCCCCACTTTACTCCAAGGAGATTCATCCAAATTTGGTCCTTCTGCCAGCCTTTCCTTCAGCTATCCTCACGTCCCACCACCCTTCCCAGTATCCAGTCCTGTCCCTCATCCACTCCTTTGCTGGTTTCATCACCTTCTGTCCTCTGTCTCCTCCCATAACAATTCAGACACTATGCAGTCTCTTCCTTAATTTAAAAAAAAAAAAAAAGAAAAAGAAAAAAAGGAGGGGGGTCTGTATCCCGCTTATTTTGGCAATTATTCCTCCATCTTATTCTACCTCTCCTTTTTAAGCTCACTGACTGCAATTGCTACCTGGAGTCAATCTCCCTGGCTTTCACCAATTGTTTTCATTGAACCTTACTTTCAACATGACCTCTAATGATCTCTTTCTCCCTACTGCTGTGAATAAGTAGTTATTTTCTGTTCCTCCTTCAGCTTTGATGCAACTTCATTCTGCTCATCTTGGCCTATCATCTTTCCTTCGTTATCAAGAGGTTCCAATCTGCTCATGTTGACAGGCTATCACTGACAATTATCACTGACAATTAGATTTTCAGGAAACAGCCTTTGTACTTTCTCCCAAGCTGCTCTTCTCTTCTGAGAACCCATCCCCTTGTTATTTTTCAATTCTTTTAAAACTTTCATTTTCAATCATCTCTCTCCCCTCAAAAAAAAACCCCACCAAAAAACACAAAACCAAACAAAACCAAGCAACCAAAAAATATGCTGGGATCTCCTTGCCCATCATGCTTACCAACACTGTCTCCTAATTTCCTTAGAATCCCACTTGTCTGTACCCATCTCATGTTATCTTTTCATTGTTTGCTTTTAGACAGAGGCTGCTTTTTCACAGAACCTAATACAAAGGGGTATTTGTCTATAAAGAGGCTATTAAGCAACATGGTTATATAAATTACAATAGTTCAGATGTCATTGCTGTAAGCATAATATGAAGACCTTGACATAAAGAAAACAGAACTAAAAAGCTTAAGAATGTGAACTGGGCGTTAAAAACTCATTTCTTAGACATGCTGGGCATACATGAATGTAAGGTATACATCCATTGTATGGCATACAACCATTGTCTTCAGAAATTAAGGCAGATACATAGAATCCTGCCTTCACTGAGAGCAATAGGCATTTTATTACTAATTTCAGTATGGTCAAGGCTTTTCCATCTGAGTCTCATCATACACGCTTTTTCAATATTCGCAAAGAAGCAGTCAAGTAGAATATATATATAACAATAACATTTCATAGTTATATTCAGTGACTAGAAATTATCTTGACAGCTTGGTTTCCAATTCTGTATTAGGTTTGAATGCTAAGTCTGACAATACCCAGGTACCAAAGCCAAGTTTAATGGATCACATACACAACTTAAGAAAACATTGTTTGGTTGGGGTTTTGTTTGTTTGTTTGTTGTTTGTTTTGGTTTGGTTTGTTGGGGGGTTTTTTGTGGTAGCTAGTTTTACAGTCTCTTCTGAACTTTAAATGAATAAATTATTTAACAGCCAGCACTTGTCCTTAGATGGCATAACTTAGATGTCAATACCACCCAAAGCATCCACATTTGCCAAACCTGTCTTGCATGAAATGGAATGAGGCTATTTGCATAAGGAAAATGTCAAAGCAGGAAATTAACCCCTTCAGGGATTTCATATAATCAAATATTTCAATAATTGTTATTGTATCAGCATTTATGTAACAATGCCAAAGCATTATAATATTTCCACCGATACTGTGTTTACCAGTCAGACTGGCGGTCTTCCTGTTTGGGGAGGTGAATGGGCTTTTCTGCGATACTGCCTTTAAGTTAGCACGCTGAGAAGCAAATTTAACATGAAATTTTAATACAAAAGATACAAAATTGAATTGTTTTCTCCAATACAAAAGGGTACAACAAATCTCAGCTTTTGTGACAATGTGCCTCTTAGAGGAAGGTCATCTATATAGAAGAGTCTCCACAAACAACGGTGGCTGTCTTTCTGAAGATGTACATTGGAATGAGAGACTAAATGCTGACTGGGGCAGACTATTTGAGCCCCTTGTGTGCGTATATGCTAACTACACTGAAATACAAGAGTGTCTGAGAGATGTGGTAAAACTGTGAGGAGCTTCCACACCTATCTCCATCCTCATGAAATTCCTCACACCAATTTTGGGCCGAAAAGGATTTGCTCAACCCATTCACTCCCTTTACATGCACTTCTTTCCACCTATTAAGAACAGAAACCACTTACAGAAAGCACTAAAAGAAAAACAAGTTTCAAAAATTTGACTGTGATGAAACAATCCATCTGGAGTAAATCCTTAGGCTGCTGAATTTAGTGAATATTACTACCATACAAGGTGCTTGGGGCTGGAACCACCCTGTAATGTGCACTGGTTCCAGTCTGCCCCTATGTAAAGAAGTGGGGATAAGGACTCAGCTGCAGTACTACACCCCCACCTTACTGTAGATGCTCTTACCACCACTTAGGAACTTACAAGGAGGTTTACAAATTAGTCCAAAAGCATTATTTACAACTATTAGCATAGGAAGCTATTACTAAATGTCCCTCACTTTCCTTGTATCTGATTTTATACTCACTTACCATACACTAGTGTGATACTCTGTGCCCTCTACCACAGCTTGAGCTGTCCCTGCTTGGTATCAACTACACTACATTATTTTAGAGAGTCTGAGAAAAGTATATATATATATATATATATATACACACATTATATAAGTACATATACACTCCCTCTTGAAACCAATCAAAAGATTGCTTTTGCACATAGACTATAACAGAGATTACATTTAAAGTCCTGCTATGCCATGCTCTCACTGAGAACTAGTCAAGTAAAAAACATGAACACTTATATAAATTATCAAGAGATCTTACACTCTTTATTGAGACAAGTTTCCACAAAAGAAAGAGAAATTTTTTCTTGAGTAGGGATTGCAGGAACTGAGCCAAAATTACAAAGATTACATATCGAATGGTATGCTACTTTCTTTTTCTTTTTGGTTTATGCCCATCTTGCTATAGCTATGACTGAATATGTTAATCAAAATCCTATAGAACTGTACTCATTTGTGTGTGTGTTTACTTTCCATTTACATAATCATCTTACAAAAGGAGCATTTCTCCTTTCTGCTAGATGTCTTACAATGTAATTTAAAGTTGCAGTTACCAAAATATCCTATTCTACCAGTCCCACCACTATCGATTCTAGTGCCCAGTCATTACCATAAATTATTATACAGGAGCTAAATATACATTTCCAGTCTTCATGATGTCCAAACAGTCCTACAGTCAGAGAAATCAAATGTTCCCTGTGGTGTGCCCTAATAATCTGCATTGGGTGTTTTGGATCAAATATAGGAGAAATTTCCAAAGCTTAAGGGCCTTCACAGAGAATTCAGGAAACAAGTAATTGTAGAGTGTCTTAATTTCAAAAATAGGATTTGTGTGTCTGTAACACAGGAAATGCTTATGGAAATGAGCAAGCACATACACTGATATATATCTCCATAAGCAGTACAAAGCTACAAATATGTTTTACTATTAAATATGTATTCTAAAGAATACACAAACTTGATTAAGCATAAAATCAAATGCTCAACTGGTAATGGGTAGGATGGAATGGAGTAGCTGAGATGGCATGCATTTTCAAAAAAAAAAACAAAAATCAAGATTAAAACAGATCTCAGTCACTTCTGAGGGGCCAACAGGGCATGAAATACCAACCAGCTCACAAAAACCGTTTACCTCTGGGCCTCTGCTTCTTCTGTTACTTCTTCTGTTTTGAGAAGACAAGCATGTATCACCTGTCTGTAGCCTACGAATGCTGTCTGGGCATTTCTTATCTCTGCTCACTGCTGAATTTCATCCGTTAGTACTCAGGGTATGCACCACCAAAATCCTACTTAGACTCAACATGAAGTGGGTCACAGGCCTATGGTGGGCCAGTTCCACGGGAGGTGGTTTCACTATGGGACAACAGTAGGATTTTAACTGGATCATAAACAGGGGTGAAAACTTCGTTGTATCGTACAACCTGCTGCCTCGAGTAGTCATGAAGTATCTGTGCCACCCTCTTCAACTATCTCAAGGACCCGATCCGCCAAAATTATTACAGTGCAAAACTTTCTATTTTTAGCAATTTCTTCAATTTGCATAAGGATGGTAGTGTGCCTGAGCTTGATGGTTATAGAATGAAAATAAAAGGGCTCAGGAAATGCTGTAGTTGCTGGTGGCATGAGAATTGTATCTATACTGCATACATACACTGGCAAAAGTAGGCAAGCTGATAGATTATAACCATGCAGAAAATGCAATGCATATACGATAACATTCTTCATTGCAAAGATAACCTTAAGAGATGTATTTCTGGCTATTCTTTCTTTCCCCTCCAACATACTTGTTTTTCAGAGTTTGCCTTTGCATTCCTAAAATTGAAACTTTAACATTCCACAGAAATAACAGAAAGAATGAACTGTAAGTATGTGATTGGTTTTTTGCGTCATAAGCGATCATCTACATTCTTCAACCATAACCTTTGTCAATTTATTTAAAATGTGACTACAACGTCATATATTGATAACACAATAATTGAAATTCAAATGAATCATTTCATACTTGGGATTTTTAATTCCACATTACAGTAGAACTTGTCTTAGCCAACCAATGAAGGGATGAAAAAAATATACATCTTTAACTAAATTGCTCTTTAACGAAGATGAAGTCGACTTTTTGTGAATTAGCACAGGGATAATTTTGAATAATCTCCGGAGATGGTTATTTGCCTAATATTTGGAGAAATTTTGTTGTAGCTAATGCAGAGTTTGTTGAAAATTATATCAGATGAATTCTGTTTTTGTATCTCTTGTGCTTATTAAATACAAAGCATAGTACAAAAACTGTGATGCGAAGAATAAGTCTCTCACTGGGCTGCATCAGCCAACTCACTGTCTAAACACATTGTTCTTTAAATGCATCAGGTACATAACATCACTAAGTACTGAAAATGGCAATAATTGTTTTGTTATCTAAATGTTATGAAACATATGGACAACTAACTGCAGTTACTTTATTTTAAATAGCTGAAGATTGTTGTTACTTATTTGGTTTTTTAGACTATTAAAAAATCTAAATTATTTACTGTGGCACTCCTCTGATCATCATATACTTATGTAATTACACAGTTCAGCTGAACAAAAACCACCACAGAAACTCTCCACTATTTATAATGAGCAATCTTTAACATTCATCCTTCTTTTTCCACGCTGGCTAGTTGAAGACTTTATCCATTTAAATGGACAGCTTCATCATATTTTTTTCTAAATATAAAGCATGAGCTATTTTCAGGCCACTCAAGGAAAGTCATGGTGTGTAATATCAAACTCTTTGATTTGTTGCTGGCATATGCATTGCAAAATGTCATCTTGTCCTGTTTTTAATGGTCATGACCAGAGAATGCTTATGATCATTACTGATTTAGATCACTGATTTATTCACACTCAAAATCACTTCAGTAAACAAAAGCAGAGAACATATATTGGATTTTAGATTTGAAGAACAGTATCTCAGACTGCACCTTCTCTTTTCTCTGAAAAGTCAATCAGATTAGTAGTGTGCACTTATACAGCTCTCAATGAATATAAACCAGGAGGAAGTTGTCTATGTGGTATGCAGAACTGTACAGTCAACTCTCGGTTGTCTGTGGGTGTGTAACCCAGGTTGCAGATTAGCAGTGCTATGCTAAAACAAAGCAAAAAAAAAGGAAAAACACCCACCATTTTTCTTTGAATTTCTGATCTCACTTTTTACTTCAGCTTAACTTCATTCCTCGATAAATGTAATAAACACAGGAAGTTCTTATCTAATGTGCATATGCTTTGTATTACCTATGTTTTAGCTTTATGCAGGTTAATCTACTCCATTTCTGTTTTCAATAATTGAGAGCTGACTGTGTAACTATGAAGGAGCCCAGCAACCCACAGTTTTATTCAACATTTGCTAAAAACCAATTGTTTGTCAAAATACCTCTCTAATTCACCTCGAAAATCATGAGAGTTCCCTTTTACTTTTTTTTTTTTAAACCCATGAGTAATAACAGCTTGCTGCAATACTGGACTCCTATTAATATAAGTAAAATGTTCACATGCTTGAAAGGCAAAGGAAAGACAATACAAGTGAACAAACTAAATGCGCTTACAAAGAGATAGATACCGTGGACGACTCTGCCCCCAAGGGCTAGAGACTGATGGAAAGCCATTTTGTAATAATATTTTGTAGCTGTACCAAAACCAGCATTAATTAGCCAATTAATTAGCATTAATTGGCTAACTGTACATTTTATTCATTTAGAGGGTCGTTAGCACTGAATATGCTTTAAAAAAATCATATGCTCTTGGGCAGCGCAACAATAACCCCTTCTTTATGAAGGGCTTGGGAGAGGGCAAGTTGTTTCCTGCTGCCCCCTCCCCATTCCCATTTTTCTCTGCATAACCTAGAGAGCATCTACTTTGTGACCAAAGCCAAAAGTGTGCTAGCCAAGCATCATGGAATGACAATTCCATGAACTACAAAGGCAGCTGGAAGGAACTGGCGGTGTCTGTCTGTCGTCAGGGAGGGAACCCAGACACTGAAAAACCTTGGGAAGCTGCTGCAGGAGCTTATCTGCTGGGAATGAGGGATGGTTGAAACACTTCTTAAAGAGCAGGAGAAATATAAGACTCAGTATATGAAACATTTAATCTCGAAGAAGGATTGATGGAGAGGCTGCCAAAGGGCCAGTGGGGCAACAGAGGGCAGGAAAGCAACAGGTGCAGACAGCCTTTTCTCCAGGGAATCTCTTCTTTTCCTTTTTTTCTGCCACCGTGAAAATTAAAACTACTAATTTCACATTACCCATGAGCATTAAAGATCAATGCAGATATAAAATAGTGTGATATTCTTTGCTATTCTGAGAAGAAAAGAGTAACCTACCAGCCCTGTACTCTAGCTTTGGCAACAGCTTAACTCCTGTGCTAATAAAATGAAAGCAAAAGGCTTTCCATACTGTGACACAACAGTGTACCGGATTGAAATAAATCTTCTTGCTCCTTTGAATTTATACCCTAATACATTGGGTTTGACATGCTGACTAGGATCAAAATGACACTGATGACAAAACCTGCAAGCACCGCTTTAATTCATGTATACATATAATTCTTGTAGGAATCTCTCTAAACTACTTGACATCCTGTGCCAGTGAGTTCCACTGAGTAATAAGTGCATAAAACGTTACTTCATACGTTGCCTTTTAATTCACTGAACATCCCCTTGTTCTTTTAACGCTGGAGAAAATAAAAGGAAATACTTTGGTCACAAGACTTCTTACTGGAACAATTATAAAAATTCACTTTAAAAAAAGTACCTCTCCTCTGTCAGGTTGTAATACAGTTGTGTATTTTTCAGTTAGCCAAAGGAATTATATTCATATCAAAAGAAAAACATTTAGCAAAATATTTGCTTTCAGACTTGTTTACTGTTTATTTTTTTAATTTACATCAGTTACTGCTTGCAAAACTTCCAGGGAAATAATTTTAAATTTTTTTTTTCTTTTCCCACTGCATAGTAAATACAGCCTTCTTAGTATTTCAGAAGCATAGTACTATAGAAATGTTAGGGCCTGCTTCTGCTCCAAATGAAGTTAATGGGAAAACACCAACTGACTTTATTAGGAGTTAGGTCAGGCCCCAAATTTGCAGCTTTTGAAGTTTCATAGTTGAAAATTTTCTGGCTAATCTTCAGAACCGACTACTTCTACAACTATAACACTATTTACAACTTTATTTATATGTACTTCTTTATTACAATATGTAATATCAATGTTCCTTGTAAAGGTTACTATGTTATAGAAATTAGACTGAAGTTATTGCCAATCAACCTTTTAATAAACTTAAGTGGGATAACTTTCAGAATTTTTCTCCACATACGATTCAGTTTTTATTCACTCTTACTGTCTTTGACAATTGCTTAACTACCTTAATTTCAAAGCCTTTTTCAGTGTAATAAAAAAGTCCTTTTGGTAGAAGTTTATTGGTCCCGTTTCAAATTACGTTCTGAAACATTCTTGTACTGATGAGGACTCATTATTTTAGCAATTTTTCTGT